>NC_092710.1:94053372-94362372 GCF_047496885.1 Scyliorhinus torazame
GATACGGCACAAGGAAGTGCTGAGGGTTTTGGCCACAGGTGGTATCATGACCGGTACAGGCTGGGAGGGCTGAAGGGTGCTGTGCTGTATTGTTCTTTGCACTTGCATATAACTAATCCACTCCCCGAAAGGTCTCTCTCTGCCCCAACCAAACTCCGGTAGGGGTTTTTATACTCAATGGACTCCTCTCATTAAGGGTGAAACCCCGCCCCGTTACCGGGGCAGTTTGTACTCGGTGAGGTCAAGGGGAACTGGATGCTCCGCACGCTGTGACCTCTGTAGAGCTTGTGAAAAGCAAGATCTTCCAATTCTGGCTGTCACGGTGGATGGGAAAGCCTACTCGAGGCTGGCGGAATTTGATTTGCACACTGGTAATTGGATAAGGACGAAGGTTCAACCTGAATCTTCCCCTCACACCTGATTGTCTGCGACCCCAACAGAAAAACACTCTGGTCCAGAACATGTCTGGAACAAGGTGCACAGTCAGCATTAAGCAGAAGAAGACCTGGGGCTGCCTCCAGAGTTTAGGTTGGATGTCGCCAGTGATCTTGGCCTAAGTGATGAAACCCCAATGTTTGTAATCATTGACTACATCAAAGAGCTTTAAGTGCATTCCATGCACCAAGTGCATTCCAATTATTCAAGTTTGTAATTTCACTGCACTTACCTCTCTTTGATGTGGTCAATGTTTAGCAACATTTGGGTTTCAACAATTACGCCACTGAACCGTAAAGGGTTATGAATGGATCAAAACTGCAGATGGATTGTAGAAGCTGTCAATCACAGACCACTACTCGAAAGTTTTGAATGGCTTGCAGGTGATGGATCTGTGGGAACCAGATGCAGGCACAGCAGCTCTCCTTCGAGGAATGGCCACACGGAGCTGCAAGGTAAGTATTATAGCTATAATGCTTCCCACAGATTCACTGCACTCTGGCTGAAGAATTTTGTCTTCATCTCAGTTTTAAAGGATTGTCCCTTCACTCTGAGGCTGTGCCCTCAGGTTCTAGTTTCTCCTAGTAGTGGAAAGACCCTCTCCACATTCACTCTACCTAGGCCTCTCTGTATTCTGTAAGTTTTGATGAAATCCCTCCCTTGGCAGGTTAGAAAGGAGCACGGGGGTGAGGGTGGTGGGTATAAGGCTGCAGGTTGGCTGGAAGAATTGGGGAGGTGTGGTTCTATCTTAAAAAGGGTTGCCCCCAATCTGCAAAGGGCAGCCACCAAAGATGGAACCCCTTCCCATCCTTTGAAGAGATTGTTAAAAAAAAAAAAATTGGGCTGGCCACTCCTGCCCATGCCAAACGTTTTATGGCCT
Organism: Scyliorhinus torazame; assembly: GCF_047496885.1. Classification (NCBI taxonomy): domain Eukaryota; kingdom Metazoa; phylum Chordata; class Chondrichthyes; order Carcharhiniformes; family Scyliorhinidae; genus Scyliorhinus; species Scyliorhinus torazame. Next base: position 94,054,688 of record NC_092710.1, read on the forward strand.
AGGCAGCATGTTATCAGGGTGAATTGGTAACAAGCCTAATTGACCCTTGATTCCTTATTTCACTATGGTGGGTGGGCAGCAATCTCAGCTCCTGCCCACTCTGGAAGGAGATTTCAGCATCAAGTGCCTCGTCTCACACCATCTCATCATAGCTCATAACAGATGAAACAAAGAATTAACTGAGAGAGTGCACTTTGACCCTGGCCGGATACGATCCTCCACCACATTCCTCTGCCTGGAGCAACAATTCTTTAAGCATCTTGAAGAGATGGATTCACTTTGAATGAATATCAAATTGTTGCTGATGTGTGGGGGCTGGTTTAGCACAGGGCTAAATTGCTGGCTTTGAAAGCAGACCAAGGCAGGCCAGCAGCACGTTTCAATTCCCGTACTAGTCTCCCTGGACAGGTGCCGGAATGTGGCGACTAGGGGCTTTTCACAGTAACTTAATTGAAGCCTACTTGTGACAATAAGCGATTATCATTATCATTAGAAAACTAGGTTGGAGTAGAACAAAGAAAAAGAAAAGTACAGCACAGGAAGAAGACTTTCAGCCCTCCAAGCCTACGCCGACCATGCTGCCTGTCTAAACTAAAATCTTCTACACTTCCGGGGTCCATATCCCTCTATTCCAATCCTTTCATGTATTTGTCAAGATGCCCTTTAAACGTCACTATCATCCCTGCTTCCACCACCTCCTCTGGCAGCGAGTTCCAGGCACCCACTACCCTCTGTGTAAAAACACTTGCCTCAGACATCTCCTCTAAACCTTGCACCTCGCACCTTAAACCTATGCCCCCTAGTAATTGACCCCTCTACCCTGGGAACAAGTCTCTGACTATCCACTCTGTCTATGCCCCTAATAATTTTGTAGACCTCTATCAGGTCGCCCCTCAACCTCTTTCATTTCAGTGAGAACAAAGCAAGTTTATTCAACCTCTCCTCATAGCAAATGCCCTCCATACCAGGTAACATCCTGGTAAATCTCTTCTGCACCCTCTCTAAAGCCTCCACATACTTCTGGTAGTATGGCGACCAGAATTGAACACTGTACTCCAAGTGTGGTTCTATTCAAACTAAGGTTCTATACAGCTGCAACATGACTTGCCAATTTTTATAGTCAATGCCCCGACCAATGAAGGCAAGCATGCCATATGATTTCTTGACTACCTTCTCCATCTGTGTTGCCCCTTTCAGTGACCTGTGGACCTGTGCACCAAGATTTATCTGTCAATACTCTTGAGGGTTCTACCATTCACTGTATATTTCCTACCTGCATTAGACCTTCCAAAATGCATTACCACACATTTGTCCAGATTAAACTCCATCTTCCATCTTGTCGCCCAAGTCTCCAACCAATCTTACTCCTTCTGTATCCTCTGACAGTCCTCATCGGCTATCTGCAATTCCACCAACCTTTGTGTCATCCGCAAACTTAGTAATCAGACCAGTTGAGGACTTCCGGGTGCGGCGATGACCAGCTGAATCGCACGTTTCGGCAGCTCCCGGTGAAACGGACTTTTGGGCTCTTGATAGGAGCCCCAACGGCAATTTTGACGGCTAAAAACACTGTGCGGTAAACCAGAAGGGAATCCCCCCTGGATACGGATGAAAAAAGGAGGAGAAAGTGGCCGGATTGCAGTGGATCCTTTAGAACAGCGGCAAGGAAGGCAAGCAAAAACCAAGATGGCGTCGGAAGGTGGCAGTTTAACATGGGGCCCTGAACAACAAGAGTTCTTGAAATGCTGTGTGGAAGAGCTCAAAAAGGAAATGAAGAAAGAGCTGTTGGCCCCGATACTACAGGCGATCGAAGGGCTAAAGGAGGAACAAAAGACCCAGGAGCGGGAGCTTCGGGTCGTGAAGGCAAAGGCAGCCGAGAATGAGGACGACATACAGGGCCTGGTAGTGAAGACGGAGATGCATGAGGCACATCAGAAACGATGTGTGGAAAGGTTGGAGGCACTGGAGAACAATGCAAGGAGGAACAACCTGAGGATTCTTGGTCTTCCTGAAGGTGTGGAGGGAGCGGACGTCGGGGCATATGTGAGCACGATGCTGCACTCGTTAGTGGGAGCAGAGGCCCCGGCGGGTCCGTTGGAGGTGGAGGGAGCATACCGAGTGATGGCGCGAGGACCGAGAGCAGGAGAAATTCCCAGAGCCATAGTGGTGAGATTCCTACGTTTTAAGGATAAAGAAATGGTCCTTAGATGGGCAAAGAAAACTCGGAGCAGTAAATGGGAGAACGCGGTGATCCGCGTTTATCAAGACTGGGGTGCGGAGGTGGCGAGAAGGAGGGCGAGCTTTAATCGGGCCAAGGCGGTGCTTCATAAAAAGAAGGTAAAATTTGGAATGCTGCAACCGGCAAGACTGTGGGTCACATATCGAGGAAGGCACCACTACTTTGAGACGGCGGATGAAGCGTGGACTTTTATTGTGGAAGAAAAACTGGAATGAGCGGGTTATTAAAAAGAACGTTTGAACAAAGTGGTGGGGCGAATGTGGGGGGCGAAGAGGGGGGGTTGAAAAGGGGGGAAAGAGGAGTTTTATGTACTAATCCTGCGATGTGGTAACTTTTCTCTCTTCCACAGGTGGTGATGGGGGGAGGAGGGGAGGTGGAGGAGATGGGGCGTTGGCCATTGGGGGCGGGGCCAAGGGAGAAGCGCGGGCTTGGTTCCCGCGCTATGATAATCATGGCGGGAATAGAGAAGCAGGAAGGAGGGGGCGTTGCACGGTGCGAGCCAAGGTCACGGGGGGAAGCCGAGGTCGGCCAGAGTTTGCTGACTTCTGGGAGCAACATGGGGGGAGTAATTACGCTAGCGGGGGATCTAGCGGGGGGGGGGGGGGTGGGAGGGGGGAATTACTGGGTTGCTGCTGCTGGGGAGAGGGGGGAGCTGGTATGGGAGGGGATGGGCGGGGGGGCACCGCCTGGTGGAGATACAGCTGCGTGGGAACCGGGTGAGGAGCTGGAAAAAGGGGATGGCTAATCGACAAGGGGGGGGGGTGGTAGGAAGCCCCCCAACGCGGCTGATCACGTGGAACGTGAGAGGGCTGAACGGGCCGATAAAGAGGGCACGGGTACTTGCACACCTTAAGAAACTTAAGGCAGACGTGGTTATGTTACAGGAAACGCACCTGAAACTGATAGACCAGGTTAGGCTACTCAAAGGATGGGTGAGGCAGGTGTTCCATTCGGGGCTAGATGCGAAAAACAGGGGGGTGGCTATATTAGTGGGGAAGCGGGTAATGTTCGAGGCAAAGACTATAGTGGCGGATAACGGGGGCAGATACGTGATGGTGAGTGGCAAACTACAGGTGGAGACGGTGGTTTTGGTAAACGTATATGCCCCGAGCTGGGATGATGCCAATTTTATGAGGCGGATGCTAGGACGCATTCCGGACCTAGAGATGGGAAAGCTGATAATGGGGGGAGATTTTAATATGGTGTTGGAACCAGGGCTGGATAGGTCGAAGTCCAGGACTGGAAGGAGGCCGGCAGCAGCCAAGGTACTTAAAGATTTTATGGAGCAGATGGGAGGTGTAGACCCGTGGAGATTTAGCAGACCTAGGAGTAAGGAGTTCTCGTTTTTCTCCTATCCCATAAAGTCTACTCGCGAATAGACTTTTTTGTGCTGGGAAGGGCGTTGATCCCGAAGGTGAGGGGAACGGAGTATACGGCTATAGCCATTTCGGATCACGCTCCACACTGGGTAGACTTGGAGATAGGGGAGGAAACAGGAGGGCGCCCACCCTGGAGAATGGACATGGGACTAATGGCAGATGAGGGGGTGTGTCTAAGGGTGAGGGGGTGCATTGAAAAGTACTTGGAACTCAATGATAATGGGGAGGTCCAGGTGGGAGTGGTCTGGGAGGCGCTGAAGGCGGTGGTTAGAGGGGAGCTGATATCAATAAGGGTACATAAAGGGAAGCAGGAGAGTAAGGAACGGGAGCGGTTGCTGCAAGAACTTTTGAGGGTGGACAGACAATATGCGGAAGCACCGGATGAGGGACTGTACAGGGAAAGGCAAAGGCTACATGTAGAATTTGACTTGCTGACTACGGGCACTGCTGAGGCACAATGGAGGAAGGCACAGGGTGTATAGTACAAATATGGGGAGAAGGCGAGCAGGTTGCTGGCACACCATTTGAGGAAAAGGGGAGCAGCGAGGGAAATAGGGGGAGTGAGGGATGAGGAAGGAGAGATGGAGCGGGGAGCGGAGAGAGTGAATGGAGTGTTCAAGACATTTTATAAAAAATTATATGAAGCTCAACCCCCGGATGGGAGGGAGAGAATGATGGGCTTTTTGGATCGGCTGGAATTTCCCAAGGTGGAAGAGCAGGAAAGGATGGGACTGGGAGCACAGATCGAGGTAGAAGAAGTGGTGAAAGGAATTAGGAGCATGCAGGCGGGAAAGGCCCCGGGACCGGATGGATCCCCAGTCGAATTCTATAGAAAATATGTGGACTTGCTCGCCCCGGTATTGACGAGGACCTTTAATGAGGCAAAGGAAAGGGGACAACTGCCCCGACTATGTCTGAAGCAACGATATCGCTTCTCTTAAAGAAGGAAAAGGACCCGCATGGGTCCTATAGACCTATTTCCCTCCTAAATGTAGATGCCAAGATCCTGGCCAAGGTAATGGCAATGAGAATAGAGGAATGTGTCCCGGGGGTGGTCCACGAGGACCAAACTGGGTTTGTGAAGGGGAGACAGCTGAACACGAATATACGGAGGCTGTTAGGGGTAATGATGATGCCCCCACCAGAGGGGGAAACGGAGATAGTAGTGGCGATGGATGCCGAGAAAGCATTTGATAGAGTGGAGTGGGATTATTTGTGGGAGGTGTTGAGGAGATTTGGTTTTGGAGAGGGGTATGTTAGATGGGTGCAGCTGTTGTATAGGGCCCCGATGGCGAGCGTGGTCACGAATGGACAGGGATCTGCATATTTTCGGCTCCATAGAGGGACAAGGTAGGGATGCCCTCTGTCCCCATTATTGTTTGCACTGGCGATTGAGCCCCTGGCGATAGCGTTGAGGGGTTCCAAGAAGTGGAGGGGAGTACTTAGAGGAGGAGAAGAACACCGGGTATCTTTGTATGCGGACGATTTGTTACTATATGTGGCAGACCCGGCGGAGGGGATGCCAGAAATAATGCGGATACTTGGGGAGTTTGGGGATTTTTCAGGGTATAAATTGAACATGGGGAAAAGTGAGTTGTTTGTGGTGCATCCAGGGGAGCAGAGTAGAGAAATAGAGGACCTACCGTTGAGGAAGGTAACAAGGGACTTTCGTTACCTGGGGATCCAGATAGCCAAGAATTGGGGCACATTGCATAGGTTAAATTTAACGCGGTTGGTGGAACAAATGGAGGAGGACTTCAAGAGATGGGATATGGTATCCCTGTCACTGGCAGGGAGGGTGCAGGCGGTTAAGATGGTGGTCCTCCCGAGATTCCTCTTTGTGTTTCAGTGCCTCCCGGTGGTGATCACGAAGGCTTTTTTTAAAAGGATCAAAAAGAGCATCATGGGTTTTGTGTGGGCCGGGAAGACCGCGAGAGTGAGGAAGGGATTCTTACAGCGCAGCAGGGATAGCGGGGGGGCTGGCACTACCGAGCCTAAGTGAGTATTATTGGGCCGCTAATATTTCATAGGTGAGTAAGTGGATGGGAGAGGAGGAGGGAGCGGCGTGGGAGAGATTAGAGAGGGCGTCCTGTAGGGGGACTAGCCTACAGGCTATGGTGACAGCCCCATTCCCGTTCTCACCGAGGAACTACACCACAAGCCCGGTGGTGGTGGCTACACTGAAGATTTGGGGACAGTAGAGACGGCATAGGGGAATGACTGGAGCCTTGGGGGGGGTCCCCGATAAGAAACAACCATAGGTTTGCCCCGGGGGGAATGGATGGGGGATATGGAATGTGGCAAAGAGCAGGAATAACGCAACTGAAAGATCTGTTTGTGGATGGGAAGTTCGCGAGTCTGGGAGCGCTGACCGAGAAATATGGGTTGCCCCAAGGGAATGCATTCAGGTATATGCAACTGAGGGCTTTTGCGAGGCAACAGGTGAGGGAATTCCCGCATCTCCCGACACAAGAGGTACAGGACAGAGTGATCTCAAAGACATGGGTGGGGGATGGTAAGGTGTCAGATATATATAGGGAAATGAGGGACGAAGGGGAGACTATGGTAGATGAACTAAAAGGGAAATGGGAAGAAGAGCTGGGGGAGGAGATCGAGGAGGGGCTGTGGGCAGATGCCCTAAGCAGGGCAAACTCGTCGTCCTCGTGTGCCAGGCTAAGCCTGATTCAGTTTAAGGTATTACACAGGGCGCCTATGACTGGAGCACAGCTCAGTAAATTTTTTGGGGTGGAGGATAGGTGTGCGAGGTGCTCGAGAAGCCCAGCGAATCATACCCATGTTTTGGTCATGCCCGGCACTACAGGGGTTTTGGATGGGGGTGACAAAGGTGCTTTCAAAAGTAGTAGGGGTCCGGGTCGAACCAAGCTGGGGGTTGGCTATATTTGGGGTTGCACAAGAGCCGGGAGTGCAGGAGGCGAGAGAGGCCGATGTTTTGGCCTTTGCGTCCCTAGTAGCCCGGCGTAGGATATTGCTAATGTGGAAAGAAGCCAAGCCCCCGGGGGTGGAGACCTGGATAAATGACATGGCAGGGTTTATAAAGCTAGAGCGGATTAAGTTTGTCCTAAGGGGGTCGGCTCAAGGGTTCACCAGGCGGTGGCAACCGTTCGTCGAATACCTCGCAGAAAGATAGATGGAATAGAAAAAAGAAGGCAGCAGCAGCAGCCCAGGATCGGGGGGGGAGGGGGGGGAGGAGGAACCAGAAGGACTCTCAGGGTTGTTAATATATACTGTATAATATGTATAGGTCGTTGCTACAGATAATTATATATTGGACTGTTAAATTATATTTTTGGAGAGTGTTACTTGTGATAAGGCAGTTGCCAATTAGGGTTAGTTTTCATTTTTGTTATTTATTATTTATTCATTTTCTGTTTATAAAATTGGTCATTGTTATTTGTGTTGTTATAATATTGTGTAAAGGATGCACTATGTACTGTGTTGGTTGACCAAAAATTTTCAATAAAATATTTTTTTAAAAAGTAATCAGACCAGTTACATTTTCCTCCAAATCATTTATATATACTACGAACAGCAAAGATCCCAGCACTGATCCCTGTGGAACACCACTAGTCACAGCCCTCCAATCAGAAAAGCACCCTTCCAATGCTATTCTCTGCCTTCGATGACCTAGCCAGTTCTGTATCCATCTTGCCAGCTCACCTCTGATCCCATGTGACTTCACCTTTTGTACCAGTCTGCCATGAGGGACCTTGTCAAAAGCCTTACTGTAGTCCAAATAGACAACATCCACTGCCCTACCTGCATCAATCATCTTTGGGACCTCCTCAAAAAACTCTATCAAGTTAGTGAGACACAACCTCCCTTTCACAAAACCGTGCTGCCTCTCGCTGATACGACCACTTGCTTCCAAATGGGAGTAGATTCTGTTTCGAAGAATTCTCTCCAGTAATTTCCCTTCCACTGACGTAAGGCTCACCGGCCTGTAGTTCCCTGGATTATCCTTGCTACCCTTCTTAAACAAAGGAACAACATTGGCTATTCTCCAGTCCTCTGGGACGTCAACTGAAGACAGTGAGGATCCAAAGATTTCTGTCAAAGCCTCAGCAATTTCCTCTCTTGCCTCCTTCAGCATTCTGGGGTAGATGCCATCTGGCCCTGGGGACTTATCCACCTTAGTACTTTTGAAGACGCCCAACAACTCGTCTTTTTGGATCTCAATGTGACCCAGGCTATCTACACATCCTTCTCATGACTCAACATCCACCAATTCCTTCTCTTTGATGAATACTGATGCAAAGTATTCATTTCGTACCTCGCCCATTTCCTCTCACTCCTCACATAGATTCCCTCCCCTGTCCTTCAGTAGGCCAACACTTTCCCTGGCTACCCTCTTGCTTTTTATGTGCATGTAAAAAGCCTTGGGATTTTCCTGAACCCTATTTGCCAATGACTTTTCGTGACCCCTTTTAGCCCTCCTGACTCTTTGCTTAAGTTCCTTCCTACTTTCCTTATATTCCACACAGGCTTCATCTGTTCCCAGCCTTCTAGCTCTGGCAAATGCCTACTTTGTCTTTTTGACGAGGCCTACAATATCCCTCGTTATCCAAGGATCGCAAAATTTGCCATCGTTATCCTTCTTCCTCACAGGAACATGCCGGTCCTGAATTCCTTTCAACTGACACTTGAAAGCCTCCCACATGTCAGATGTTGGTTTACCCTCAAACAACCGCCCCCAATCTAGGTTCTTCAGTTCCCGCCTAATATTGTAAGAATTAGCCTTCCCCCAATTTAGCACGTTCACCCTTGTACCACTCTTATTCTTGTCCACCAGTACTTTAAAACTTGCTAAATCGTGGTCACGGTTCCCGAAATGCTCCCTTACTGAAACTTCTACCACCTGGCCGGGCTCATTCCCCAATACCAGGTCCAGTACAGCCCCTTCCCTAGTTGGACTATCTACATGTTGTTTTAAGAAGCCCTCCTGGATGTTCCTTACAACTCTGCCCCATCCAAGCCCCTAGCACTAAGTGAGTCCCAGTCAATATTGGGGAAGGTAAAGTCTCCCATCACAACAACCCTGGTGCTTTTATTACTTTCCAAAATCTGTCTACCTATCTTCTCCTCCATCTCCCGCTGGCTGTTGGGAGGCCAGTAAACCCCCAACATTGTGACTGCACCCTTCTTATTCCTGATCTCTACCCATAAAGCTTCGCTGCCTTCTGAGGTGTCCTCCCGCAGTACAGCTGTGATATTCTCCCTAACCAGTAGCGCAACTCCTCCACCCCTTTTACATCCCCCTCTATCCCTCCCGTGTGACACTAGAGTAACAGGCTGATTTTATTTCTTGTCTAGACTTGAAAAGATTGGGTGGCATCTAACTTTATCACTGCACCTTATAGCTTCAAATAAAAGTCTGCAAGATCCACAAAGTTATCAATGTTTCTTTTTAGTTGTAAACTGTTCCTTTTGTTGTCAAAAAAAATTGGGTCTTAAAAATTAAGTTATTTAATTGTGGCAATAAATCCAGAGCATGTGTCTATTTGTTATGTTACGGGATGCGGGCACCGTTGGTAAGGCTAACAGATACGGGCTTTCAGTTGTTACGCTTAAGTGGTGAGTTCCTTTTGTGAGGCCTCTGCGGTCACGGTGGTGTGGGTGCACCCAGTGTTGTTCTGGAGGGAATTCCAAGATTTTGAAGTCCTTATGTAATACAGAAATCTCTTCCCAGCTCGGATTGGTTTGTGATTTGGAGGGGAACGTGCAGGTGGTTATGTACCTATGCACCTCTGCCTTTGTCCTTCCAGCTGGCAGAGGCCGCAGGCTTGGAGAAACTGGAGAGTATTCCATGAATACAAGAATCTATCCACCTCAGCCTTAAAAAGTTTCAGACTCTGCTTCCACTGCCTTTTGAGGAAGCAAGCTCCAGAGACTCAAGGTCCTCTGAGTGAAATTTATTCTCCTCATTTCAGTCTTAAATGAGTGATTCCTTGTTTTTAAGCAGTTAACCCTAGTTTTAGATTCTTTGGCAAGAGGAAACATCCTCTCCACATCCACCCTGTCAAGAATCCTCAGGATTACAAAGGTTTTCACAAAATTGCCTCTTAATCTTCTAATCTCCAGTGGATACAAGCCTAGTCTGTCCATCCTTTCTTTGTAAATCAACCTGACCATTCCTAGAATTAGTCCAGCAAACAGAGCTGAGGAGGAATTTCTTCAGCCAGAGGGGGTGAATCTGTGGAACTGTTTGCCGCAAAAGGATGTGGAGGCCAAATCACTGAGTGTCTGTAAAACGGAGATAGATAGCTTCTTGATCAACAAGGAGATGATGGGTTATGGGGAGAAGGCAGGAGAATGGGGATGAAAAAAATATCAGCTATGACTGAATGGTGGAGCAGACTCGATGGGCCGAGTGGTCTAATTCTGCTCCCGGAGCAGCATGGTAGCATGGTGGTTAGCACAGTTGCTTCACAGCTCCAGGGTGCTGGTTCGATTCCCAGATTGGGTTACTGCCTGTGCAGAGTCTGCGCGTTCTCCCCATGTGTGCGTGGGTTTCCTCTGGGTGCTCCGGTTTCCTCCCACAGTTCAATTGATAAATTGCCCTTTGTGTCCAAAAAGGTTAGGTGGGGTTACTGGGTTACAGGGATCGGGTGGAGGCATGGGCTTAAGTAGGGTGCTCTGTCCAAGGGCTGGTGCAGTCTGGATGGGCCGAATGGCCTCCTCCTGCACTGTAAATTCTATGACTCTATGTCTTATGGTCTTATAAACCTTCTCTGAACTGTTTCTAGTGCATTTACATCTTCCCTGTGTACCAACAATGTACACAATACTGCAGATGTGGTCTCACATCTGTACAGCTGAAGCATAATCTCCCTACTTTTGCAATCGATTCCCTCACAATCAACAATATGATTCTTTTAGCTTTCCTAATTAGTTGCTGGACCTGTATACCAGCCTTTTGTGATTCATGAACTAAGACACCCAGATCCCTCTGCACCTCAGACTTCAGAAATCTATATTTATGGCCTGCCTAGTTCTGTTACATGTCAATGTTAATACTAACCCACCAGGATATTTACGTGGGAATTCAGCAACGGTGTCATTGACTATCGAGGCAGATGATCAAATTATTTCTTGTGTGACATGCATGTTACTTGCCACTTATCAGCTCAAGACGGAATTTTCTCCAGGTCTTGCTGCATATGTGCACAAACCACTTCAGTATCTGCAAAGTTGGGAATGGTGCTGAACATTGTGCAATTATCAGTGAACATATCCAATCCTGACCCTATGATGGAGGGAAGGTCATTGATGAAGCAGCTGAAGATTGTTGAGCCCAGGACACAACCCTGAGGAACTCCTGCAGGGTGGAGGCATGGGCACAGGTAGGGTGCTCTTTCCAAGGGCCGGTGCAGACTCGATGGGCCGATTGGTCGCCTTCCGCACTGTAAATTCTATGATTCTATGTCCTGGGACTGAGATGACTGACCTCCAACAATCACAATCATCTTCCTTTGTGCCATGTATGACTGCGGAGAGTTTCCCCTGATTCCCAATGGCTTCAACTTTGCCTGGGTTCGTTTAGGCCACACTCTGTGAACTGCAGTCCCTCTCCCCTCACCTCTGGAATTCAGCTCTTCTGTTTACACTGAGGCGGTCGTCAAGTTTAGAGTTGAATGATGCTGGTGAAACCCAAGCTGAAAATCAGAAAGGTTGAATAGACAGAGATGGCAATATCAGTGGGTTAGTCATCCAGGCTAATGCTTTGGGGCCAAGGGTTCAAATACCACCAAGGAAGCTGGAAGAATAAATCTGGAACTGAAAGCTCATCTCAGTAATGGTGCTCATGAAACTAACATCGATTGTCCTAAAAATATATCAGGTTTATTAATGTCCTTTAGGGAAGGAAAGCTGCTACACTTACAGTCTGGCTTACATGTGACTCCAGATACACGTCAATGTGGTTGACTCTTAGCTGCCCTCTGAAGGAGGAAGTGGTGTAGTGGTATTGTGACTGGACTAACAATCCAGAGTCCAAGGGACCCGGATTCAAATCCTACCAGGGCAGATGGTGGAATTTGAACTCAATAATAATCTGGAATTAAAAATCTAATGATGACCATGAAACCATTGTCAATTGTCATAAAAACCCATCTGGTTCGCTAATGTCCTTTAGGGAAGGAAATCTGTCATCCTTACCTGATCTGGCCTGCATGTGACTTCAGACCCACAGCAATGTAGTTGATTCTTGAATGCCCTCAGGGATGGGCAATTAATTCTGGCCCAGCAAGCGACATCCCATGAACTGGGAGACGGTGGCACTGTGGTTAGCCCTGCTGCCTCACAGCGCCAGGGACCCGGGTTCAATTTCACCCTCGGGTGACAGTCTGTGTGGAGTTTGTACTTTCTCCCTGTGTCTGCGTGGGTTTCCTCTGGGTGCTCCAGTTTCCTCCCACCATCCAAAGATATGCAGGTTAGGTGGATTGGCCATGCTAAATTGCTCCTTAGTGTCCAAAAAGGTTAGGTAGGGTTGTGGGGACAGGGTTGGAGCATTGGCCTAGGTAGGGTACTCTTTCCAAGGTTCGGTGCAGACTTGATGGGCCGAATGGCCTCCTTCCTGTACAGTAAAGACTCTAAGATTCCAATTTTTTAAAAGTATAGCCGAACAAGACACTCAGTTCAAGGTAATTAGGGTTGGGCAACAAATGATGGACTTGCCAGCGATGCCCACATCTGCTGAAAGAATAAAGTGCTGCTTGACAGCACTGACAACATCCCTGTTCCTCATTGATGGGTTGGTATTTGGCCTGTTTTTTGTGGACAAGATCCACCTGAGCAATTTTCCACATTGTCTGATATATGCCAGTGTTGGAGCTGTGCTGGAACAGCTTGGCTACCAACAGGCTGCTTTTAGAGCACAAACTGAGGAGTCTCAGCCAGTGGTGATCTGTATGAAGAAACTGAACAAAGACTGTGTGTGATCAACTGTGCAAACACACCTTGGACCATTTTTCCATTTTCAACGCATCAAGGAGAAAGCGGAGGTTGTGGCCCATTTAGGTGGTGTTGCTGCCATCCTCCAGGCTTACATGAGTTCCAACACACCCACAAGTAGAGCAAGGCCACTAATTAACCTCATTACTGAGAAGTGTATCCAATCTAGTTCAGAAAGCATACATTCAGACAATAGGTTAATGGGATTGACCCTTGCAGTGCATTTCAGTGGGAAGTAGACATAATATTGGCCGTACTGTCATTACTGGATAGAAGCTCCCTCAAGCAGAGTGGTCATGTCAAAAGGTGACACAGGAGTTGAAGGGACTTGCAGTGACTCTAACTACTCAGCTTGAGCCTGTTAAGATCAAGGCAACCATTATTTTTTTTAAAGCTGTAAAACCAGCGGGGCCTCAAAAGATGTTTTTGCTGATGTTATCCAAATTCAGTGTCCAGCTGCATTGTGAAGGTGAGTGATGTTTTGCTCCGCTAGGCTGTCAGGTACATTCATTGCTCCTGGAGTGCCAAGCAACAGTTGACCACATAGTAAAAGGATATATGGATGCTATCAGTCAATCTGATGGCAAGCTATTAAATTTAAGAGAGTCTGTTCCTTTAGCTTAACTTCAGTGCACAAAAAGTGATTCTGCTAATGACTGCAAACACACATGGCTCATTTGTTCCCAGAATGAGTTCCCGGTTATTTTAGCAAGTTAGCCAACTGCAGAAATCATTTTGAGTTGACCATTGGACCCCATTAAGATCATGGCTCATCATGGTTTAACTGAATCGCAAGTGACAGTCAAGAATTAGTCTAACGGGTGCAGTAAACCATCCGTTCAACAAAAGAGCAAATCTTTGATTTGAATGAAAATTTAGGTCCAGGGGTTACTTCACAGAATCCTTTATTTCCAGTCTGTAATCCCTGCACAATCCTCCCAACACAAGTGACAAGATCAAAACGAATAATTGCTGCATGAATGATTCCCTCAATAAAAGAGGAAGCGCTCCTGCAGCCTGTGCTGGGAGAAAAACATGTAGGCTGGGAAAAGAGACGGGCCGCAAAGTTTTGTTCTATAATGTCACTCGTGTCAATGCTACGGGAGCCTAAAGGGGCTGAAAATGGTGGACGATTTGCTTCTGACCACTTCCTGTGTGGATTGCCATTTTCGGAAAGGTGACGGTGCGAATGTGCCATGGGGAGGAACATTTTCACAGTAACTTCATTGCAGTGTTAATGTAAGCCTACTTGTGACACTAATAAAGATTATTTTCAGAGCAGGAGTAGATCACCCGGCCGCTCGAACCAGCTCAACCATTCAACTTGCTGATTTTCTGCCACATTGCCATTTTCCTGCACTTTCCCCCAAACCCTTGATTTCTTGAATAATGGAAATAAACATCTTCAACATACTCAATGACATACTCTGGGGTGGAGGATCCCAAAGACAACCACTCTCTGAGTGAAGAAATTTTGTCTCAATCCTACATTGCCCACTCCTTATCCTGAGACTGTGTTCCCTGGTGCTAGACCCCCAGCCAAGGGAAGCATTCCTCCTGCATTTATCCTGCAAGAATTGTGCACACTTCAATAAGACTATCTCACATTCTTCTAATTTCTAGACAATACAGGCCCAGTCTCCTTAATCTCTCCTTATAAGACAATCATAGGAATCAGTCTGGTGAACCTTTGTTGCACTCCCGCTATGGTAAGTTCCTTAGGTAAGGAGACCAAAACTGTACACAATATTCCTGATGCTAACTCACCAAGGCTCCATACATTTGCAGCAAGACATCTTTATTTCTGTACTCAAATCCTCTTGCAATAAAGGACAACAAACCAATTGCCTTGCTAATTCCTTGTCGCACCTGCATGCCCTTTCATAACACCCTTTGAACACCAATATTTCCTAATCAGAAACATACAGTGTGGGCAGAGTTTTAGTGTCTAAGCCAATTGCCATTTTGGACGTTACATGTTCTTTTAAAGCCTTCTATTAAACATTCCAGCTGAATATTCTTCTCCGGCGATCACTTGCTAAAGAGTATACATAGAATCCCGACAGTGCAGAAGTAGGCCATTCGGACTATCGAGTCTGCACCGACCCTCCTAAACAGCACTCCACCCAAGCCCACTCCCCCACCCTATCCCTATAACCCCTTAACCTAAACTACACATCCCTGGACACTCAGGGACAACTTAACGTGGTCAATCCACCAAACCTGCACATTTTTGGACTGTGGGAGGAAACAGTTACCCAAGGCCGGAATTGAACTCAGGTCCCTGGTGCTGTGGGGCAGCAGTGCTAAGCACCGTGCCAGCCACTTGTCCATCTTGGAAACTCTGTGTCCGAACAAAGGAGTCCCCCCACCGTTCCCCCACCAATTTATGCACCCCTAGCACTTTTTAAAGGCAACTACAGGACAAAGCAGCCCACTCGAATTGGTACCCCATCTACAAGCATCCAGTCCTTCCACCACTGACACACAGTAGCAGCAGTGTGTAACATGTACAAAATGCAAAGTAGCAACTCACCAAGGCTCTTTTGACAGCACCTTCCAAACCCATACCCCCTACCACCTAGAAGACAAGGGTGGCAGATGTATGGGTGCACTAGCACCTGCGAGTTCCCCAGAAAACCACTCACCATCCTGACTTGGAAATATATCACCATTCCTTCACTGAGGGGGTCTGAACTTGGTAGGTTCATTTGGTTAGCCTGTATCCCTTGGAAGAGATATGGTACATTTTGGAGTGTGTCCTGGGACAGCTTTGGGAGGTGAGGCAACCTCCCAATTGTTAAAAGTTAACATGATTATTCATTTTTTATGCACAAGCTCATTGGAACTAGTATGTTATCAAAGAACCATCTAGCTGTCAATGAACTGTAAACGATCCACCCAATTATCAAGAAACTGGCCCATGTAAATATTAAAGAGCTGCACAGATGTCAAATCTGTCAATGCTGCCCAGGAAGAATCAACATTGTCAACGCTGTCCAGGAAGTATCAAAACTGTCAAGGTACTGGCCAAGGATAGGTTGGTTGGCATGCAGGGGGTAAGGAAACAGGGTGAGGTGGCGCAGTAGCATAGTGATTAACACTATGGCTTCATATCGGCAGGGTCCCAGGTTCGATTCCCACTTGGGTCACTGTCTGTGCGGAGTCTGCACATCCTCCCCGTGTGTGCGTGGGTTTCCTCCGGGTGCTCCGGTTTCCTCCCACAGTCCAAAGATGTGCAGGTTAGGTGAATTGGCCATTCTGAATTCTCCCTCTGTGTACCCCAACCGGCGCCGGGATGTGGCGACTAGGGGCTTTTCACAGTAACTTCATTGCAGTGTTAATGTAAGCCTACTTGTGACAATAAAAGATTATTATTATTATGATATATCATTTCTAAGGGTTCTGGAACCAAGGTGGGTAGGCGGGTTGATGCGCAGAATATCCATGGTTTAATTGAATGGTTGAATAGACTTGGTGGGGCTGAATGGCCTTCTCCAATGCTCCAAAGTCCCTGATCAGCCAGCATTTAGAAAATAGGATCTAATTAACTAGTCTACAGTGTAGACATGACTTCCACTGCATGACAATGGCATCTCCCTGCCAAGAATGCTTCACTCCTGCTTTTGGACACTTTGAGGTTGTGAAAGATTCTGACTAAACGCTAGTCTTTCTTTGTACGAATGCATGTCAAGGATGTATTCCTGGATGTTTGAAGAGGTCAATTTCCCAACTGAAGTGGGAGGAGGGAAAAGAGAAGGTTGGGGGAGGGGTGGTTGGTAGTTGGGGTGGTGGCAGACATGCATATGCAATCACCAACCTCAAACGTCTTTGGAAATTGCATTCAACGTTCCTCGAATACAGTTAACAACAGGTTTGGTTATTTATCAATACAAACCGCTTCACTAAACTGTCACAGTTATATTTTAATCATGTGACAGAATGCACATTAAATTTAGTGCAGCAGGGAATTTTCATCATAGTGGATTCAACTTTATATGTTGAAATCCATCACTCCCACATTATATAAACACAGCGTTCTGTTGCACGCCTCAATAAATTATGAAAAAAAAAACAAGCGTTAAAAGCAAATTTTCTCTTGATGCTTCCAGAGGTCAAACCACAGAGTAATCGATTGTGGTAAATGTGATTTGCCTACAATGGCCCTGAATGATTGGCATAAAAGCGACAACACTCTACTTAGCATTTACTTTCTCAATCTTTTTTCAATCACCCTTGGATTGCATTAATCAATGCGTTTATTATAGTAATTTCGGAAGGAATAAGGCATTTTCTTTGATATTGATGCTACATTAAAATGTAGTGCAATGGCCAGTGTTCCAGAAATGTTTGATCTTCTATTCATGTGGAAGAGTGCTCCTGAAGAATAATAATTAAATTAATCGCATCCAAATTAATCAGGAATTAACCAACATCATTGCAGGGGGTGACATATTACGAGTGGAGTTCTTTTCTCTCAACATAATGTTATAATTTTGCTTTCCTCAGACATCTTCTGGAAATGTTGCTGCAGTTACAATCTGTTAAATACGTGGTAAAAACGACATTCTGTCATAGTTTGAGGAAATGTTGGAGCAGAATTTTCATACAAGCCCCATTACATTTTTTGAACACTTGATCCTTCTCAGGAAGGATGTTCTTGCTCCGGAGGGAGTGGAATGAAGGTTTACCAGACTGGTTCCTAGGGTGGGGGGGAGGAGGGGGGGGGGGGGCTGATGTATGGGGAGAGATTGAGTTATTTAGGACTGTATTTCCTGGAGTTCAGAAGAATGAGGGAAGATCTCTTAGAAACCTATAAAACTCGAACAGGACAACACAGGGTAGAATTAGGAAGGATGTTCGCGGTGGTGGGTATGTCCAGAACCAGGGGTCACAGTAATAATAATAATCTTTATTCGAGTCACAAGTAGACTTACATTGCTACTGCAATGAAGTTACTGTGAAAATCCCCTAGTCACCACATTCCGGCGCCTGTTCGGATACACTGAGGGAGAATTCAGAATGTTCAATTCACCTAACAAGCACTTGGGACTTGTGGGAGGAAACTGGAGCACAGGAGGAAACCCACGCAGACACGGGGAGAACATGCAGATTCTGCACAGACCGTGACCCAAGCCGGGACCCTGGCGCTTTGAAACAGCAGTGCTAACCACTATTCTACCATTGTATGTAATCCTTTGGTCCCATTCAGCCCTGACAGTTCATCCAGTCTGGTTCGAAGTTGACTCCAAAACACAAAGGTCGTCTGGCCTACCGGCGCACCGGCAATTGCAAACCCTCCCTGAAAACACCGGCACACTCCCTGAACCCCCTCAAACACTGACAGAGATGAGGAGAAATTACTTCACCCAGAGAGTGGTCGACTGTGGGATTCGTTAAGACAGGGAGTAGTTAAGGCCAAAATATTATGGGCGAGATTCTCCGTCCCGCCAGCCCCGTTTTCCGGCGTGGTATGCCCCCGCCGGCAGCAGGATCCTCCATTCCCGCAGCCAGCTAAAGGGGCTTCTCATTGTGGGCCACCTTATGCCATCAGGAAATGCGCGGACGTGGGTGCGCTGCCGGCGGTGCAGAGGATTCCGCCGCCGGAGAATCCCGCACTAAGCGTTTTCAAGAATAATCTTAAGAATCATAGAATTTACAGTGCAGAAGGAGGCCATTCGGCTCATCGTGTCTGCACCGGCTCTTTGAAAGTGCACCCTACCCAAGCCCACACCTCCACCCTATCCCCATAACCCAGTAACCCCACCCAACACTAAGGGCAATTTAGCATGGCCAATCCACCTAACCTGCACATCTTTTGCGACCTGTGGGAGGAAACCGGAGCACCCGGGGGAAACCCACGCAGACAGAGGGAGAACATGCAGACTCAGCACAGACAGTGATCCAAGTGGGAATCAAACCAGGGACCTTGCTGTGGTGAGGCAACAGTGCTAACCACTGTGATACCATGCCACCGTTAGTGCAGCAGTTAGTTATAGCACAGAGGGCAAAGGGGGTTGAACGATATGGGGGGTGGGAAAGCGGGATTAGGTTATTACTTTGGATGATCAGCATGATCATAATGAATGGCGGAGCAGGCTCAAAGGGCCGAATGGCCTCCTCTTACTCCTATTTACTATGTTTCTAAACCAGGAAGGGGAATAGCGGGGGGGGGGGGGGGGGGGGGGGGATCATACGATTGTC
This sequence comes from Scyliorhinus torazame, assembly GCF_047496885.1. Taxonomy (NCBI): domain Eukaryota; kingdom Metazoa; phylum Chordata; class Chondrichthyes; order Carcharhiniformes; family Scyliorhinidae; genus Scyliorhinus; species Scyliorhinus torazame. The sequence continues at coordinate 94,073,480 of NC_092710.1, forward strand.
AGAAACAAAAACAACCAAGGTCACATGATGCCATAAAGAAACTTATTGGTTTGCCATCTTTATTTAACCTATTTTGAAAATGCATTTGAGCTTAAACCTCTGTTCAGAACAAATGATAATTTCTCGGAGACAATGACTGTTTTGCGATAACTTCCATGACTCACACCTGATTCACTAAATCCTCTTCCAGCACAGAAATACGCAAGTTATTCAATATGTCTTCCCAAGTTTTCTTTAATTCGCCATATCCACTATCACATCTGCAGCAGGGACATAGATTGTGAAAAAGCAAGACAAAGGAAAGCAAGTCAGGAATCACTGGTGGATTTGTTCAAAACAAGAACTTTATGGGCTTAAACTTAATGAGTTCAAAGTATTTATTTTTAGAAAGAAGACAGCATATGTGAGAGCACAATGGGGTTTGAAATCTTAGTGTTAAACCAGTGACATTATTTATAAAAATCAATGGAACAGTGGGAGGAATGATCCAGTTAATGATTTGAACAAGTTCCTTTATATTTTGTGCTTTCTTTGACCTTTATTTCTTTTACATGCAGAATACCCTCGAGACTGTGTAAAGTTTGGTACTAAAGCCAATTAATCAATACATGAAAACTAATGCAGATTTCTCTGCATTTAATCCTCCATGTAACCAAACAAGGAGTTCCTGGATGCAAAAATGGTACCAAGGCTTAAAGTCTGTGATTTTGTGTCAAAACATTGATTTTAACACTGCAGCAATGTTCTGTCTTAATTATTCTTTTTTTATATATAAATTTAGAGTACCCAATTATTTTTTATCCAATTAAGGGACAATTTGGTGTGGCCAATCCATCTACCCTGCATATTTTTTTGTGTTGTAGTTTGGAACCCATGGGGAGAATGTGCAAACTCCACAAGGACAGTGACCCGGGGCCGGGATCGAATCCGGGTCCTCTGCCGCGTGACGCAGCACTGCTAACCACTGTGCCACCCCTTGTCTTGATGATTCTAAGACTATAGTATTATCCTATATTTCAATAATTGTCACACTATAGAATCATCCTGTATTACAGTGGTTCTAACACCGCAACAATGTATTACAGTGATTCTCACAAAATAATATTGTTCTCTATTACAATAGTTCCAACACTGTAACATTGCTTTGTATCACAGTTGTTCTAACACTGTAATATTGCCCTATATTACAGTGATGTTAATTCTGTAACATTGTCCTGTATTCTATTACGGCAATTCTAAGACTGTAGCATTGTTCTGAATGAATTCCTTATGTAATCAGTATTTAGAAATATGTCAATCTCTGTTCTAAACATACTCAGTGATTGAGTTTCCACAGCCCTCTCGGGTAGAGAATTCCAAACATTCACCATCCTTTGAGAAAAGGAAATTCCTCTCATCTTAGTCCTAAGGGATTTCCCCCTGATTTTGAAATTGTGTCCCTTGGTTCTAGACCCCCCAAACAAGGGAAACAACCTTCATTGCACTCCCACGATGGCAATAATATCATTCTTAAGATAAGGTTACCAAAACTGCACACACTACTTCAGGTGCAGTCTAGCCAAGTGCCTATAAAATTAAAGCAAGTGTTCACTACTCCTGGACTCAAATCCTCTTACCAATATTCCATTCACTTTGATAATTGGTCCAAAGATGTGCAAGTGGGGTTACGGGGATAGGATGGTGGCATAGGCTTCAGTAGGGTGCTCTTTCCAAGGGCCGGTGCAGACTCGATGGGCTGAATGGCCTCTTTCTGCACTATAAATTCTACGAAATTCTATGGTTGCTGAACCGGCATGTTTGTACATCGAGGGTGTGATTGAACCAAATGGGAACTATGTCCAATAGCTCACAGCGCTGAGAAACACAATGCTATCTACCGCGATTCCAGTTAGGTGCGGGGTCTCAGCAGGGAACACGCGGCTGAGAGGTTCCGGGGAACGGGGCATTTTTAAATGGTAATCTCTTGACCCTCATACCTGACCCCTGAACCACCCCAAAGCCTCAACTCGCCTATTAGGGGGTCTTCAGCCAGCCCCGCGCACCCCACTTCATGTGCACATTGAACCACCTGGCCCGATCACTGTCTCGCAAACAATGCTAGCTTGGTACCTTGGCACTGCCAGCCTGGCAGTGCCCCACAAGCTTGCAGTGCTACCTGGGTTCCAGTCTGCCACTTTCAGGGTTTCCAGGTGGCACTGCCAGCTGACACAGCACTGACAGGGTGCCAGGCTGGCATTTTGCCCTGGCTGGAAATCGAGCATGGGGTTGCCCTGCCCATTTGAGTTGGGATGCTGGGGTGCCTGAGGACCCCATTTTGGGCTCTGGGAGAGTTTAGGGGTTACGTTGGGCGGAGGGTCGCGAGATTGGGACGCCATTTTAAAATGGAGTCCCGATTTCTCCCTGCACTGAGGAGCTACGGTGAGCCGAGCTCCTCAGCGCAGGAAGCAGAACTAAGTGTGGCCTCGGTAGGGCTTTCCTTGCTGAGGCCCCAGATTGCAACAGAGTCCTGATAGATATCGTAGTGTTTTTCGGCGCTGTGAGCGCCGGGAAACATCTGGCTAAACGCGCTCATCACGGGACGTTGTTGCAACTTGGTTAGATCATGCCCTAAATGTTCATTTGTCACATCTGTTTTCAACAGATTCTAGCACTGTCCCTACTACTGATGTAAGGCTAACAGGACTGTAGTTCTCTGTTTTCTCTTGCCCACCCTTCTTAAACTGTGGGTGACATTTGCGACCTTCAAATCTGCAAGAACCATTCCAGAATCTATAGAATTTTGGAAGATTAACATCAGTGCATCCACTATCACCACAGTTACTTTACTCAACACTTGATGTAGAATATCAGGTCCTAGGATCTCATCAGCCTTCAGTCCCATTAATTTCTCCAAAACAACCTTCTTGCTCTTACTAATTTCCTTCAATTCCTCACTCTCCCAAGTCCTTTGGATTTGGATTTTGTTTATTGTCACGTGTACCAAGGTACAGTGAAAATAATTTTTCTGCGAGCAGCTCAGCAGATCATTAAGTACATGAAAAGAAAAAAAGGATCTGTTAGGGAGAGCTCGCAGAGACTCGCCACGTTCCGGGGCCAGCTTGGATCCCTAATTGTAGGAGATTTCCTGTATCTCCCTCAGTCAAAACAGACACAAAGTAATCATTTAGCTTCTCTGCCATTTCTCTATTCCCCATTATAAATTATCTTCACACTGCCTGTGTAAGACTCACAGTTGTCTCAGCCAAACTGACATACCTATAGAAGCTTTTGCCGTCTATTTTTTGATGTTTCCTAGTTTACATTCATTTTCTATTCTCCCGATCTGATATACTCCCTCACAAATGTACTGATTCCATCCCTTATCAGCACAGTACACCTTCCTTTTTGTCTGTCCTTCCTCAATTTTTAATATCATTGAATATTCAGTTCCTAGTCTTGGTCACCCTGTAGTCATTTCCATAATGGCAATTGGATCATACCCATTTACCTCAATCTGTGCCTTTCGATTATCTACCTTGCTATGAATGCTGCGCGCATTAACTTTGTCATTTTGACATTATTCCACATTGTAAGCAGAGTTGATGCTCACCTTTATTTCACCTACCTTCTAATTTCACTTGCGAATATTCTACTTCCTGTTTCCAGCTTTACTTCCTTCCAATTTTGCTACCACTCAGGTTCCCATACCCCTGACAAGCTAGTTTAAACCCTCCCCACCACAGAAGCAATTCTCCCTGCGAGGATATTAGTCCCGGTCCTGTTAAGGTGCAAATTACCCATGTTGTACAGGTCCCACCTGCCCTGGAAATGGTTCCAATGTTTCGGGAATCTGCCCTCCCTCCAAACCAGCTCTCCAGCCACGATTTCAATTGATCAGACCTCCTATTCCTAAGCTTACTGGCATGCGTTTTATGAAACCCCACTGATAAGTGTGCGAGTGTTCCAACCTGAAACACTGGTTTCACGTGGTGTATTTGTTTTGTTTTGGATACTTAGTGAGAAATGTCAGCGGAATCAGTGAGGACACAAACCTCTCTATGATTAAACAACAATACAAATATTTATTATTAAAGTAGAAGAAAGAAATGAAACACTACAAAGAATTATATTTCGGAACATTAACAGTAAGCACTTGGTCTCTCAAATACTGGAACCCCAAAAGCATCTGTTTGCTCCATAATCCTAAACTCTACTGAGAACCCCCCATTTCCCAAACATAAATCTATTGGTCAAATCTAGCCGCCAGTGGTTACTTCCCTAGGTAACCAGGATTTGGGAATGGTATTCGTTTCAGCGAAGAAAACAATCCTTTACACAAATTGGCTTTTGCCTTCAATGCTTCACCTTTAGCTAAGCTGTTTCCTGTTTCATGTGAGAGTAACCTTTAAGAAATGGGTGTTTATAAATGGGTGTGTATATAAATATCTGTAGTGAGAGTACCTTTAAGAAATGGGTGTTTACTACTGCAGTGATGTCAGAGAGTGAGTGGAGCTGGGCTGTCTATCAGCTTTTTACTTTTGTTTCTGAGCAGGCTGCAGGGTGTGTTTTAGTTTCGTTTTCAGTTGTGGGTCAGGTGAACTCCATGATACACTTTGGGGTTCTCTAAACCCTGGCCCATAACACCTGCGACTGCCTGCCTCTGTCTCTTGCTGTTGTTTCTCCAGCACCTGCGACTAGCTTGCTTCCTGGCTCACAGCACTCTGACTACTAAATGTATCAATTGCAAAGAATACACTGTTCCCTACCCCCAAAGAGAAAATGCTGGAAAATCTCAGCAGGTCTGGCAGCATCTGTAGGGAGAGGGAAGAGCTAACGTTTCGAGTCCAGATAACCCTTTGTCAAAGCTAAAAGAAAGTGGGAGATATTTCTACTGTGGAGGTGAGAGAATGAAAGATGAGTCACAGCCACAGAAACCCAGGGAAACCGGGTGCTAATAGACACTGAAACCAAGGGGAAAGAGTGCTAATGGCAGTCCCCAGAAGAGAACAAAAGGTGTGAAAGGCCAAACAGCAGGGAGCCTAACATCAGAGGGTAAACTGTGACAGATTTAGATGTGGGGGGAGGGGAAGCAAAGGGGAGAAAAGGTAAGGAAAGGTGGATAAGATAGGGGGGGAAATATGTATAAAGAAAGACAAGAAAGAAAGAAATGGTAAAAGACAGTTGAAATGAAATGTGATGAAAACAAGTGGTCGAGCTGGGGTCATCTGGACTCGAAATGTTAGGGTTTTTCTCTCCCTACAGATGCTGCCAGACCTGCTGAGATTTTCCAGCATTTTCTCTTTGGTTTCAGTAATTTGTTTTTACCCTGTTCCCTATTCTTTCCTGGTCCTTCCTTTGTCTTAGTTGCTGCCCAGAGATGGTGTACAAAATACATGGCAGTTTGATTTTACTTGTACAAAAAAAACATTCGCTTTAATAGCATCCTACCATTTTGTGGCAGGTGGCACTGGGATCAATCCTGAGATTACTGTTTTTGACATTTTAAAAATTTGACTGCTTTTTAATTTATTTCCTAGCTTCCAAAAATCTACTTTCAGAACTCATCCCTCTTCTTACCTATATTGGACCACGGCCTCTGGCTCGCCACCCCTCCTCCCTCCCCACCATCCAGAAGGATGGCCTGCAGCCACATCATAACATCCTTGACTCTGGCATCAGATAGGCAACACACCATCCTGGAGTCGTATCTATGTCCACAGAAACACCCGTCTCCGAACCCCTGACTATATAAAATCCCTGAACATGAATATTCGTCCATTCTTCTTCTTCCCCTGCTGGGCAGCTGAGCCACCTGTGGTGCCATGGACTTGCTCTACCTGCACTCTGGATACTGTAGCCAGAGGTTTCTTTGGGCAGCAGCATCTGTGATTGAGAAGTCCTCTTGGTGATACCCTCTGCTCACCCCAAGTGGGGAGGTGGTTAGAAAAGGTGCCCTCAATGTAGAATGGCCTATTTTCTCCTGGCTGGGGAGCCACACCCTGTAGGGTCACCATCTTTGTGGCCAGAGAAAGAAAAGTTTAAATTTTGCAACTTGAAATGTTACTTGGATAATCTCAAAAGTGACCATTTAGAAAGCAGAACTGCAATCTTACCATATGAGTTATCAAGGCTCCAAATTGACATCACTGCCCTCAGTGAGACGCACCTTCCTGGTTAGGGCAGCACGGTAGCATTGTGGATAGCACAATTGCTTCACAGCTCCAGGGTCCCAGGTTCGATTCTGGCTTGGGTCACTGTCTGTGCGGAGTCTGCACATCCTCCCCGTGTGTGCGTGGGTTTCCTCCGGGTGCTCCGGTTTCCTCCCATAGTCCAAAGATGTGCAGGTTAGGTGGATTGGCCATGATAAATTGCCCTTAGTGTCCAAAATTGCCCTAAGTGTTGGGTGGGGTTACTGGGTTGTGGGGATAGGGTGGAGGTGTTGACCTTGGGTAGGGCGCTCTTTCCAAGAGCCGGTGCAGACTCGATGGGCCGAATGGCCTCCTTCTGCACTGTCAATTCTATGATATTCTATGATAGCTGAAGGAACAAACAGTAGGACACACCTTCTACTGGAAAAAAAAGTCTGACAGCAACTCTGGTGTTCACGGAGTTGGTGTTGCAATGCAGAACTGGGGCGACATTCTCCGTTATCGGTGCAAAGTCCGCCGATCGCCGCCAAAAACGGCGCAAATCCGACTTTCATCACGCCGCCCAAAACGTCGCAAAGTCTCCGGCCCGGAATGGGCTAGCAGCGACGTGATGGGATCCGCGCTTGCTCACGTGCTTCACGCCGTGCGGCGTCATACACGCCGCACGGCGTGACGGCTCATCAGGATGCGCTGCTCTCCCCCACCCGACCGGAACACCCGACCGGATGGCCGCCCGCCGCTCAGCCCCGAGGTTCCAGTCACGGGATGTGGAGGCGCGCCTGGACGCAGTGGAGCAGAGGAGGGAGGCCCTGTATCCCGGACACGGCCGCAGAGTTGCCCCACGCCACAGCCGGCGTCTGTGGAGGGAGGTGGCAGAGGCCGTCACCGCTGCGGCCCTGACACCACGGACAGGCACCCGGTGCCACAAGAAGGTGAACAACCTCGTCAGGGCAGCCAGGGTGAGACCCCCCCCCGCCCGATATCCATATCCCCCATATCCCCCCTCCCCCATATCCCCCCATATCCCCCTCCCCATATCCCCCCTCCCCCATATCCCCCCTCCCCCATATCCCCCCTCCCCATATCCCCCATATCCCCCCTCCCCGATAACCCCCCTCCCCCATATCCCCCCTCCCCCAGATCCGCCTTCCCCCATTTCCCCAAGTGAATCCAGCCCTAACTTTAACCTCTGCAATACACGCGCAACCGATGGCGTGCATTCATATACCTAACACTGTTGCCTTTTACCCCTGTCACCACCCCCCCCGCCCCCCCCCACTGCACAGGAGAAACACGCACACAACACCAGGGAGCATGTGCCCAGCTGATGAGAGGCCACTGACCGAACACGAGGAAAGGGCCCTGGAACTGGCTGGCGGACCTGAGGACCGGGAGGTTGCTGATGCAGAGGTCGGGGGCGTACGAGCAAGTGAGCCACCGACAGCCCATCCCCATATCCCCCCTCCCCCATATCACCTGATCACTGCCTGCGTGTCTAACCATGCATGCTTCATTGTGTATCGCAGGAGCAAACGTCGAGGCACCCATCCCCGCAGATGCAGACCGCCCGCATGATGCCCCTCGGAGACCACGGGAGACGGAGAGACCCGGACACTCCGGCATGCGACGCCCGCATGATGCCCCTCGGAAGCCACGGGAGACGGAGAGACCCGGACCCTCCAGCATGCGACGCCCGCAGGATGCCCCTCGCACACCACGGGAGACGGAGAGACACGGACCCTCCGGCATGCGAAGCCCGCAGGATGTCCCTTGGAGACCACTGGAGACGGAGAGACCTGGAGCAACAGGGAGACAACGCCCCCATCTCGTGCGGGTTCGACGATGCAGGCGTGTGCCACCCAGCGACGAGAGGGGCAGCCACAGGCCCCCGTCACAGCCGAGCCAGGACACCACTCCCCAGGACACCACTACCCAGGACACCACTACCCAGGACACCCCTACCCGGGACAGCACTACCCAGGAAAATGAAATACCGGACAGTGACACAGAGTGGATGGGTGGAGACGAACCCCCACCCCAAAGTGCCATGGACTCAGAGTGCGACGAAGAGCACGTCACAACGCCACTGCTGTCACCAACACCCTCCACCATCGCAGAAACGCTCACCTCGGTTGGGCACTTTAGTGATGAGGCATCTGGTACACTCACTGGTGTGCACAACACAGCCATCCCGGTACAGCAGGTGGAGGTAGGACCAGTAGAGGGGCCGGGCGGTCGGAGGGCAGCCCAGCCCAAGCGAACATCTGCCGCCCAGATGGATCCCGGGTTCCTGGAGTTACCACACCCACCCATAGATCCGATGCAACCACCGAACCGGAGACGAGCGAAGAGGGTGACGGCCGGCTTGCGGCGGCTGGAGTCGCAGGTGGAGGAGTCCACCCGCGTCCAGGAGCTGGGAGTGGTGCCGGTCATGCGTGCCACCCAGGCCGACACCGCACGGGTGGCGTCCGCGGTGGAGGCAATGGGTGCGACGGTGTCAGACTTGGGGAACGGTTTGCGAGGCCTGGGGCTTTCCGTGCAGGCGGCATCTGTGGCCGAGGACATGGCTGCCCTCTCACAGGAGACCATGAGCCAGTGCCAGCGCCAGATGGCAGAGGCGCTCAACGCCATGGCCCAGTCTCAGCAGGCCATGGCCCAGTCTCAGCAGGCCATGGCTCAGTCTCAGCAGGCCATGGCCCAGTCTCAGCAGGCCATCGCTGAGGGCATCGGCGCCATTGGCCATGTGCGAGCCGGCATCGCACAGTCACAGACAGGGTTTGCCAATCATCTGAGCTCCATGGCTGCAAACCTGCAGGACCTGTCGATACCAGCACGGGCCTCCAGGACTGGCAGCGCCAGATGTTGGGGGGGCGTCGGATGGCCAGTCCGTTTGCATCCACCACCCATGTAGAGGCCTGGGGGCCATCGGGCACCCCGAGGGAGGAGGAGGTGCTGTGGACCGTCCCGGGTCCCCCTGTAGGGGAGGTCCCGGAACACCGCGACACCTCGGACTCCCCCCTTCCGTCCCAGGTGCATCGGGTGGGCAACGGGCAGGACAGGTTGGCAGCTCGCCATCCCAGTCGGCTGGGCCACAGCCTGGCCCATCTAGGCCAGGACGCCCCAGGAAACGGCCGCCAAAGGGATCCCATGTCAGAGGGCAGGAATCACAGGAGTCCACCTCCAGTTCTGCTGTGCCGTCTGGGGAACCACGTAGACATAGTCAAAGGGCCCGTAAGGCCAAACAATTAGACACTGAGTAAGTTGGCACGGGTGCAGGGCACAGATGAGTTTTAGGGGCTAGGGCACGTTATGAACTCCTTTGGTTATTAAAGTCAATGTTACACCTACAGAAGCTGCCTTTGTGCTCTGTCCAAAGCGTGCGGGGGTGTCATATACGTTGAGCGCAATTGTGTGTGTGTGAGGGGTGGTCTTACCTCAGCCCCAGGTGAGTCTGCCCCCTTCCCCCTGGGCCGCCATCAACATCCCCCGGGCAGAGGATGGGACCGTGCGCTGCAGTGTCACAGCCGCATGCAGGGATGGTCCGGGTGGATGGTGGTACTGTGGCCATGGGTCAGACATAGTCCAACGATGTGGAGCCAGGAGCTCATCGCAGGGCGGGTTGTCATCATCCTCCATGGCCTGCGATAGACACGCGTCCACCTGCAACTGTGTGAGCCCGGCCGTTGTGCCGCAGGTGGATCGGAAATGGGGGGGTGGTGTGCATGCGGGTGGGGTGGGTGGGGTTGGGGAGGGGGTGAGGTTGCTGGGTGGGTGGATGGGTGGGGGGTGTGGGAGGTCGGCTGTTGCCATGGTGTGCGGTCTGTGGCCATACTACCCGATTCCCACCCCCATCTTGTCAGTGAAGCTGGCGGCTATCAGCCTGTCCCGTGCCCGCTGGGCCAGCTGGTAACGGTGGACAGCCACCCGCCTGTGTCTAGCCCGTCTGCCCTGACCATTGCCCCCATGCCCCTCATCTGGGGAGGACTGCACCTCTTCCTGCTGCTCCTCCACTCCGCCCTCCTCTGCCTGCGGCACATCGCCCCTCTGCTGGGCTATATTGTGCAGGACGCAGCACACCACAATGATGCGGCCGACCCTATCTGACCGATACTGGAGGGCGCCCCCAGAGCGGTCCAGGCACCTGAAACGCATCTTCAGCACGCCAAAGCACCTCTCTATCACTCCCCTTGTCGCTACATGGGCATCATTGTAGCGGTTCTCCGCCTCATTGCGTGGCCTCCGTACAGACGTCATCAGCCACTATCGCAATGGGTAGCCCCTGTCGCCCAGCAACCAGCCTCTCAGCCGGGGATGGCTTCCCTCGTACATGCCGGTGCTGGATGACTGCGACAACACGTATGTGTCGTGTACACTGCCCGGGTAACGGGCGCAGACGTGCAGGATCATCATGCGGTGGTCGCAGACCACCTGTATGTTCATCGAATAGGTCCCCTTCCTATTGGTGAACACGGCCCTGTTATCTGCAGGTGGCCGCACGGCGACGTGCATCCCATCGATCGCGCCCTGGACCATGGGGAACCCGGCCACGGCAGAGAAGCCCACGGCCCGGGCATCTTGGCTGGCCCGGTCCACAGGGAAGCGGATGTAGCGGTGCGCCATGGCATATAGGGCGTCTGTCACTGCCCGGATGCACCAGTGCACCGATGTCTGCGATATGCCGGACAGGTCCCCACTCGGTGCCTGGAATGACCCCATTGTATAAAAGTTCAGGGCCACAGTAACCTTGACGGACACGGGGAGAGGGTGTCCCCCGCCAGTGCCACGCGGTGACAGGTGTGCCAGCAGGTGGCAGATGTGTGCCACGGTTTCCCGCCTCGTTCTCCTCCCCCTCCTCGTCCTGTCGGTCAGGTGTCCCTCCAGCCTGGGCAGCTGCCGCTGGCCCCTCTGCGGCAGCCTGCGCCGCCTCTCTGGCACGCTCCTCCTCCTCCTCCTCCTCATCCTCATCCAGGGCAACATAGTCATTAGCGGCTGCCGCCACGGCGGCCAACATCGCTGGATGATCGGAAAACATGACGGCCTGGTGGGGGGGGGGAACGACGACATGTCATCATTGCCTGTACCCCCTCCTCCCCCCAGCCAGGTGGCATGGACCGCATGGGTCCAACTGTTGGAGGCTGGCACCTGGCCAGGTGGACCAACTCACTTGCCCTCGCACCCCCTCTCCCCGGCACGGACCCCCCCATCACCCCTCCCCGGCACAGACCCCCCCATCCTCCTCCCCGGCACGGACACCCCCATCCCCCCTGCCCGGCACGGACCCCTCCTCCTCCCCGGCACGGACCCCCCCCATCCTGCTCCCCGGCACGGACCCCCCCCATCCTCCTCCCCGGCACGGGCCCCCCCCATCCTCCTCCCCGGCACGGACCCCCCCCATCCTCCTCCCCGGCACGGACCCCATCCTCCTCCCCGGCACGGACCCCCCCCCCATCCTCCTCCCCGGCACGAACCCCATCCTCCTCCCCGGCACTGACCCCCCCATTCTCCTCCCCGGCACGGACACCATCCTCCTCCCCGGCACGGACCCCCCCATCCTCCTCCCCGGCACGGACCCCATCCTCCTCCCCGGCACGGACCCCCCCCCATCCTCCTCCCCGGCACAGACCCCCCCATCCTCCTCCCCGGCACGGACCCCATCCTCCTCCCCGGCACGGACCCCCCCCCAACCCCCTCCCCGGCACGGACCCCCCCATCCTCCTCCCCGGCACTCAGCCCCCCTCCCGGCACTCCCCCGGAGCCCGGCCCACTCTAACCACCCCCCCCCCCCCACCCCCGCCGCACACACACACACACAATCCTAGACACACCTCTCCCCCACACATTAATTCAGACTACGGCCACGCCATCGCCTGTCCAGCGGCCAACCCCCCAGGCCGTCACCCACCTCCACGCTGGTCGGCGTAAACCTTGAGCACAGGTTGACGCAGATTAAAAGGAGGTTTGATTTACGCCGACGTGACCCCTCATCACGTCGACGGGACTTCGGCCCATCCGGACGGGAAAATATCGGCAGGCCCAAAATCGATTGCCTTGCGCCCACCCGTGCCATTCTCCGAGGCCTGCGGCGCCATTGACGCCCCGCCGACCTTTCTCCCTTCGGAGACTTTGGCGGGCGGCGGGGGCGGAATTCACGGCGGCCAACGGCCATTCTCCGACCCGCTGGGGGGTCGGAGAGTCTCGCCCCTGGATCTTGGATGTACTGTTGGAATTCTGCAATTATCTAAATGAAAAACTAATGACATTTCGCCAGCAACTCAGTTGTAACCAATAGGTGTCACTATCATCAGCACGTATGCCCAACCCCTGAATCTAATGACCTTGATGAACTCCTCACTTCCATCTCAGGAGAAGAAAAGGTCATCCTTCTTTTGGCTACGAGTTGGCCATGATTCCCATGTCTGTCGTGAAACCACTGGGGAAAACAAAGTTGGAAAAGAAAATTAAAATAGCTTACTTCTGCTGACATGGTGTGTTCAGCATGGCCTCATTGTGGCAAACACACTATTGCAACAAAATTTAATGCCACCCGGTAAAATGTCATCACAGTCCCAGAGAACCATGGCTGCTCTCCCCTTAATAATAATAATCTTTATTATTGTCACATGAAGTTACTGTGAAAATCCCCTAGTCGCCACACTCTGGCGCCTGTTCGGGTACACGGATGGAGAATTCAGAATGGCCAATTCATCTAACAAGCACATCTTTCAGGACTTGTGGGAGGAAACCGGAGCACTCGGAGGAAACACACGCAGACACGGGGAGAATATGCAGACTCCACACAGACAGTGACCCAAGCCGGGAATTGAACCCGGGTCCCTGGCGCTGTGAAGCAACAGTGCTAACCACAGTACAACCGTGCCGCCCATTTGAGAGATGATTGGTGGGGTCAATGTTCAGAGGGTGGATTATTCATGAACAGGGTCGCACGGGGGCACAGTGGTTAGCACTGCTGCCTCACAGGTTCAATTCTGGCCTTGGGTGGCTGTGTGGAGTTTGCATACTCTCCCCGTGTCTGCGCATGTTTCCGCCGAGTGATCCAGTTTCCTCCCACAGACCAAAGATTTGCAGTTTATGTGGATTGGCTATGATCAATTGCCCTTAGTGTCCTTAAGGTTAGGTGGGGTTACTGGGTAAAAGAGATAGGCCGGGATTCTCCGATCCCGTGGCCAAGTTCTGATGCCGGCATCAAAAGCGGCACGAGCGACTCCGGCGTCAAAGGGCCTCCAGGCCTAGGCATTCACCCCTTCCTAGGGGGCTAGTATGGTGCCGGAGTGGTGTCCGCTGCTCCGGCACTCGCATGCACGCCACAGCTGGCGCGGGTCCATGCATGCACGTGGGTTGCCGTCTCCGTGCCGGCCTCCGAGCAATATGGCAGAGCCCTACAGCGGCCCGACGAGGAGGAACATAGGCTCCCCACGGATTTAGCCTGCCCGCTAATCGGTAGGCCCCGATCGTGGGCCTGGCCACCGTGGAGGCCCCCCCCCCGGAGTCGGATCCCCCCCACTCCCCCACCAGGGCGACCCCCGCAGCCAGAACTCCAAGGTCCCAGCAGGTAGGACCATACGTAAACCACGCCAGCGGGACTCAGCCAAACTCGGTGGGCACTCGGCCCATCAAGGCGCGGAGAATCGCCGGGGGAGCCGCTTTCAACGGACCCTGACCGCCGCGACCCGGCGGGCGCGATTTCCGCCGATTCTCCGGTCGCCGACCTGGTGTGGCGCGTTCCTTGCGCCCCCCCGGCAATTCTCCAACCCGCCGCGGGATCGGAAAATCCCAGCCATAGTGTGGGGGGCCTGAACTTTCAGAGGGTCAGGGCTGACTCAATGGGCCAAATGGCCTCCTTCTGCGCTGTAGGGATTCTAAGATCGATAACCTCAGCTAATGCAGGAACTCCACATTACGAATCAAACACCCAGCCAGCTGAACTAACTGACGTCCTGTCATTTGGTTCAAAGCATTGGTACCTCCTGGAATATGGTGCCTGTATCACCGAATCCATGTGAGTGACTGATGGCTGCTGGACCCTTTTCTTTCCGTGTACCTAATGATCTGTTGAGCTGCTCGCAGAAAAATACTTTTCACTGTACCTCGGTACACGTGACAATAAACAAATCCAATCCAATCCAAGATCACAGACTTGAACATCCATCTAGCACCAAGCTATCAGAAGGCCGAAAGATTCCCGAGGAAAAGGACAAATGACCATGTCCTAAAGCAGCTTTGCTGAAGATTGAACTTCCAAGTGCAGCTCCTGACCAATTGGGAAAACCTTCACGCATCCAACTCAATTCCAGAACAATGGGATCAAATAATGTCAACTGTATTAGGCGCCTGTGTCCAGACCATTGGGTTCGAGCACCATCATCACCAGAACAGGTTTAATGAAAATTATGCTGTCGTCCTGGAACAAAACTGAACAGCGTTCATTGATTGGCAGAACAACCCAAGGTTTGAAGTCAAGAAGGCAACATTTCAACAGCCTCCGGCTGACACCCAAAGATAAATCCAGGGGGAAAAGAACGAGAAAGGGATCCAACAATATGCTGACCATCATGACGTTTGAAGATTATTTGAAGCCATCTAAAGACCAAGGTTAAATGAATAAAATCATTTTCACTCATAGGAATTAAGAATGTAATGCTATCCGTCAATGCTGGAAAGAACATTTCAATAACTCCTCAACTGTGAATCCACAGTTGCTGCTGATACTCTCAAGGCTATCCCCCACGCACCCTGTGGTGGAATCCATGCCTGAAACATCATCAATGGAGAGTTGCAACATGCAATCAAATGAATGACAAATAACAAAGCTTGGGGCCCAGCTGAGGTCCTCAAAGCTGGTGGAATTCTGCTCACATTAAGACAACATGCACTCATCCTATGAATTTGGAAGGAAAAGTAACGCCTTCCTGACCCCTGGCCTTAGGAATGTGACAATTGTAACCATCTTCTAGAAGTGAGATAAATTATGCTTTGAACCATAGAATTCCTACAGTGTGGAAGAAGGCCATTCGGCCCATCAAGTCTGCACCAACCCTCTGAAAAAGCACCATACCTTGGCCCACTTCCCCGTCCTATCCCTGTAACCCCACCTTACCTGCAGATCTTTGCTCCTTAGCAAAGGAGCAAATATTTGAGGTATTTTCTTCTTGTCCATGACGGAGTGGATTCCTCTGCAGTCACATTGTGGCATTAGATTTCTAACCGCCGTCATTCTCCGCCGGCGGGAGTCTCCGTTTTGCCGGCGCTCGGGGGTTTCCCGACGGCGTGGGGTTGCCCCACAATGGGAAACCCCATTGACCGGCCGGTGTAACGGAGACTCCCGCCGGCCGGTCGGCGCAGAAATGTGGCGGGGCGGGTAGGAGAATTTCGCTCATGGTCTTTGTTGCCAGAAAAAAAATCATTAAAAATGTGGGAAATGCCAGCAGGAATCTTCAACAAAAGCAAAATATTGTGGTTGCTGAAAATCTGAAATTAAAACAGAAAGTGCTGGAAAAACTGAGCAGGTCTGTCAATAACTGCAAGTTTTTGCAACACTGCTTGTTTTTAAAACAGGAACTCTTCATACGATTCACCGACCTGAGAAACAAATTTGACCCATTAAATTATGTGGCTGGGGGCGGCACGGCGATGCAGTGGTTAGCACTGCTGCCTTGTGTTGAATCTCGCGAGGCTTTATGAGCTGGGTAGATCCCGGGGAGGTCTCCTGGATTTCACCAGCCAAGCTCCGCCGCGGCGAGCTGCTTTTCTGACGCGGGAGGATTATGCCCATATAAAATCAAATTTGATGGATTGGACACTGTCCAGATGACTGGAAAGCAGGTCCTGTTTTCTCAACTCTCAACCGGCCAACATTTCAGGCAAGGACAAAGGAAATGTTTCAAAGATACTCTGAAGGTCCCCTCGAAACATGGCAGCACTGAAATTAATGGCTGGGAGGAGCTTGCTAACAATCATTCAAAATGGCTACAACTTGTCCATTGAGCAGCATCACACTTTGAATCACAATGTCCTAATGACTAGGCAGAGTAGCAGCAGAGGAGGAAAGAAAAAGCAATCAAATCCTGCACACTGGATCCCACTACCTCATGGGACGTCCTGCCTCTTGCGCTCAACTATCTGTGGGCCGAGAATCGACTTGTTCAATCACATGAAGACATATGGAAGAAACCCTGAGTAGATGTCATCCCCAAATCAAGGGACAGCCGCTGGCATTAATGTTGTCTTGTATTCGAGTGATTTTAATGCATTCTTTTGTATTACATTAGTATGAACACCATAGTATTTTCATGTGTACATTAATATTTATACAAATTGCAGTATTGAACTGTATCACATTGCTATATAATCTGTAATATTGAACTGTATTATGTTAAAATATACTCTGTAATGATGAACTATTACATTAATATAAATACTGTAGTGTTGTTCTTTATTACTGTAATCTATCACACTAGTATTGTTCTGCTTTACATCGTGAACAAACTGAACAGTGCAATTTTGACCTGTATTACACTAATATGAACAATAGTATTGTTTTGAATTGTTAGTTGAGGAAAGAATTGGGTGCAAAGATGGGATTTGTATTTGCAAAACATAAATTCTCAGTGGATAAAAGCAAATTACTACGGATGCTGGAATCTGAAACGGAAGAGAAAATGCTGGAAAACCTCAGCAAGTCTGGCAGCATCTGTAGGGAGAGAAAAGAGCTAACGTTTCGAGTCCGATGACTCTTTATCAAAGCTTTGACAAAGAGCCATCGGACTTGAAGCGTTAGCTCTTTTCTCTCCCTACAGATGCTGCCAGACTTGCTGAGGTTTTCCAGCATTTTCTCTTTCGTTATGAATTCTCAGTGAATTGCTCAAACACACACTGAATTAAAGTGTAACAATCATTTTACTTCAGGATTATTCACAGCATTCAATATTTTCAGCTTCTGAAAATATTTAGATTCACATGATGTATTTTAAAAATGTTTTTAAGCTTAATACTGGGAGTCTGTGTCCTGGGGGTTCTGCAGGAATCAATGTTGGGGCCCTTGCTGTTTGTGGTTTATATAAATGATTCAGATATAAACGCAGGAGGGTTGATCAGTATGTTTGTGGAGGATATGAAAATTGGTGGAGTGGTAAATAGTGAGGAGGATAACCTTAGATTGCAGGAGGATATAGATGGAATGGTCATACAGGCTGATCAGCATCAAAAGAAATTCAATCCGGATGGTGTGAGGCGATGCATTGGGCAGGACAAATAAGGCAAGGGAATACATGATGAACGACAGGACCCTGGGAAGCACCGAGGATCAGAGGGACCTTGGTCTGCATGTACACCTGTCCCTTAAGGCAGCAGGGCAGGTGGATACAGTGGTTAAGAAGGCATATGATATACTTGCCTTTATTAGCTGAGGTATAGAGTTTAAGAGCAGGGAGGTTATGCTGGAACTTTATAAAACTTTGGTTAGGCCACAGTGAGAGTATTGTGTGCAGTTCTGGAATCCACATTTTAGGAGTTTTAGGTGTGATGCAATAGCACTGGATAGGGTGCAGAGGAGATTTACGATGATGTTGCCTGGGCTGGAGAGCTTTAGTTATGAAGAGAGATTGGCCATACTGGGGTTGTTTTCATGAGAGCAGATGAGACTAATGGGGGGGGGGGGGTGCATGATTGAGATGTATAAAATTATGAGGGGCATAGATAGAGTAGACTTTTCCCCTTGGTGGAGGGATCAATGACCAGATTTAAGGTAAGGGGCAGGAGGTTTAGAGGGGATGTGAGGAAAATCTTCATCACACAGAGGGCGGTGGGAGTCTGGAGCTCACTGTCTGAAAGAGTTTGGAGTTTGGCAGAGACCCACATCAATAAGTATTTAAATGTGCACTTGCGATGCCAAGCTATACAAGGCTACAAGCCAAGCTCTGGAAAATGGGATGAGAATAGTTAGGTAGTTGTTTTTGACTGGTGCAGTGATGGGCCAAAGGCCTTTTCTGTGCTGTAGACCTGTATGAGACTAATAAAGTAACCATTGTGTTCATTCAATGACAGAGCAAGTGGGAGAGGTCAGCAGAGTCAGGTCTCTCTCAAACAGTTTATTATGGGCCAATTATGATGCACTGCCAGCATGTTACTTGCAGGAAACGCCATCACCTGCCTTAGCCTCCATGTGTGGCCAAATCTGCCCAGTTCAGTCTTCAAACCAGGTTTGACACCATATTAAACAACATCACTCTCCTCAATCCTTTCTATTACCTCAAAAAAACTCCAGAAAGTTAGTTAAATGTAATTTTCCCATAACAAATCCGTGCTGGCTTTCCGCAATTAACCAGCATTGTCTGTGCAGCTAATCATTTTGTCCCAAACTATCAGTTCTAGAAATTTCGCCACCACCAAAGTTAAACTGATTGGATGTAGTTGCTGGGCTTAGCTTTGCGCCCTTTTTGAACAAGGGTGTAATGTTTACAAATCTGCAGTCCTCTGGCTTCATACCGGAGTCTAAAGAAGACTGAAAGATTATGGCCAGCCACTCGGCAATTTCTACTCTCTTCTCATTTCTCTCTGTGTCCTTGGATGCATTTGATTCAGTGCTGGCGCCTTATTGAATCTAAGCACAGACAGCCAATCTACTATCTCCTCTCTATCCATTTTAAATTCTGCTATTATATTAATTCATCACTCAATTAATTAATTAATCCTCTTTCATAAGTCACTGAAAGCTAACATACAGGTGCTGCAAGCAATTCTGAAGGCAAATGGTATGTTGGCCTTTATTGCGAGAGGATTTAAGTACAGGAATAAAGATATCTTGCTGCATTTGTATAGGTAAAGGCAAAGTTGCCATAGTCCCAGATGACCACAGGCTGCTCTTCCCTTTGAGAGGGTGATGCTTTAACCTGAGGATCACCACAGCTCAGGCAAGGGGCAAGGTTGAGAGGGTGGGGCCTTCATGAATAACCTTAGACAGTACAGGAATTGAACCCACGCTGCTTGCCTTGCTCTGCATCATGAACCAGCTGTCTAGCCAAGTGAGCTAAACCAGACCCCAACTGCATAGATCCTTGGTGAGACTACGCCTGGAATATTTTGTACAGTGTTGCTCTCCTTATCCAAGGAAGGGTGCACTTGCCACAGAGGGAGTGTAAGGAAGGTTCACCAGATGGATTCCTGGGATGGCAGGATTGTCCTCCGAGGTGATATTAGGCAAACTGGGGCATTTTTTCTCTAGAGTTTTGAAGAATGAGAGGTGACCTAATTGAATTGTACAAAATTATTTTAGGACTTAGCAGGATAGATTCAATAAGGAAGTTTCCCTTGGCTGGAGATCTAGAATCGGGGACATGTGGAATCTCTTTACTCAGAAGCTGGTGAATCTTTGAAAATGACTACCCCAGAGTGCTGTGGAGGCTCAGTCATTGAAACTGATAGATTTCTAGATATTAAAGACATTAAGGGGATAATGCAGGAAAATGGATTGAGGTAGAAGATTGGATATGATCGAGTTGAATGGAAAAACAGGTTTGAGGGCTTGAATAGCCTACTCCTGCTCCTATTTGCTATGTTTGCAGAATTACCTCCTCTTTCACCATAGTTTAGGTAACATCTCCTTCCTTGGAGTGGATGCAAAGTATTCATATAATACCTCTGCCATCACACCAGCCTTCCTGGGAAAATCACTTTCAGGCCCCTAAGTGGCCCTTCTCCTTTTATTATATTTTTACTATTTCTATTCCTAATAGAAGACTTTAGAGTTATCTTTTGCATTAATTGCCAGTCTCTTCTCATACTCCCTCTTTGCTTCTGCTGTTTGCTTTTTCACTTTCCCTCTGAACCCTGTATATTCAGCGTGGTTCTCTTGTATTTTTTACACTTTTTCGTATTCATTTTAATCTTTACTTCTTCTGTCATCCAGGGAGTTCTGGATTTGTTTGACCCAACCGTTCCCCTCTGAGGAAATATACCTTGACTCTGCTCAAACTATTTCTTTGCTGTTCAGCTATGTTTTTCTTCTAACCTGTGACACCAGTTTATAAAACCCATATCCATTCCTACGCCATTGGAGTTAGATTTCCCCAGTTAATTATTCTTAGTTTGGAAAAGTCTTTGTCCTTTTCTGTAGCCAACCTAAATCTTATGTTACAATGACTCATTGTCCTTTAAATGCTCTCTTACTAATACTTGATCCACTTGGTTTTTCTCATTCCCAAGAACCAAGTCCAGCAGTGCCTCCCCTTTTGTTGGACTGGAAGAATACTACTCATAGAATCATAGAACATTTACAGCCCAGAAGGAGGTCATTCAGCCAATCGTGACCATGCCAGCCTGAGGATAACCAAGTGTCCTTTCTAATCCCACCTTCCTGCACCTGATCCATAACCCTGTAGCTTACAGCATTTAAGGTGCAGATCCAGGTACTTTTTAAGAGTTTAGGGCCTCTGCCTCCACCACCAACTCGGGCAGTGAATTCCAGACTTCCACTCCCCTCTTGTAAAAAAAGTTCTTACTCATGTCCCCTCTACACCTTCTGCACTTATCTTGAATCTATGTCCCCTGGTTCTGGAATTCTCCACCAAGGGAAACAATTTTATCCTGTCCACTCTATCTCTTCCCCTCAGAATTTTGTACGCCTCAATTAAGTCACCCCTCAGCCTTCTTTGTTCCAAGGAAAATAACCCCAACCTATCCAATCTCTCCTCGTAGCCACACTTTTCTAGCCCTGGCACTGTAGACAATCTTCCTGAACACATTCCAGGAACTCTTGTCCCTCTCTTACCTCTATGACTATCTCAGTCTACATTTAGATAATTAAATATCTCCATTATTGCTCTATAATTTTTGTACCTTTCCATAATTTTGTTGCAAATTTGTTCCTCCAAATCTTCTCCAATAGTTAGTGGCCTATAGACTACACTGAGTCATGTAGTTGCAACTTTTTTCTCCTGAGCTCGACATTCTGTGGCTTCGCCCTCTGGGACATCCTCATTTTCCAGCACGGCAATGCTCTTCTTAATCAATCCCTAAATATCCTCCCCTTTTCTATCTTTCCTTAACACCTTGGGCGGGATTCTCCACTCCCGCGCCGAAGTGCCCACGCCGTCGTGAACGCCGTCGAGGTTCACGACGGCGCGAAACGGCCCCTATCCCGACCGATTCAGGGCCTGATAATGGGCTAGGAGCGGGGCCGCGTATATGACGCGGCTGGTGCCGCATAACTGGCGCCACCCGCGCATGCGTGATTGCCATCCTCCCCGAGTCCGCCCCGCAAGAAGATGGCGGACGGATCTTGCGGGGCTGCGGAAGGAAGGCGGTCCCCTTTCAGAGAGGACGGCCCGACGATTGGTGGGCACCGATCGCGGGCCACCCCACATTTGAGGTACCCCCGGTGAAGGATCCCCCCCCCGCAGGTCGCCCCCCCCAGCGTTCCCGCGCTGTTCCCGACGGCACCGACCAGGTGTGGACGGCGCCGGGGGGATCCCGCCGTTTTGGCCTGGCCGCTCAGCCCATCCGGGCCTGAGAATAGCAGGGGTGCCGGAGAATCGCCATTTTGGGTGTCTCCGGCGATTCTCCGGCCTGCGGCCCGCGGAACTCGACGGGACCATTCCCGCCGCTTGGGAGAATCGCGGGAGGGCGTCGGACCTGCATCGTGGGAAATCTTGGCGGCCCAGGCGATTCTCCCAACCGGTGCGGGAGTGGAGAATCGCGCCCCTCGTGTCCGAGAATATTTAACACCATGTCCTGCCCTTCCTTGTGCCAGGTCTCTGCCATTTCCACAACATTGTACTTCCGCACGGTAATATGTAACTCACCAATCTTATTTACCACGTTCCATGCATTCACATTTATTGCACAATAACACCGATTTATACTCAATTACTTACTCCTTTACTCGAAACCCACCGAATAACTTACTATTTACTGCTCTAGTGCTATCTGTATCTCCCATTATTCTTGGTGTTACATAGAACATACAGTGCAGAAGGAGGCCATTCGGCCCATCGAGTCTGCATCAACCCACTTAAGCCCTCACTTCCGCCCTATCCCCGTAACCCCTCCTAACATTTTTTGGTCACTAAGGGCAATTTATCATGGCCAATCCGCCTAACCTGCACGTCCTTGGACTGTGGGAGGAAACCGGAGCACCCGGAGGAAACCCACGCAGACACGGGGAGAACGTGCAGACTCCGCACAGACAGTGACCCAGCAGGGAATCGAACCTGGGACCCTGGCGCTGTGAAGCCACAGTGCTAATCACTTGTGCTACTGTGTTCCTCGCTGGTATTACCTGCTGGTTCCCACACCCTTGAAAAGTTTGTTCAAACCCACTGAAAAAGCTCTTGCAAATCCCACGTGGTGCGAATTCTGGCTCCGTTTTGTTTATCAGAAAAGAAGAACGTGCAGGTTTACGGGGAGAAGGAGCAAGTACAAGGAGCCTCATGGCCTCCTTCTGTACTGCAGCAATTTCGCAAATTCGGTGGACTGTGGACACCGGGTTCACAGCTCAGTCCCTTTCCCAATCTCAAGTACACACCCAACCCCAGTTAAGCCAAACTGAATTCCGCCTTGGGAGGCTGCCAGTTTGTGATGGTCTCGTCTCAGTTTTCTCAGCAGCAAACAATCCTTGGGTGTGATCTTCACAAAAGGAAACAAAGTCTCCTAGCAAGTGAGTTTAGCCACGTGATTCCCAGCACTCACAGTGACGAGAAAAACATGGCTATTTAACGCAACTCGCATTGAATAAGGGGTCTGAATGATTTTTACCACGGGGCCCCCAAAAGAATCCCCGAACCCACCACCCCTCCCCAGCCCAAATGCAACATGGGAGGGGCCCCGACTCCCCCCCCACCCCACCACCCGCACCCACCCCCCCACCCCCCGCACCCCCCCCATGCACACGGGGCCACCCAAGCCCATTTGTGGGGACCAGTACTACACGGTGCTCACTCGGGGTCTCTGAGGCAAAGGGGTTGAATCCCAAAGCCTCAGATACCTAGACAATCTGCACCTTAGAGTGAGGCTTACTGCCTCGCTCTAATATGCAGATTTGACAAAAAGTAATGGCGCGATTCACCACGCAATGTCTCGCGAGATTATGTTGACTCCCGTGAGTTGTTGCGAGCCTGGTAGATCTCGGGAGTGGGGGTCTCCCGGCTTTCAACGGCCACGCCGCGCTGCCGTGGCTGCTTTTCTGGCACAGCTTGGCCGTAGGATTGCGCCCTCGTGTTTGGTGCAGGCGTTGAATCGCAGATTGACATGGCTAATTTCACTGACAGAACCATGGTCACCATTGTAAAGAAAGCCTGCCTTCTGGTAACTTGGCTCCCTTGGTGCTTCAGCTTTTCCAGCTAAACACCTTTCTGAGGATAAATCACATCTCTTGTTTTCTGCCACATCCCCTTCTGTAAGCGTCCTCTCCATGGCCCTTCCAAGCATTTAAAATCCCAATATAAGAAATTCAGACATATCCCTGGGCTTTAAGCTTGTGTCTTTTAAACCAATTATCTCTTTCATCTTCCAAACACAGTCTTCAAGCTCCAATGCCTTGTTCTACCTGCTCTTTAGGTTGGTGTCGCATTTATGCTTGTCAATATTGTAATGATCCCTGCTATTATGTACTTGTCTATTGATTTTTACTTTCTGATTCCTTAACGCTTCACGACCTCATCGTGACTTATTTTCCTGCGGATATATTTATTCTGATCATTTTCCATCTATTGCTTTTCCACTTCCCTGCCTCCGTTGTCCAAATATTTTTCAATTTAAGTAAATAAGCTCTTTCAAACTCAATATTAACGTCAATAATCTTGTTCATGCGTCTCATAATGGTCCTGTCGAGCAATGATCTGCAGGAGAAAATGGAGTTGACCATAACACGCTGCAAAGCCAATTTATTTTCCTCTTATTCTTTCAACATTTCACGTGCGGAGAAGCTGCTTTCCACGGGGAGAGACAGTTACAGAAGTTAAGAGTGAGCGTCACTCCTCCACTTTACTCAGTCCTCATAGTGGCAGAGGTGGCTCGCGCTCATACTGCTGAATCCGAGATTATGGGTTCAAGCCCCAGAGACTTAACCACATTGTCTAAACTGACATGTCAATGTAAAACAATCCCATGGCACTATTCACACAATAGCAGGGGAATCTTCCATGGTGTTTTGTCCAATATTATCCCTCAACCAACATCAGTAAAAATCACATTACCTGCTCATTGCTCTTTATGGGACCTCGATGTCTATAGTGGTCAATGAGGAGCCCCGAAAAGGTGAGTCAAAAGTCGTTTATTTCCTGCTCACAGCTAGGAAATACAGCAATTCAGCAACAGCCCGAGTCCCAGCCAGGACCATCCTGAGATGCCGGCTCCTTCCTGGGCAGACTTTTATACTGGGAAATTAACTTGCCCGCTGTTGGGCCTCTACCCCTCAGCGGGGGAGCTCGTGCTCCAGGAGCCACATGGGCAGATCAATCACGTCATCGCCGTGGGTCTCTTGGAGGTTATAACAATGTCATTACAATATTGACTGGACTTCAAAAGTATTTCACTGGCTGTCAGACATTTTGGGGCATGAAAATATTGGATAAAGAGGCTTGATAATTGCAAGGTCTTCTGGGGCGGGATTCTCCGACCCCCTGCCGCGTCGGAGAATCGGCAGGAGGCGATGTGAATACTGCCCCCGCCGGCCGCCGAATTCTCCGGCACTGAAAATTCGGCGGGGGTGGGAACCATGCCGCGCCGGTCGGCGGGTCCCCCCCGGTGATTCTCCGCCGGCATGAATCAAACCTTACCAGCGGGACTGGCGGCGCGGGTGGGCTCCAGAGTCCTGGGGGGGGCGCGGGGCGATCTGGCCCTGGGGGGTACCCCCACAGTGGCCTGGCCCGCGATTGGGGCCCACCTATCCGCGAGCGGGCCTGTGCCGCGGGGGCACTCTTTTCCTTCCGCCTCAGTCATAGCCTCCACAATGGCCGATGCGGAAGTAACCCCCCCCCCCCCCCGCGCATGCACGGGGATGACGTCAGCAGTCGCTGACGCTCCCGCGCATGCGCGGACCTCCGCCGGCTGGCGCAGTCCCTTCGGCCCTGGCTGGCGTAGCGCCAAAGGCCTTTCCCTCCGGCCGGAGGCGTGCCAATCACTCAGGTGCAGGCCTAGTCCCTCAAGGTGAGGGCTTGGCCCCTAAATGTGGAGAGAAATCTCGCCGGGTAGGGGAGAATCCCGGCCCTGTTTCTTACAGCAGTCCATTTTAGTATGTTTGGTTAGTGGAATGAGAAATCTGATGGCCGTTGGGATTTCTACAAAATGATTAAAAAGATGATACCACACTCTCAAAAATAAAAGGGACTTGTTACAGCATGGGCTGGACTTGACCATGAGCTTTCAGAGCTAGCGCAGCATGGTGGCACAGTGGTTAGCATGGCTGACTCACAGTGCCAGGGACACAGGTTTGATTCTGACCTTGGGTGACAGTCTGTGTGGAGTGTGTACATTCTCATTGTGACTGTGTGAGTTTTCTCCGGGAGCTCAGGTTTCCTCCCACAGCCAAAAGATGTGCCGGATAGGTGGATTGCCCCTTAGTGTCCAAAGATTAGGTTGAGTAATAGCGATAGGGTTGGGCTGTGGGCATGTGTGTGGTCCTCTTTCAGAGGGTTGGTGCAGACTTGATGGGCAGAATTGCCTCCTTCTGCACTGTAGGGACATGAATGTTGACTCCAGCATTGTAATAAAATGGGGGTCCTGAGTTTGCACTTTCTGGCAGAGAGATGACAGAGAGATCTATCCAGGAGCTGGAATCCAGGCGAGATTGGTCATTGGGTTCTCAATGTCGCCATCTCAATCAAAATGTCAGCAACTCTCCAAGACTGGTGGGCACTGCTGAGGCAAGTTTCAAGACCGCAAAACGCCCTCACTGGGCTGCACAAGGTGGAATAAAAACAATTGGATCTAAAATGGCCAGTCGAGTGGGTTGGGGAGGAAAGCCCTTTGGGATCGTTCACAGTCGCAGATGCAGACTTTGACATACGAGGTTCTTCTTAGTGGCACTACGATTGTTTCACCAGCCTGCCGCAGTGGGGCTGCTTTCATTGAACTGGCAGCTTCCACATGCACCGTGGGTGGTGAGGTGGGGTAGGGGGCTCGACAGCCAGCAAAATTACACATAGAGAGAGCACAAAATAGCCCTGATTGGGGCTTGTACAATGCATTGTGGCTGAATGCCTCCGTGGAGTAGACAGCGGACACGCTGCCCAGCACACCCCTCAGTAAGGTGCCTGATGACTGGAATGGGCTTGTGGGTGGAGTGTCATCCTGATGTAGCTTCCACTATTTTCGCAGAAATTCCTCCCCAGTTCCGAAAGCAGTCAGCAAAAAGCCGAAGAGATTCTACTCAACTATTCAATCTTCAACCAGACATGTCGAGCGGATGATCCATCTCGGTCTCCTCCGGAGGTCGCCAGCATCACAGATGTCAGCCTTCAGCCAATACGATTCACTCCACGTGATATCAAGAAACAGCTGAAGGCACTGGATACTGCAAGGGCTATGGGCTCTGACAATATTCCAGCAATAGTACTGAAGACTTGTGCTCCAGAACTTGCCGCACGCCTAGCCAAACTGTTCCAGTACAGCTGCAACACGGGCATCTACCTGGCAATGTGGAAAATTGCCCAGGTGTGTCCTGTACACAAGAAACAGGACAAATCCAACCCAGCCAATTACCGCTCTATCAGCCTACTCTCCATCATCAGCAAAGTGATGGAAGGAGTCATTAACAGTGCTGTGAAGTGGCACTTACTCAGCAGTAACCTGCTCAAGGACACTCAGTTTGGGTTCCACCAGGGTCACTCAGCTCCTGATCTCATAACAGCATTGGTTCAAACATGGAAAAAAAGCCGAATGCCAGAGGAGAGGTGAGAGTGACTGCCCTTGACATCAAGGCAGCATTTGACTGAGTGTGGCATCAAGGAGCCCTAGCTAAACTGGAGTCAATGGGAATCAGGGAGAAAAATCCCCATTGGTTGGAGTCATGCCTGGCACAAAGGAAGATAGTTGTGGAGGTTGGAGGTCAATCATCACTGCAGGAGTTCCTCAGGGTAGTGTTCTAGGCCCAACCATCTTTAGCTGCTTCATCAATGACCACCCGTCCATCATAAAGGTCAGAAGTGGGGATGTTTGCAGATGACTGCACCATGTTCAGCACCATTCGAGACTCCTCAGATAATGAAGCAATCCATGTCCAAATGCAGCAAGATGTACAATATCCAGACTTGGGCTGACAAGTGGCAAGTTACATCTGTGCTACAAAAGTGTCAGGCAATGACCATCTCCTCCTACAAGAGTCTAACCAACACTCCTTGACATTCAATGGCATTACCATCGCTGAATCCCCCATAATCAACATCCTGGGGGTTACCATTGATCAGTAACTGAACTGGACTAGCCATATTAACACTGTGGCTACCAAGGCAGGTCAAAGGCTAACAATCCTACAGCAAGTAACTCACCTCCTGACCCCCCCTGAAGCCTGTCCACCATCTACAAGGCACAAGTCAGCAGTGTAATGGAATACTCTCCACTTGCCTGGATGAGTCCAACAACACTCAAGAAGCTCGACACCATTCAGGGCAAAGCAGTCGCTTGATTGCTCCTCCTTCCACACACATTCAATCCCTCCACCACCGATGAGCATGTGTACCATCTACAAGATGCACTGCAGTAACTCACTAAGGTTCCTTAGACAGCACCTTCCAAACTCACGGCCACTACCACATGGAAGGACAAGAGCAGCAGATACCTGGGAACCCCATCACCTGGAGTTTCACCTCCAAGTCACTCACCAAGTCACTGTCGGTGGGGGCAACATCCTGTTACTTCCTCCCTAACAGCACTGTGGATGGACCTACACCTCAAAGACTGCACCTTCTGAAGGGCAACTAAGGATGGGCAATAAATGCTGGCCTAACCAGTGACGCCCACATCCTGTAAATTAATATTTTTAAAATTGTGTGGGGGTAAGAGGGGGGGAAGTGGATCTCGTTTCCCATCTATCACAGAGTTAATTATTTGTCACTTCTCTTTCCAAAGTAAGTATTTCTTCCAATGATCACTCATGTATGATCTGCACAGAAATTAGAAATAATTTGTTTGGGACGCTGTTGTAAAGATGATTGTGGCCACCATTATTCTTATAAAGAGACCGATGCAAATGAAAATAAGACAGTTGTTCATTTTTTAAATACTTTTAATCATATTGATAGTTTTCTTCCAAAGTTAATGTTCCATAACTCTGAATTATTGGAAAATGCGATGAGTACAAAATGCACTTGATGCTGATTAAAACAAGCTTGAACAGCACAAGGATAACACTGATCAGCAATTAACAATACGGCCAGTCTTTTCCATACCAAACCCAAAGAGCCGAGCGAGAAAGAAAGAAGAGACTTTTGGGCGTCGGATTTCCCGACAGGAGAAGGGAAACAGGAGGCGCGTTCGATTCTGGGTCGTGCACACTCCTCTGTTGCGAAATTGGAACTGGCAATGCTTTTCCCTGGGGCCCGGTCCTTAATTAAGTAATGGATGGGTCTGTCGTAAAATATGGTGGCACAAGACTGTCGTGTTGGGTGTTCTGGTCTACAAACAGGTCAACACGGCTGGAGATGGTGTATCTCTATTTTATTAACAACTCAACTGTAATAACATACTGCAAGCTTGGGTACGTACATTACCAGCTTATCTGTGGACCCTGTCCTGTCACTATCTAGGTGAGGCACTCAGCACATGGTGAATGTCTGAGAGGCAGGCTGTGAGCTCTGTGCTCTGAGCTGGCTGCTGCTAGAATGAGCGGGAACTCTGGTGTCCCCTGTCTTTATAGTGCGTGTGCTCTCACTGGTGATTGGCTGCAATGTTGTGTATGCTGGTTGGTCCTACTGTATGTCCATCAGTGTGTCAGTGTGTGTGTGATTGCACCATGATATGCTGATGTATATCATGACATCCCTCCTTTTCGCAAAGAATATGTGCCTACATGAGAATACATAAAGTGTAGTGAGTGTGTCTGATCATGTGAGGAGATTATCGGAAGCACTCATGTCCAGGCGGAATGTGATCTGGGATCGGTTGACCGTCAGGGTGGTACACCACTCGTCGTCCGGATCAATGCTGTGCACCGACAGCGGCTGGTGCGTTCGACTCGGGGACAGCTTGTTCTTGTTGATGACAGCAATGCGGAAAGGCTCCCTGTCCTCAGTGTCACTGGTCTGTATGATGTCAGGATCGGACTCGGTGAACGTGGGTAGAATTGCCCGAACATTTCTGCGAGGCTGGTTAAACTGTTGCGAGTTGGCAGGCTGAGGCGCTCGACAGCAGGCAGCGTAGTGGCCAAGCCTGCTACAGCAGGTAGGCATTGTCGCACTTTGGCCGGACGTTGCCGCTTTAAATGGGCGGAGCCACAGTTGCCGCACGTCATGACGTCAGTGCGTTCGTTGCGCCACCACGCATGCGCGGTGCGGTCTTGCACAGTGCTGCGCACCGCGTCAACGTCCCCTCTTTTGGCGTGTACAAGGGAGGCCTCGGAAAGCGCGCAAAATGGCCGCCCTCCTCCGAGCCGCGGGCCAGGAGGTACTCGATCGTCTGGACCCGCTCCGCCTCGTGGGGCTCCTGCCACGCCATTTCAGCCGCCTGGATGTGTGAGTACCGGCTGGTGGCGTTCTCATGCAGGACGCAGGTCTCGATGGCCGTCGCTAGGGTGATTGCTTGACTTTAAGGAGCTGCTGGCGCAGGGTGTCCGACATGACCCCAAAAACTATCTGGTCGCGTATCATTGAGTCAGAGGTGGGCCCATAGCCGCAGGACTGTGCGAGGATGCGGAGGTGCGTTAAATAAGACTGGAAAGGCTCATTCTTACCCTGCAGGTGCTGCTGGAACAGGTACCTTTCGATGCTTTTGTTAAATTCAACGCTGAAGTGTTCATCAAATTTTAGGAGCACCGTCTTGTATTTAGTTTTGTCCTCGCCATCCACGAATGTAAGGGAGTTAAAGATGTGGATGGCGTGTTGCCCTGCCCTGGAGAGAAGAAGGGCAATCTTCCTGGTGTCAGATGCATTCTCCCTGTCTGTGGCCTCTAGGAAGAGCTGGAAGCGCTGTTTAAAAAGCTTCCAATTCACCCCGAGATTGCCAGCGATGCGTAGCGGCGGCTGCGGGTTGATGTTCTCCATGCTGCAGGATGGCGGATTGCTGATAAGTTGCAAGTAGGTCTCACAGGGGCTAGTATGCGTCCACTCCTGGAACCATGTCGTGTTGGGTGTTCTGGTCTACAAACAGGTCAACACGGCTGGAGATGGTGTAACTCTATTTTATTAACAACTCAACTGTAATAAACATACTGTAAGCTTGGGTACGTGCATTACCAGCTTATCTGTGGGCCCTGTCCTATCACTATCTAGGTGAGGCACTCAGCACATGGTGAATGTCTGAGAGGCAGGCTGTGAGCTCTGTGCTCTGAGCTGGCTGCTGCTAGAATGAGCGGGAACTCTGGTGTCCCCTGTCTTTATAGTGCGTGTGCTCTCACTGGTGATTGGCAGCAATGTTGTGTATGTTGGTTGGTCCGACTGTATGTCCATCAGTGTGTCAGTGTGCGTGTGATTGCACCATCATATGCTGATGTATATCATGACAAAGACCAGAGGTGGGCTGCCTCCTCAAAGGACGGCAGGATAAAAGGCACACCTCAGCAACCATTTTTGTGGCTGCCAATTGCAACCGTACTCAAACTTCTGGCAGAAATCTGAGAGGGGTGGGATAAAATATTTGCCAGCTGCCTTTCATTTCTGAATTTTGATTGTAGCCCTGTTGCTCCTCTCTGGAGAGTCACCTGGTAAAAGAAGTCAAATTAAAAACGTTGCAGACTGGAATGGGGAAATAATGCCAGTGGTAGTCACATGTGGAATTTCTAGGGGGCTCTCTGGATATATGTACCTGAAGTAAATTGCATTTCCCCAACTACCCGATGCAAAGATTTTCTGGATGAATACCTTCCTCATAAATAATGACATTGGGACACTGAACGTCACACCATCCCATGGGAACGCAATGAGGTCAACTACTCATTAACCTTGCCTCACAGCAGGAGGTCGCTCCAAGATGACTTGTACACATTAACAGTGAGATAGCACAAGGCAGCCATCACTTGACTGTTACCCCACACTTGGTAGCTGCTCAGATTCCAGCTCCTTGCTGATTTGGTATGCTGAATAAACCAAGAACGCATTTTTTTCCATAATTATATTGGAGATTTTCCATTGAACAATCAATTTTCCAACAAAACCCATATTACCCATGGCAGATGATACCCAAACACAACATAACAAAAACCCCAACCCACCCCACGGTGGCGCAGTGGTTAGCACTGCTACCCCATGGCGCTGAGGACCCGGGTTTGATCCCGGCCTCAGGTCACTGTCCGTGTGGAGCTTGAACATTGTCTGCGCGAGTCTCACCCCCACAACCCAAGATGTGCAGGATAGGTGGATTGACCATGCTAAATAGCCATTTAATTGAAATTAAATTTTTTTTTAAATTATTTAACCAAAACCATACACACCCCATCCACCAAGAGAAGAAAAACAGCCGAAAAACAAACAAAACAAATCCCAAACCCCACCACCCCCAGCAAATGACGGTTACTAATTCCTTATTGTAGGTAATGAATGGCTGCCACCTCTGGTGGAACCCTCCAACTCACTCCCGAATGGTGTACTTGGCTTTCTCCAGGTCCAGGAATTCCATTAAGTCACCCAACCATTCCGAGGTGCTGGGCAGAGTAGTAGACCTCCACTCCAGCAAAACCCGCCGCCGGGCGATCAACAAGGCGAAGGCAAGGACATCTGCCTTCATTCCGTTCTGCAAGTCCAACACCTAAAAATGGCCACCAGAGAACAAGATTCCAGATCGATATTCAGAATCGCTGACATGGTGCTGAAGAAGGAGACCCAAAAGCTTCTCAGTTTGGGGAAAGACCAGAACATGTGCGTCCGTGCCGCCTCCCCCCCCAGGAACACCGCTCGCAAGTGTCTTCGACCTCCGGAAAAAAAAAAAATCTCATCCTAGTTTTCGGCAGGTGCACCATTTTCATCACCTTTAGCTGGATTCGACCAAGCCGCGTACATGAAGACGTGGAGTTCACACTGTGAAGGGACTCACTTCACAACTTATGAAAACCAAGAACACATTTGACTTCAGGACATCTCCCACCACAATGCAAGAACATTGCAACAGGGCAGCAACCAGGAGAACCAGGTCAGGACAATGCCGACATTTTCAGATACGTACTTCGAGACCTTGGTGGACACAGTGTGGGAGAAGAGGATCACACTGTACCCAGAACAAGGATAAATGTCACCAGAGACAAACCAAAAGGGCATGTCTGCAAATCTCGGACATAGTGGGTGGGATTCTCCTTCAGCCAAAATTGGGAAACGAGATTCACCTCTATCTTTAGATTTTGCACTGAGGATAATGCATCTTTCTCTTTTGTCCCCCTTGTCTTTCTCTCTCTCCTGGCCTCCTGATGTCTGGATTCCCTTCATTCCTGTGTAGGCTGCTGCTCACCAACTTCACCGGCCTCAATTTCGGACGATGATGCACCCTTTTCCCGTTGATCAGGTTGAGGCCAACATAGTCTTGGTCAAGGATTCAATGCCTGTGCAATGCCAGGAGGATGCCGAACCCTGGAGGTGGCAAAGCTCTTACTTCTCAGAGGAACTGTCTTTCAATGCACTGCCGCAAATTTTTAACTCCAGGAGTGAGGCTTTTCACCCAGGGGTTCCAGATCAAATAGAATCTACAGTGCAGAAGGAGGCCATTCGGCGCATCGAGTCTACACCGTCCCTTGGAAAGAGCATCCTACATAAGCCCATGCCTCCACCCTAGCCCCGTAACCCCACCTAACCTTTTTGGACACTAAGGACAATTTAGCATGGCCAGTCCACCTAACCTGCACATCTTTGGACTGTGGGAAGAAACTGGAGCACCCGGAGGAAACCCACGCAGACACGGGGAGAATGTGCAAACTCCACACAGTCACCCGAGGCCGGATTTGAACCCGGGTCCCTGGAGCAGTGATGCAGCAGTGTTAACCACTGTGCCACCGTGCCACCCCTAAAGATGCTAACCTTTGTCAAGTTTTCCTCTCTTCTGGCATTCCCCCGACTTAGTGAACACTACCCTCAATGTGTCTGAAGGCTGAAGGCTCTGAAAGGCCAGCCACTTCCACCAAAGTTCCAAAACGTGTGAAAGTTGGGCTTTTGATGAACCATTAGGTTGTTTAATTGGCCTGTTAGTCGGCACGGGCCAGTGATCGTAGTAGACCCATGCACTACCCTGCCATCATGAATGCCACACGCAGTGAAATTGGAGATGGAAATTCTGGCTGCGCAATGTATCGATTCTGGACCAATCGGAGATGGGAAAATCTGGCTTTTGGTCTTGTATAGTGCATTTCAAGACATCTAGGTGCCCCGAAGCAACTTCACAGCCAAGCTATCATCTTAAAGTGCAACTTGATTGTAAATTAGTAATCCAGAAGCCAATTTGTAAAGAGTAAGCAAATTGCAAGGGTTAATGACCCTGTGACTGCACTTGATATCAAGAGGGCAAATGACTAAGTATGGCATCAAGGATCCCTAGCAAAACCGGAGTCAATGGAATTGGGGGAAAACTCTCCACAGATTGGGGTTAGGCCAAGGACAAAGGGAGATGATTGTGGTGGTTGGAGGTCAATCATCTCAGCTCCAGGACATCACTGCAAGAGATCCTCAGGAAAGTGTCCTCGGCCTAACCATCTTCAGCTGCTTCATCAATAACCTCTCTTCCATCATAAGGTCAGAAGCCGTGGTGTTCATTGACTGCACAATGTTCAGCACTATTCACAACTCCTCAGATACTGAAGCAGTCCATGTCCAAATACATCAAGTATTGGACAACATTCAGGCTTGGGCTGACAGGTGGCAAGTAACAGTTGCATCACATTTCTACGTGCCAGGCAATGGCCATCTCACTGTAGCACGGTACCACAGTGGTTAGCACTTTTCCTTCACAGCTCCAGGGTCCTAGGTTCGATTTCCGCTTGGGTCACTGTCTGTGTGGAGTATGCGCGTTCTCCCTGTGCCTGCATGGGTCTCCTCCGGGTGCTCCGGTTTCCTCCCACAAGTTCTGAAAGACATGCTTGTTTTGTGAATTGGACATTCTGAATTCTCTCTGTGTACCCGAACAGTTGCGAATAGGGGCTTTTCACAGTAACTTTATCGCAGTGTTAATGTAAGCCTACTTGTGACAACAATAAAGATTACTATTAGTATTATCTACAACAAGAGAGAATCCAATCATCTCCCCATGACATTGGGAGGGGGGAAAAGGCAGGATCTGGCAATTGGGTTGGATGATCATCCATGATCATAATGAAATGTGGAGCAGGCTCAAAAATGGCCTCCTCCTGCTTCTATTTTCAATGTTTCTATTCAATGGCATTAGAATCCTGAATTTGGTCTTTGTTGTACATCCACCTCAGGTATACAAATAGTTGTTGAGTAGTACAGATCTTGAGTATTGCTGAAAGTGGAGACATTGTTTGTCGAAGCTTTTTTAAAAGCTTCAACAAATAATGTCTCCACTTTCAACAATACCGTTGCTGAATCTCCACTATTAACATCGTGAGGGTTACCATTGAACAGAAAGTGAATTGGACCAGACATAAAATATTGAGGCTACAAGAGCAAGTCAGACGCTAGGAATTTTCTGGCAAGTGACTCACTTCCCGACTCCCCAAAGCCTGCACACTATCCAAAGCACGAGTCAAATGTGCAACAGAATACTTTCCACTTATCTGGATGAGTGCAGCTCCAACAACACTCAAGAAGCTCAACATCATCCAGGACAAAGCAACCCACTTGATCAGCACCCCATCTACTACTTTAAACGTTTACTCCCTCCACCAACGATGCACAGTAGCAGCTGCATGCACCATCTGCAAGATGCACTGCAGTAACTCACCAAGGCTCCTTAGACAGCACCTTCCAAACCCATGATGGCTACCATTGAGAGGGACAAGGGTAGCAGATGCATGGGAATGCCACCACCTGCAAGAACCCTCCAAGTCACACACCATCCTGATTTGGGAAAATATTGGTGTTCCTTCATTGTCACTGGGTCAAATTCCGGAACTCCCTCCCTAACAGCACAGTGGGTGTACTTACACCACAAGGTCTGCAGCGGTTCAAAAGCCAGCTCACCACCACCCTTCTCAAGGGCAATTGGGGATGGAGAATAAATGCTGGCCGAAAAGAAATGTTGCAGATGGGATAAACATGCAGCTCCTATTGTCTCACCAACTTCCCGTACTACAACTGCACCACTACTTTGGTGCTTTCACATAATCAAGATGCATAACCTGACCAGGAAGCGGAAGAACAAGAAGAAAGCAGTGATGATGAAGGGGCACCCTCGCTCAATTTCGCTGTCGCAGCTACCAACTTAGATACCGACACTGCACACAAGTTAGAGGATGGGATAGAGGCAGAATCATCACATGGTGGGACATCGGGCCTATGTGACCATGCCACCATGCCAAAGGGGTTTGGCAGGTTGTGGGAGGGGCACGATGGTGCAGTGGTTAGCACTGCTACTTCAAGGCGCCGAGTTTGATCCGGGTTCGATCCCAGCCCTGTGTCACTATCAAGTGTGAAGTTTTCACAATCTCCCTGAGCCTGGGTATGGGTCTCACCCAGATAACCCAAAGATGTGCCGGGTATGTGAACTGACCACACTAATTTGCCCATTAATTGGAATTTTTCTTTTAAAAAGGACAGATTGTGGGGTCGCACACAGAGTTTGCTGCAAGGCACCAGGCTGAACAGTTCCACTGGGCAACTTACAGAAGGTAGCTGATGGGTAAATACAATGAAATGCTTGTGCATTCGTTAAGTTTGTCAGAAAGTTTGTGGTTGCTGTCAAGGAGCACAGAGAGCCAAGCAGCAAATTGGCACAGTGGTTTGTGCAGAGATTGGGTTAATTCTTTTAAGCATAAGATAGGTGGCCAACCTTGTTCACACACTTGTGGGCCTGATCAAGGTGCAACATCTGATGGCTGATATCATAGTTTCCAATACAGCGAGAGCAGCTTTCAGTCAAAGTTTAGGTGCTGCAGTGGGAGCTCAGGTGGAAGTTATGAAAGTGCAGCTTGCTGCCATCATAGCTGTGTATTGCAGGATGCCAAGTGACTTTTCAGCATCCGGGCATCCAACAGATAACTCGCATTAATGAGGCACCGCCTTGGGGAGCTGCAGGGCCATCTGGTTCACAGACCTGTTGTCCTCTCTCAAGAAACTCTTTAAGGTGTTCCCCACCCAAAATACTTATTCCCAATTTCTCACCCAATCAATTTAAAGAATGCTTCCTGGATGAGGTCCTGTAATGCTTTCAACGCATCTAAAACTTTTCTGAGAGCATATTG
The DNA here is from genome assembly GCF_047496885.1 of Scyliorhinus torazame. Lineage (NCBI taxonomy): Eukaryota > Metazoa > Chordata > Chondrichthyes > Carcharhiniformes > Scyliorhinidae > Scyliorhinus > Scyliorhinus torazame. The sequence goes on from NC_092710.1 coordinate 94,110,104, forward strand.
CTGGCCATCCAACTGTCTTCAATGTGGCTCTCCAATATGGCTCCACCATAGTCTCATGCAGTGCATTCCTGTCCTAACCACTCACTGCTTAATAACGTAGTCATTTACAGGAAACGCAAAGGAGGCTCTTCGGTTGGAAGCATGAGGTAAAATTTGGATTAAGGACTACCGAACCAAAACCAAACAAAAAATCTGAAAGTTGTCACAACTACCTCAACATTAGGAGGACGCCAGTAAGGGGAGAAGACAGTACAACAACAATTTGCATTTAGGCACCATTTCTATGGTTTGTATTTGTATAAAATTTGCAGTTAGAAAATAATGTTTCAACTTTTTTTTATAAAAAAGGCAGCACAGTGGCATAGTAGGGCAGCATTGTAGCACAGTGGTTAGCACAGTTGCTTCACAGCTCCAGAGTCTCAGGTTCAATTCCCGGCTTGGGTCACTGTCTGTGTGGAGTCTGCACGTTCTCCCCGTGTTTGCATGGTTTCCTCCGGGTGCTCCGGTTTCCTCCCACAGTCCAATGATGTGCAGGTAAGATGGATTGGCCATGCTAAATTGCCCTTCGTGTCCAAAAAAGGTTAGATGGGGTTACGGGGATAGGGTGGAGGTGTGGGGATAGGGAGGATGCTCTTTCCAAGGGCCGGTGCAGACTCGATGGGCCGAATGGCCTCCTTCTGCACCGTAAATTCTATGATTCTATGATTTATGTGGTTAAGTATGTTTATGTGGTTAAGTCCAAAGACATTTAACAGGAATGTTATCAAACAATATTGAACTGCATGAAGCGATGTTATAACTAGTGACAAAAAGCTTGATCAAAGTGCAAGTCTTAAGGATTTCTTCAGTTGTGGGGGGGGGGGGAGAGAGATGAAAAGGTTTGTGGAGGTAATTCCAGAGCTTAGAAACTAGGCTGTTGAAGGTGCGTCCTCCAATAATGGAGTCATGGAAATCAGGAATGTGCAAGAGGCCAGAAAAAGCAAAATTGGAACAAGGAGAATCACAGAAACGTTACAGCATGAGGATATTTGGCCCATCATGTCTGTCAGCCCGTCGCAAGATCTACTCTGCTATTCCCACTCCCCTGCCCTTTCCCCAGAGTTGCTTTTTCAAATTTAATTTTGAAAGCCGTGATTGAATCTGGCTCCACCATAGTCTCACACAGTGCATTCCTGTCCTAACCACTCACTGCTTAATAACGTTGGCCCGGATTTTCATCATGCCAAGACCCTCTCAGTCGGGACTGGTCCGCGTTTCATGTTTTGCGTTTCGCAGAGGCATTTAAATCTGGTTTAGCACAGTGGGCTAAACAGCTGGCTTGTAATGCAGAACAAGGCCATCAGCGTGGGTTCAATTCCCATATCAGCCTCCCTGAACAGGTGCCGGAATGTGGCGACTAGGGGCTTTTCACAGTAACTTCATAGAAGCTTATTTGTGACAATAAGTGATTATTATTATTAAATCACCAACTGCCTCCACTGAAGGTAGCGCCGGAGTGCAAAACCCAAAGTGTGAGAAGCATATCTAAACTTGGGTGGATTCATTTTGATTGCCAGGATAGCCCTCTGGAGCGGTAAGGTACCTCCTTGAATATGGTGCCAAGACACCTTTAGGTGCCTTTGGGATTTTTAAAAGTAAGCATAAATTCATTAACTGTCAAGCTCATTAGAACGGTCAACAGGCCTATCAAAATCATCTGTCAATCCAGTCAAAAAGCTATTGTTAACAGTACCTGTCAAAATGAGCTGCCAAAAGTGTCAGGAGGGCATATCAAGAGTGTCAAGAAAGTCTATGAAAAGCACCCGTTGATCATTTAAAAGTCCTGCCCTTTATATCGCTGGAAAAAAATTATCGGGAGTGTTTAAAAAATTTGCTTGCTATTTTACTCTGTTGGAATAAATCTGATGGCTTCCATTACTGAAATAGTTAGGATGGCTAATTTCACAACCATCCATTATCACAGTAGGGTTCCCGCCATTTCACAGTTTGATTGACAGCTCAAAATGGTTGTACACTCTTTAAAATGGACCTCCACAAACAGGGACCCAACGGAACAGCACTTGACTACCAGGAGATCGGAGGCCCCCAGGTTCTTGCCCTCTGGGCAGGGTGGCGCCCTAGCTCTACTGGTGCCATCTTGACACTTTGGCATTGCCAGCCTGGTACCCTGGCACTGTCAGAATGGGACCCTGGCAGTGGCACCTGGATGCCAGCCTGCAAAGGTGCCAAGCTGGGATTATTCCCGTGCTGCGGATCTGGCCTGGGGTTGCCTGCACAGGTGCAGAGGGTGCCGGGGGGGGGGGCTTTGTGGGGGTTCAGGGGTTGCGCCAGGGGCCATGATGTTGGCACACTGTTTAAAAATGGCATTCCGATCTCCTTCTGCACTGAGGGATTTCGGCAAGCAGAGCTCCTCAGTGCGGTAAACAGGACTAAGTGTGGCCTCCTTGGGACGTTCCTCACTGAGGCCCCGTATCTACCCGGGCATTCAAGAACATGGGGCGAAATTCTCCGTTATCGGCGGAAAGTCCGCCGATCGTCGCAAAAAACGGCGCAAATCCGACTTGCGTCACGTCGGAAAAATGGGTCGAAAGTCTCCGGCCCGAAATGGGCTAGCAGCGACGTAACGGGATCCGCGCTTGCGCACGTGGTTCACGCCGTGCAGCGTCATACGCGCCGCACGGCGTGACGGCTCATAAGGCTGCGCAGCACCGCCCCACCAGACCGGAACACCCGACCGGAACACCCGTCTGGATGGCTGGCCGCCGCTCAGCCCCGAGGTTCCAGTCACGGAATGTGGAGGCACTCCTGGACGCAGTGGAGCAGAGGAGGGACGCCCAGTATCCCGGGCACGGCCGCAGAGTTGCCCCACGCCACAGCCGGCGTCTGTGGAGGGAAGTCGCAGAGGCTGTCACCGCTGCGGCCCTGACACCACGGACAGGCACCCAGTGCCACAAGAAGGTGAACGACCTCGTCATGGCAGGCAGGGTGAGCCTCCCCCAGATCCCCCCTCCCCCATATCCCCCCCTCCCCCATATCCCCCCTCCCCCATATCCCCCCTCCCCTTTTCCCCCCTCCCCCATATCCCCCCTCCCCCATATCCCCCCTCCCCCATATCCCCCCTCCCCCATATCCCCCATATCCCCAAGTGAATCCAGCCCTAACCTTAACCTCTGCAATTCACGCCCAACCGATGGCGTGCATTCATATACCTGCCTAACAGTGTTGCCTTTTACCCCTGCTACCAGCCCCCCCACCCCCCCCCCCCCACCCCCACAGGAGAAGCGCGCACACAACAATAGGGAGCATGTGAGGACTGGAGGAGGCCCCGCTGACGAGAGGCCACTGACCGAACACGAGGAAAGGGCCCTGGAAGTGGCTGGCGGACCTGAGGACCGGGAGGTTGCTGATGCAGAGGTCGGGGGCGTACTAGCAAGTGAGCCACCGACAGCCCGTCCCCATATCCCCCCTCCCCTATATCCCCCTCTCCCATATCACCTGATCACTGGCTGATGTCTAACCATGCATGCTTCATTGTGTATCGCAGGACCAAACGTCCAGGCACCCATCCCCGCAGATGCAGACCGCCCGCAGGATGCCCCTCGGAGGCCACGGGAAACAGAGACACCCGGACCCTCCAGCATGCGACGCCCGCAGGATGCCCCTCGGAGGCCACGGGAGACAGAGAGACCCGGACCCTCCAGCATGCGACGCCCGCAGGATGCCCCTCGGAGGCCACGGGAGACAGAGAGACCCGGACCCTCCAGCATGCGACGCCCGCAGGATGCCCCTCGGAGACCACGGGAGACAGAGAGACCCGGATCCTCCAGCATGCGACGCCTGCAGGATGCCCCTCGCACACCACGGGAGACGGAGAGACCTGGAGCAACAGGGAGACGACACCCCCGTCACGTGCGGGAGCGACCACCCAGCGACGAGGGGGGCAGCCACAGGCCCCCGTCACATCCGAGCCAGGACACCACTACCCATGACACCACTACCCAGGACACCACTACACAGGACACCCCTACCCAGGACACCCCTACCCGGGACAGCACTACCCAGGAAGACGAAATACCGGACAGTGACTCAGAGAGGATGGGTGGAGACGAACCCCCACCTCAAAGTGCCATGGACTCAGGGCGGGACGAAGAGCACGACACTACGCCACTGCTGTCACCAACACCCTCCACCATCGCAGAAACACTCACCTCGGTTGGGCACTTTAGTGATGAGGCGTCTGGTACACTCACTGGTGCGCACAACACAGCCGTCCCGGTACAGCAGGTGGAGGTAGGAGCAGCAGAGGGGCCGGGCGGTCGGAGGGCAGCCCAGCCCAAGCGAACATCTGCCGCCCAGATGGATCCCGGGTTCCTGGAGTTACCACACCCACACATAGATCCGATGCAACCACCGACACGGAGACGAGCGAAGAGGGTGACGGCCGGCTTGCGGCGGCTGCAGTCGCAGGTGGAGGAGTCCACCGGCGTCCAGGAGCTGGGAGTGGTGCCGGTCATGCGTGCCACGCAGGCCGACACCGCACGGGTGGCGTCCGCGGTGGAGGCAATGGGTGCGACGGTGTCAGACATGGGGAACGGTTTGCGAGGTCTGGGGCTTTCCGTGCAGGCGGCATCTGTGGCCCAGGACATGGCTGCCCTCTCACAGGAGACCATGAGCCAGTGCCAGCGCCAGATGGCAGAGGCGCTCAACACCATAGCCCAGTCTCAGCAGGCCATGGCCCAGTCTCTGCAGGCCATGGCCCAGTCTCTGCAGGCCATGGCCCAGTCTCTGCAGGCCATCGCTGAGGGCATCGGCGCCAGTGGCCATGTGCGAGCCGGCGTTGCACTGTCACAGACAGGGTTTGCCAACCCCCTGGGCTCCATGGCTGCAAACCTGCAGACCCCTGTCGATACCAGCATGGGCCTCCAGGACTGGCAGCGCCAGATGTCGGGGGGGGCGTCGGATGGCCAGTCCGTTCGCATCCCCCACCCATGTAGAGGCCTGGGGGCCATCGGGCACCCAGAGGGAGGAGGAGGTGGTGTGGTCCGTCCCGGCTCCCCCTGTAGGGGAGGTCCCGGAACACCGCGACACCTCGGACTCCCCCCCTTCCGTCCCAGGTGCATCGGGTGGGCAACGGGCAGGACAGGCTGGCAGCTCGCCATCCCAGTCGCCCGGGCCGCAGCCTGGCCCATCTAGGCCAGGACGCCCCAGGAAACGGCCAAAGGGATCCAGTGTCAGAGGGCAGGAATCACAGGAGTCCACCTCCAGTTCTGCTGTACCGTCTGGGGAACCACATAGACGTAGTCAAAGGGCCCGTAAGGCCAAACAATTAGACACTGAGTAAGTTGGCACGGGTGCAGGGCACACATGAGTTTTAGGGGCTAGGGCACGTGCATGAACTCCTTTGGTTATTAAAGTCAATGTTACACCTATAGTAGCTGCCTTTGTGCTCTGTCCAAAGCGTGCGGGGGTGTCATGTACGTTGAGCGCAAGTGTGTGTGTGAGGGGTGGTCTTACCTCAGCCCCAGGTGAGTCTGCCCCGTTCCCCCTGGGCCGCCATCAACATCCTCCCGGGCAGAGGACGGGACCGTGCGCTGCAGTGTCACAGCCGCATGCAGGGATGGTCCGGGTGGATGGTGGTACTGTGGCCATGGGTCAGACATAGTCCAACGATGTGGAGCCAGGAGCTCACCGCAGGGCGGGTTGTCATCATCCTCCATGGCCTGCAATAGACACGCGTCCACCTGCAACTGTGTGAGCCCGGCCCGTTGTGCCGCAGGTGGATCGGCAATGTGGGGGGGGGGTGGTGTGCATGCGGGTGCGGTGGGTGGGGTTGGGGAGGGGGGTGAGGGTGCTGGGTGGGTGGATGGGTGGGGGGTGTGGGTGGTCGGCTGTTGCCATGGTGTGCGGTCTGTGGCCATACTACCCGATTCCCACGCCCATCTAGTCAGTGAAGCGGGCGGCTATCAGTCTGTCCCGTGCCCGCTGGGCCAGCCGCTAACGGTGGACAGCCACCCGCCTGTGTCTACCCCGTCTGCCCTGACCATTACCCCCATCCCCCTCATCTGGGGAGCACTGCGCCTCTTCCTGCTGCTCCTCCACTCCGCCCTCCTCTGTCTGCGGCACATCGCCCCTCTGTTGGGCTATGTTGTGCAGGACGCAGCACACCACAATGATGCGGCCGACCCTATCTGACTGATACTGGAGGGCGCCCCCAGAGAGGTCCAGGCACCTGAAACGCATCTTCAGCACGCCAAAGCATCTCTCTATCACTCCCCTTGTCGCTACATGGGCATCATTGTAGCGGTTCTCCGCCTCATTGCGTGGCCTCCGTACAGGCGTCATCAGCCACGATCGCAATGGGTAGCCCCTGTCACCCAGCAACCAACCCCTCAGTCGGGGATGGCATCCCTCGTACATGCCGGGGATGGATGACCGCGACAACACGTATGAGTCGTGTACACTGCCTGGGTAACGGGCCATGGCATATAGGGCATCTGTCACTGCCCGGATGCACCGTTGTCTGCGATATGCCGGACAGGTCCCCACTCGCTGCCTGGAATGACCCCGTTGCATAAACGTTCAGGGCCACCGTAACCTTGACGGACACGGGGAGAGGGTGTCCCCCGCCAGTGCCACGCGGTGACAGGTGTGCCAGCAGGTGGCAGATGTGTGCCACGGTTTCCCGCCTCATCCGGAGTCTCCTCCTGCATTCCCGGTCCGTGAGGTCCTGGCATGACTGCTGGGGCCGGTACACACGGGGCACCCTCGGGTGCCTCCGTTGCCGTGGGGCCACGACGTCCTCCTCCCCCTCCTCGTCCTGTCGGTCAGGTGTCCCTCCAGCCTGGGTGGCTGCCGCCTGTCCCTCTGCGGCAGCCTGCGCCGCCTCTCTGGCACACTCCTCCTCCTCCTCCTCCTCCTCATCCAGGGCAACATAGACATTAGCGGCTGGATCGCTGGATGATCGGAAAACATGACGGCCTGGTGAGGGGGGAGGGGAACGACGACATGTCATCATTGCCCATATCCCCTCCTCCCCCCAGCCAGGTGGCATGGACCGCATGGGTCCAACTGTTGGAGGCTGGCACCTGGCCAGGTGGACCAACTCACTTGCCCTCGCATCCCCCTCCCCGGCACGGACCCCCCATCCCCCTCCCCGGCACGGATCCCCCCCAACCTCCTCCCCGGCACGGACCCCCCCCCAACCTCCTCCCCGGCACGGACCCCAACCTCCTCCCCGGCACGGACCCCCCATCCCCCTCCCCGGCACGGACCCCCCCCAACCTCCTCCCCGGCACGGACCCCCCCAACCTCCTCCCCGGCACGGACCCCAACCTCCTCCCCGGCACGGACCCCCCATCCCCCTCCCCGGCACGGACCCCCCCCAACCTCCTCCCCGGCACGGACCCCCCCAACCTCCTCCCCGGCACGGACCCCAACCTCCTCCCCGGCACGGACCCCAACCTCCTCCCCGGCACGGACCCCCCATCCCCCTCCCCGGCACGGACCCCCCCCAACCTCCTCCCCGGCACGGACCCCCCCAAACTTCTCCCCGGCACGGACCCCAACCTCCTCCCCGGCACGGACCCCCCCAACCTCCTCCCCGGCACGGACCCCAACCTCCTCCCCGGCATGGACCCCCCTCCCGGCACTCCCCCGGAGCCCAGCCCACTCTAACCACCCCCCCGCCGCACACACACACACACAACCCGAGACACACCTCTCCTCACACATTCAGACTGCGGCCACGCCATAGCCTGCCCAGAGCCAACCCCCCAGGCCGTCACTCACCTCCACGCTGGTCGGCGTGAACCTGGAGCACAGGGTCACGCCGATGAAAAGGAGGTTTAATTTACGTCGACGTGAACGGTCATCACGTCGACGGGACTTCGGCCCATCCGGAAGGGAGAATATCGGCAGGCCGAAAATCGGCTGCCTTGCGCAGACCCGTGCCATTCTCCGACGGCAGCGGCGACATTAACGCCCCGCCGACTTTTCTCCCTTCGGAGACTTCGGCAACCGGCGGGGGCAGGATTCACGGTGGCCAACGGCCATTCTCCGACCCTCTGGGGGGTCGCAGAATGACGCCCATGGTGTTTTACTACAGGACTCTTTTCCCATTCAGGTAGAACATGCCCTGAGCCTAAAATTCTGAACATCGGCAACAAATCTCCACTCAATCTTCTCTTCCCCAAGGAGAATAATTCCATTTCTCCAATCTATTCACCCAAATGATTCACGGATGATTCTTATGAATCTTTTCTACACTCTCTCAAAAGTCTTTTCCTTCCTAAAATGTGATGTCCAGAATTGAACACCATACTCCAGTTGAGGTCAAAACAACCTTTTTAAACAGTTTGTCATGGCTTCCTTGCTTTTTACATTGTGCCTCTAGATTTGTACACATGAACCTCAAGGTCTCTCTTCTCCTTTATAACTGTTCCCTTTATTTTATGTTACCTCTCCTGATTTTTCTTACCAAAATGGATCATCTCACTTCTCTGCATTATATTTTACCTCCATTTGCTTGCCCATTCCAAAAGCCTGTCTATGTCCTCTGCAAGTCTATCTACATATTCACCTCGGCTTACAATACTTCCAAATTTTGGTAATTTTGAAACTGCTCCCTGTGCACAAAGTCTAAGTCATTGATATAGATGAAGACTAACACCAACTCGGAAAAATCCCATTATATGCCGTCCACCTTCTGAAAAAATGGCTGTCCACCTATTCTCCTTTTCCTGTCACTCACCCAGCTTCATATCCATGCTGTCAGTGTCCCTTTTTATTCCATTGGCTTTAATTTTGCAAACAAGCCTTTCATATGGTAGTTTATGAAATGAAATGCTTTTTGGAATTCCATGTACACCATATCGATCGCATTACCCTCATCAGCACTCTGTTATCTCATCAATAAACTCATCAGATAGCTCCATCATAGAATTCCTACAGTGCGAAGGAAACAATTCAGCCCATTCAGTCTGCGCCGACCCTCTGAAAAAGCACTCTACCTAGGCCCAATCGCCTACCCTATCCTGTAACCCCACCTCGAGGCAATATAGTGCAGCTAATCCACCGAATCTGCACATCTCTGGACTGTGGTTTAAACTGAGATAAACACAAATTTCCTTCAACAAACGTTTGCTGGTTATAAATGAATGTTCATTTTGTTCCAGATTAAAATCCACCTATCCTGCACATCTTTGGATTGTGGGGTTGAAACCCACGCAGACACGTGGAGAATGTGCAAACGCCACACGGACTGTGGTCTGGTGCTGGGATTTTACCTGGGTCCTCGGTGCTGTGAGGCAGCAGTGCTGACTACTGTGCCACCTTGTCGCCCACCACACCTGTGTCTAAGAAGGATTGGAAGGTGATGCCTCCTCAATTTCCAGTCGTTACTTTTGTCCGGGGGTTGAAGGCTGGGAAGAGTTACAAAAATAGGAAGAGGCAATGGCCTTGGAAAGATTTGGATTAGAGGTTAGAATTTTAAAATTGAGTTGTTGCCGGACTTGGAGCTAGTGGAAGTCAGCGAGCAGAGGTTGTGGGTGAACGGGAACTTATTATGGGAGCAAAGAAATGACAGCTCATTATTGTGGAATGTTCTAAGTGGTTAACTGATCACCTTTGGTCAGGGACCGTCAAGGTCTATGTCTCCTAAATCTAGGAGGTAAGCACAACTAATTCCTCCCTCTCTCCTTTTATCCAGTCAACACCCCTGGCTAACATTCTCATCTTCACAGAGCAAATAATATTTCATATTTATAGAGCTGTTTTAGCATAGTAAAACATAGAGGTATTTCACATCAACATCATTTGACACTAAACAACATGAGGAGACGACATGTATTTATTCATTCACGGGATTAGGGTGTCGCTGGCTAGGCCAGCATTTATTACCCATCCCCAAATTAACCTCAGGAAGGTGGTGATGAACTGCCTTCTCCAACAAGCAGTCTATATTATGGCAGATCACCAAATACTTGGTCAAAGAGTCAGATTTTAAGGGGCAGCTTTGCAGACCGAGTGGTCATGTGGCGATGCAGTGACAATAGGAGGTCACATGACGGAAGCACCGGTGTTCTCCCCGGAGCTTGGGCAGAGTGCAAGCGCAGATTAGCTGGCCAGCTGGTCAGCTGGTGAATACCACCAGTGTTTGGGAACCAAGCACCTCTATAATCTTAAAGAAAGAAAGAAAAGTATAGAAGTGGAGTGGTTTAGGGTAGGGATTCCAGAGCTTCTAACCTTGGTAGCTGAAGGAACAGTCACCAAAGGTAGTGTGTTTAAAAATAGGAGGATGAGCAAGAGGCTGTAGTTAAAGGAATGCAGATATTGGTTGAGGACTCTGGGTCTGTACACATTGGAGTTTAGAAGGTTGAGGGGAGATCTTATTGAAACTTACAGGATACTGAGAGGCCTAGTTGGAGTAAACGTGGAGACGATGTTTCCACTAGTAGGAAAAACTAGAACCCGAGGGCACAGTCTCAGACTGAAGGGATGATCCTTTAAAACAGAGATGACGAGGAATTTGTTCAGCCAGAGGGTGGTGAATCTGGGGAACTCTTTGCCGCAAAAGGCTGTGGAGGCCAAATCACGGAGTGTCTTCTAAGACAGAGATAGCTAGGTTCTTGATTCATAAGGGGATCAGGGGTTATGGGGAGAAGGCAGGAGAATGCGGATGAGAAACATATCAGCCATGGTTGAATGGCGGAACAGACTCGATGGGCCGAATGGCCTAATTCGGCTCCAATGTCTTGTGGTCTTATTTCGGAGGATTTCAGGGTCAAAGGTGAGAAGATCGGTGGCCATGGAGGCAACTGAAAAGGAGGATCAGAATCTAAAAATTGAGGCATTGCTTGACCGGGAATCAATGAAGGTCAGCAAGGACAGGGGTGATGGGTAAATAGGATTTTTTGTGAGTTAAGAAATTGGCAGCAGAGTTTTGTGTGTTTTTAATGTTGACGAGGGTGGAACAGAGAAGCTGCTTAGGAATGTATTGAACAGTCAAGTGACAGCAGGGAATCACCAGCTGATGCAGTTTTCTACTAACCTCTCAGGAGATAATTCTTCTAAAAAGAGACAACGGTATCAATTTTATTGAATCCATACTTCTATCTGATGGGAATTTGTTGGAACCTACAGAATCATTTTAATTATCTTCCCCCTCATTTTTAGAATTGAATTGTTAGACATTGAAATGTTTAAATAGGAGTCCTTGGGACTTCAGGGTTGTCACAAGTATTGCAATTCTGGTTTGTCAAGCATGACAATAGTTTTCTAAAGACTGGATAAGATAATTACTTTTAGCAAGGGAGTCATGTTAAAATGATTAAATGGAAAGCTCTCGTCGGAACTGCATCTCAAAAGCAGTGAAACAGCACTGATGGCTCAAGGAAAGAAAAACTCACCATCTGGCTTCAGGTGTCAGAAGTGATCTTGAGTATGAAAGTCACAAGTCGATAAACTTGATACCATACAAACTAATTTACTCCAGCATTCTTGGCAGGCAGCCGACGAAAGGTTAGTGAGTTCAAACAGCTAAACTATGTCTTCAAAAACATGTGGTGTCATAGGACATGTTGAGGAAATTTAGGACCGGTTGTATTCACAAATCAATACGTGATGCCCTATCATTCATGGGATGCTGTTGCCCTTACAGTAGGACTGCACTGGAGTTTTGGTATGGTAACTTTACAAATGTTAGCAGCAAAATGGGTTAGGGAACATCACAAAGTAAATTATATGATTGTTCCCAAGCACACACTCCAACAGTAATCCATTAATGAGATCCTCCGGCCATGCTACGCCGGAAAAGCAGCTCGCTACAGCGCAACATGGCCTTTGAAAGCCGGGGATCATGCTACCCAGGCGGAATCTACCCGGCTTGCAACGCCTCGCAAGACTCAACGCAACTTCGAGAAACAATGGCCGGGATCACATTTTGACAAATTTGCATATTAGAGCGAGGCAGTAAGCTGATACCCGAGGTTTTCGGATCCAATCCTTGAACCTCGGGCGAGCGCTGTTTGGTAGTGGTCCCCACAAACAGGGACCAAATGGAACGGCACTCATGGGGGTTTCCAAGGGGATCAGAGGCCCCAGGCTGCATGCCCTTTTGGTAGGGTGGTGCTCTGACACTGCAGATGCCTCCTGGGCACCCTGGCAGTAACATCTGGGTGCCAGACTGGCACTGCCAAGGTGCCAAGCTTGCATTTTAAACGCGCTCGCGAGTGGAGTTTATTCCCTTTTGGGAACATTCGCACCCTCAATGTGTACCCCAAAATAAAAGATCTATGGACTAAATGTCTTTCACAGCAACTTCAATGAAGGACAAATGTTGACACATGGGCAGATGTGTGAATGCTTTAAATTCCCAAACTTAGCAGCAGCACTAATTGGTCAAGAACTCCCACTGAAGTTAAATGTCACTACCCTGGCAATTACCTTGAATTTTTAAAATAATTTATTTGAAAACCTCATTAATCTCGTAGCAGTGCAGCTCCTTGAAGATTTTCTACTGGCTGGCTATACATCTGTATTAAAGTCAGACTGCTGTGAAGTTGTTGGACGTGGTTCACTGTGTGACTACTCTGGAAATCACCTGAGCCCATCAGTATTGTTACTGAAGCAAAGCTGTGGTTATATTCCTGAAGGATCGAAAATGTAAAGAGAGTGAAAATTAGCAATTGCATGCATGCATCCTACCCCAGAAACATGAGTCTTATCTGACACTCAGCCTGCCAGCCTCTGTCAGATTAGAAACAAGGCAACTTGACACAGAAGTAGAAGTGTTTTAACTGATGAATTGTGGCGCACGTTGGTATCAAATCTGACAGGTAAATTACAAGGGCCCATAGGTACCAGTACACAAACATGAACCTATCCAGGGGAGGATTTGTCAGGGGCCGCACATACAGTGTACACTGCAACCCCAGTCAATTCAACAGATTGCGTATTTTATTCTAGAATACGCAGAGAATCAAATCTGCTTCAGGATTTTTCAAGGATATGAAGGCACCAATGGCTCACAAAGGAATTGGGTCAACATGTTGCGAGTTAATTTATTTCCGGCCCGATCCAATGGCCACGCTGCGCCCGAAAAGTGACTCGCCATGGGGCAGCACGGCCGACAAAAGCCGAGAGATGTCCGCTCCCAGGATCTACATGGCCCTCAACACCCCGCAAGATCTAACGCAATCTCGCGAGACATTGCAATGTCCATTGTGGGGAAGATCACTTTTTAACAAATCTACATATTAGAGCGAGACAGCTAGTTTCTGTTTAATGTGCAGATTCGCCAAGGTGCCCAAGGTGTTGGGATCTATTCCCCCCGCCTCGGATTCGGAGATTGGGGACGGGTACTCTCTGCCGCATCCCGCCTGAACGGTGGCGCGATGTGGCTGGTAGATGCTTGGGGAGGCCTCTCCTGGGCTTCCCGTTGGCTGTTACGCCTGGTGAGATATAACCACATGTCGCGAAGATCCCATAATTGGTTTAAAAAACAACTTAGCCGTATCCCCCCCCCCCCCCCCACGGAGACCCCAGCCGGGCACCATGTAGCGCTGGTCTACACAAACCTTGAAACCCCTGAGTAGTCAGGGATAGGTCAGGGTGACACCCTGGCACTCCCCCTGGCGCCCAAACACCTTGGAACTGCCAGGCTGGCACACCGGCACTGCCAAGGTGCCCGGGTGGCAGTATCAGGATGGCAGGAGGAGTGTCAGGGTGCCTGGGTGCCAGAGTGGCATTGTCACAGGTCTGAGCACTGAGCGCCGGAAATAAATTAACTCGCAACATGTTGACCCAATTCCTTTGTGAGCCACTGGTGCCTTCATATCCATTGTCACAGGTCTGAGCACGTAATTAAGAAAGCAAATGCAATGTTGTCATTCACCTCAAGAGGCTTGGAATATAAAAGCAGGGATGTACTTCTGAAGCTTTATAAGGCATTAGTTAGGCCCCATTTAGAATACTGTGAGCAATTTTGGGCCCCACACCTCAGGAAGGACATACTGGCACTGGAGCGGGTCCAGCGGAGATTGACACGGATGATCCCAGGAATGGTAGGCCTAACATACGATGAACGTCTGAGGATCCTGGGATTATATTCATTGGAGTTTAGGAGGTTGAGGGGAGATCTAATAGAAACTTACAAGATAATGAATGGCTTAGATAGGGTGGATGTAGGGAAGTTGTTTCCATTAGCAGGGGAGACTAGGACCCGGGGGCACAGCCTTAGAATAAAAGGGAGTCACTTTAGAACAGAGATGAGGAGAAATTTCTTCAGCCAGAGAGTGGTGGGTCTGTGGAATTCATTGCCACAGAGGGCGGTGGAGGCCGGGACGTTGATTGTCTTTAAGACAGAAGTTGATAAATTCTTGATTTCTCGAGGAATTAAGGGCTATGGAGAGAGAGCGGGTAAATGGAGTTGAAATCAGCCATGATTGAATGGTGGAGTGGACTCGATGGGCTGAATGGCCTTACTTCCGCTCCAATGCTTATGGTCTTATGGAGGCCATGCCCATGAAAGGAGAGATGAGAGGGGGTATGAAGGGACCTCCAGAAGGCTGGGGATTGAAACCATGATGTGGAGATGCCGGTATTGGACTGGGGTGAGCACAGTAAGAAGTGTTACAACACCAGGTTAAAGTCCAACAGATTTGTTTCAAATCACTATCTTTCGGAGCACTGCTCCTTCCTCAGGTGAATGAAGAGGTACGTTCCCGAAACATATATATAGACAAAGTCAAAGATGTTGGGGCCCTGAAAGGTGGGGTCAGAAAGCGGGCATGAGAAGGGCTGAAAAGGAGGGCCCTCAGCGACACCACAGCGGGGTGCCCTTGTTTGGGGGGTGTGGGGTAATGCCCATGTGTGAGGGGATGACATTGCCCATGGGTGGGCTTCATTAGAGATTGGGCACCCTTTCAAAATTGTGGTCCAACCCTGAGGTGCCAATCTGGCCAGCGAGTTCACCTCATCAGTGATGGAAAAAATTCTAAGGGCCCGATCTATCCAAATGGGCACAGTAAGAAGTGTTACAACATCAGGTTAAAGTCCAACAGGTTTCTTTCAAATCACTAGCTTTCGGAGCACTGCTCCTTCCTCAGGTGAATGATTCCTTCACCTGAGGAAGGAGCAGTGCTCTGAAAGCTAGTGATTTGAAACAAACCTGTTGGACTTTAACCTTGTTTAAAACTTCTTACTGTGCTCACCCCAGTCCAACGGCGGTATCTCCACATCATGGTTATCCAAATGGGATCAGACTCCCATAGCAAGCATATTTAGCCACATATTTCCCGGCACTCGCAGTGTCGGGAAAAATCCCGCTATCTAACACCCATCCACTTAGATATGAGGCCTCAGGACGAACATGCCCCAAGGTTGGACTCACCCCATTTTCTGCACTGAGGAGCTTCACTCGCCGGAACTCCTCAGTGCAGCGAGAAATCGGAACATTGTGGAATGGCATCCCAATCTCTCAAGCCCCCATCCTGACCCTGAACACCCCCTAAACCCCAACGTACTTCAAGGGGGCCCCCAGGCGTAAAATGGCAGATTAGCACCCTGGCAGTGCCCCTTACAGCTGGAAGTGACACCCGAGCACCTTACCAGTGCCAGTTTGGCAGTGCCAGTGTGCCCAGGTTGCACCAGCAGTGCCAGCATACCACTATGTCCTGGGGGCCTCCGATTTCGTGGGAGAGCCCCATGAGTGCCATTCCGACTGGTCCCAATTTGTGCAGACCAATACTGAAGGGTGCTCGGCCAAGGTCTCCAAGACGAGGGCAGCATGGTCAGTGGATCATGCCCCAAGTGTGGGCTAGCCCGAAGAGAAACTGCCCAGAAAGTGACTCAGCATGGTTAGATAGTGATGGGGAACTAACTGACAAAGCTGGGGAGAAACTCTCAGCCAAACCCACCTGAAATGACACTGGAAATCTCTGTTAAATCGCGCCCTGGGTCTTTTTTGGCGGAGCATCCTTCAGTGCTTGGGAACAGTCTTAAAATATAATATCCATGGCTATTAACATCTGATTCGGTGACCAGAGGACACAAAATTGGCAAAATAATGGGATTTGAGATAGGGATTGGATCTTACAGTCAGTGGGGACCCCCTAAGCCTCTGAGGTGCCCGACCGCCACTGACCGTGAGTTAACATGTGACTTTACCCCTTCTCGCTGGAGATTTAAGGATCTCCTGTCCTAGCTGCAGGACACAGATATACATCAGAGAGATCTACAAAGGGCAGTGGCAAGATGAGGAAGGACCAAGGCCAAACCGCCTTTGAATCAGCAGTGGAAAGAATATCCCTCGAGATCCAGCAGCCTTGCTGTGTTGAGATGAGTGAATATTTTAAGCATTTTCTTTCTTTCAAACTATTTTTGATCTTCCAAGTATTTTAATTGGTGTTGTTAGTTTGTATAACCTTTAATTTACTCTAATTAAATGTGGTAAAGTCTTTAAATTAATTAAAAATGCTATTAACATGAAATAAATTGCAAAGTGTTTTTTATAGCATTGTAAATGTGGCATAGTAAAATAAGCAACAATTTCTCATCTGTTAAACATTTTTCAATTGCTCTTATATGCTTGCTTTTACTTGTTTACACAGTGGTTTCAAGTGGCTTGAATTGTTTACACAGTGGTTTATAGGCTTTTGGATTAATTCCAGTTTTTAAAATGTGTTTACACAACTGAACCCAATGCTTTTTGAGGAGAGACTGTTGCTCATAATTACTCTTGGCTTTAAAATGGCTTCAAGTAGTTTGCACTGTTTTTACAGGGGTGGGTGGATCCTGTGTATGGAAATGGGTGGGAAATGTCCAGTAACTTTGCTTTGAAATGCATTTTGCAGCAGAAAAATGTGCTTCCCACAATACCATCTGCTATACATCACTGCCAACCTCAGTCCTAAGCCTGCCGTTTCTACCTCATCGAAGTATCGTGCAAATGCGCAAATCTCGAGTTCCACTGGGTCCTGTGCTCAAAAAGCGGTGAAACGTCTGAATATTTACCTCTACTCCAATCTGAAGATTGGGGTCAAGAATCTTTTTTTTTTTAAACACGCCAAGCGTTTGTTATGATCATAGAATTATAGAATCCTTGCGGCCAATCAAATCTGCACCGACTCTCTGAAAAGAGCAACCTAACTTAGGTCCACTCCCCACCCTATCCCCATAACCCCGTTACCCCACCAGACCTTTGGACATTCCCCACCCAATCCCCATAATCCCATTACTCCACCAAACCTTTGGACGCTAAGGGGCAATTTAGCATGGCAACTCACCTAACCTAACCCAACCCACCTAGCCTGATCTGGAATACGGTACCTGAAGGGAGATAATTAAAGAGTAATTTTCAAAAGAGAATTTGAAAAATACCTGAAGAGGAACATTTTCCAAGGCTAAGGGGGGGATGAGACTAACTGGACAGGTCTTTGAACAGCTGGTACATGCACAATGTGCTGAATGGCCTCTTTCTGTGCGATATAATTCGACAAACCTGCGGTCATCTCCCTGCAAAACAGGGGCGAAATTCTCCGGAAACGGCGCGATGTCCACCGACTGGCACCCAAAACGGCGCAAATCAGACGGGCATCGCGCCACCCCAAAGGTGCGGAATGCTCCGCATCTTTGGGGGCCGAGCCCCAACCTTGAGGGGCTTGGTCGGCGCCGGACGAAGTTCCGCCCCGCCAGCTGGCGGAAAAGGCCTTTGGTGCCCCGCCAGCTGGCGCGGAAATGACATCTCCGGGCGGCGCATGCACGGGAGCATCAGCGGCCGCTGACAGCTTCCCACGCATGCGCAGTGGAGGGAGTCTCTTCTGCCTCCGCCATGGTGGAGACCGTGGCGAAGGCGGAAGGGAAAGAGTGCTCCCACGGCACAGGTGGGCCCCGATCGCGGGCCAGGCCACCGTGGGGGCACCCCCCGGGGCCAGATCGCCCCGCGCCCCCCCCAGGACCCCGGAGCCCGCCCGCGCCGCCTTGTCCCGCTGGTAAGGTAGGTGGTTTAATTTACGCCGGCAGGACAGGCATTTTAGCGGCGGGACTTCGGCCCATACGGGCCGGAGAATCGCACGGGGGGCCCGCCAACCGGCGCGGCCCGGTGGGGGGTCGGAGAATTTTGCCCCGATATACCATTATGGATACTGTGGAGGGAGTTGGCTCACCAGGGGAAGGCAGCAGCAGCCAGGTTCATGGCACCGTGGCTGGTTCTGCTGTGCAGGAGGGTAGGTAGAAGAATAGCAAGGCTATAGTGACAGGGGACTCAATCATAAGGGGAATAGACAGGCAGTTCTGCGGATGCAATTGAGACTCCAGGATGGTATGTTGCCTCCCTGGAGCAAGGATCAAGCATGTCTCGGAGCGGCTGCAGGACATTCTTGGGGGGGGGGGGGATGAACAGCCAGCTGTCTTGGTGCATAGGCACCAACGATATAGATAACAAATGTGATGAGGTCCGACAAGCTGAATTCAGAGAGTTAGGAGTTAAACTAAAAAGTAGGACCTCAAAGGTAGTAATCTCAGGATTGCTACCAGTACCACGAGCTAGTCAGAGTAGGAATGCCAGGATAGATAGGATGAATGCATGGCTCGAGAGATGGTGCAAGAGGGAGGGATCCAAATTCCTGGGGCATTGAAACCGGTTTTCTGGGGGCGGTGGGACTAGTACAAACCGGACGGTCTGCACCTGGGCAGGACTGGAACCAATGTCCTGGGGGGGGGCGGGGGGGGGTGTTGCTAGTCCTGTTGGGGACTTAAACTAATGTGGCAGGGGGATGGGAACCGATGCAGGAAGTCGGAGGGAAGTAAAACGGGGACAGGAACAAAAAGCAGTCAGGGGGAAAGTGTAAGGCAGAGAAGCCATAGTCAAAAATCAAAAAGGGCCACAGTACTGGGTACAGTGACTGAGGAGAGCTCAGTGAATAGGCCCAGTAATACTAAAAGGAAGAAAACGGGAAGTAAAAACATCAATGGAAAACGAAGCAGCAGGTTATTACATGAAGATATGGGTTTAACGATAAGGAAAATTAGGAGAAAAGTTAAAAGGAAAAATAACTTAGGAGAGGTTACTGAAGAGGTGTTAAGATTCAAAATGGAGGTATAAAAGCCAACATAAGGGTACTTTACCTGAATGCTCGTAGTATTCGGAATAAGGTAAATGAGTTGATGGCGCAAATCATTGTGAATGACTATGATTTTGCGGCCATTACTGAAACATGGTTAAAGGATGGCCACAACTGAGAGTTAAATATCCAAGGGTCTCAAATTATTCGGAAGGACAGAGTGGATGGTAAGGGAGCTGGTGTAGCTCTGTTATTGAGGAATGACATCGGTGCTATGGAGGATACGGTTGAATTCATTTGGGTGGAAATCAGGAATAGTAAGGTGAAAAAGTCACTGATAGGAGTAGACTTTATGGTGAAACAGTTGAGGAACAGTGGAGGACCTTCCAAGTGATTTTTCACAGTGCTCAGCAAAAGTCTATACCAACAAAAAGGAAGGACGGTAGAAAGTGAGAAAATCGTCCGAGAGTATCAAACTGAAGGAAAAGCATACAAAGTGGCAAATATTAGTGGGAGACGAGAGGATTGGGAAATCTTTAGGGGGCAACAGAAAGCTATTAAAAAAGCGAAAAGAAGAGCAAGATAGATTATGAGAGTAAATTTGCTCAGAATATTAAAAAAAGATAGCAAATGTTTTTACAAATATATAAAACAATGACAATCTTATGAGGAAAGGCTGATGGACTTGAGGTTGTTTTCGTTGGAGAGAAGAAGGTTAAGAGGAGACTTAATAGAGGCATACAAAATGATCAGGGGGTTAGATAGGGTGGACAGTGAGCGCCTTCTCCCGCGGATGGAAGTGGCTGTCACGAGGGGACATAGCTTTAAACTGAGAGGTAATATATATAGTACAGAGGTCAGAGGTAGGTTCTTTACGCAAAGAGTGGTGAGGCCGTGGAATGCCCTACCTGCAACAGTAGTGAACTCGCCAACATTGAGGGCATTTAAAAGTTTATTGGCTAAGCATATGGATGATAAGGGCATAGTGTAGGTTAGATGGCTTTTGTTGCGGTGCAACATCGTGGGCCGAAGGGCCTGTACTGCGCTGTATCGTTCTATGTTCTATAAGTGTACTTTACCTGAATGCTCGTCGTATTCGGAATAGGGTAAATGATTTGATGGCGCAAATCATCGTGAATGACTATGATTTAGTGGCCATTACTGAAACATGGTTAAAGGATGGTCACGACTGAGAGTTAAATATCCGAGGGTGTCAAACTTTTCGGAAGGACAGAGTGGATGATAAGGGAGGTGGTGTAGGTCTGTTATTTAAGGATGACATCCGGGCAACAGTAAGGGATGACATCGGTGCTATGGAGGATAAGGTTGAATCCATTTGGGTGGAAATCAGGAATAGTAAGGCGAAAAGGTCACTGGTAGGAGTAATCTATAGGCCACCAAATAGTAACATTATGGTGGGGCAGGCAATAAACAAAGAAATAACAGATGCATGTAGAAATGGTACAGCAGTTATCATGGGGGATTTTAATCTACATGTTGATTGGTTTAACCAGGTCGGTCAAGGCAGCCTTGAGGGGGAGTTTATAGAATGTATCCGCGATAGTTTCCTAGAACAGTATGTAATGGAACCTACGAGGGAACAAGCGGTCCTAGATCTGGTCCTGTGTAATGAGACAGGATTGATTCAGGATCTCACAGTTAGGGATCCTCTCGGAAGGAGCGATCACAATATGGTGGAATTTAAAATACAGATGGAGGGTGAGAAGGTAAAATCAAGCACTAGTGTTTTGTGCTTAAACAAAGGAGATTACAATGGGATGAGAGAAGAACTAGCTAAGGTAGACTGGGAGCAAAGACTTCATAGTGAAACAGTTGAGGAACAGTGGAGAACCTTCCAAGTGATTTTTCACAGTGCTCAGCAAAGGTTTATACCAACAAAAAGGAAGGATGGTAAAAAGAGGGAAAATCAACCGTGGATATCTAAGGAAATAAGGGAGAGTATCAAATTGAAGGAAAAAACATACAAAGTAGCAAAGATCAGTGGGAGACTAGAGGACTGGGAAATCTTTAGGGGGTAACAGAAAGCTACTAAAAAAGCTATAAAGAAGAGTAAGATAGATTATGAGAGTAAACTTGCTCAGAATATAAAAACAGATAGTAAAAGTTTCTACAAATACATAAAACAAAAAAGAGTGGCTAAGGTAAATATTGGTCCTTTAGAGGATGAGAAGGGAGATTTAATAATGGGAGATGAGGAAATGGCTGAGGAACTGAACAGGTTTTTTGGGTCGGTCTTCACAGTGGAAGGCACAAATAACATGCCAGTGACTGATGGAAATGAGGCTATGACAGGTGAGGACCTTGAGAGGATTGTTATCACCAAGGAGGTAGTGATGGGCAAGCTAATGGGGCTAAAGGTAGACAGGTCTCCTGGACCTGATGGAATGCATCCCAGAGTGCTAAAAGAGATGGATAGGGAAATTGCAAATGCACTAGTGATAATTTACCAAAATTCACTAGACTCTGGGGTGGTCCCGGCGGATTGGAAATCAGCAAACGTGACACCACTGTTTAAAAAAGGAGGTAGGCAGAAAGCGGGTAATTATAGGCGAGTGAGCTTAACTTCGGTAGTAGGGAAGATGCTGGAATCTACTATCATCAAGGAAGAAATAGCGAGGCATCTGGATGGAAATTGTCCCATTGGGCAGACGCAGCATGGGTTCATAAGGGGCAGGTCGTGCCTAACTAATTTAGTGGAATTTTTTGAGGACATTAACAGTGCGGTAGATAACGGGGAGCCAATGGATGTGGTATATCTGGATTTCCAGAAAGCCTTTGACAAGGTGCCACACAAAAGGTTTTGCATAAGGTAAAGATGCATGGCATTAAGGGGAAAGTAGTAGCATGGATAGAGGATTGCTTAATTAATAGAAAGCAAAGAGTGGGGATTAATGGGTGTTTCTCTGGTTGGCAATCAGTAGCTAGTGGTGTCCCTCAGGGATCAGTGTTGGGGCCACAACTGTTCTCAATTTACATAGATGATTTGGAGTTGGGGACCAAGGGCAATGTGTCCAAGTTTGCAGACGACACTAAGATAAGTGGTAAAGCAAAAAGTGCAGAGGATACTGGAAGTCTGCAGAGGGATTTGGATAGATAAGTGAATGGGCTAGGGTCTGGCGGATGGAATACAATGTTGACAAATGTGAGCTTATCCATTTTGGTAGGAATAACAGCAAAAGGCATTATTATTTAAATGATAAAATATTAAAACATGCTGCTGTGCAGAGGGACCTGGGTGTTCTCGTGCATGAGTCACAAACAGTTGGTTTATAGGTACAACATGTGATTAAGAAGGCAAATGGAGTTTTGTCCTTCATTGCTAGAGGGATGAAGTTTAAGACGAGGGAGGTTATGCTGCAATTGTATAAGGTGTTAGTGAGGCCACACCTGGAGTATTGTGTTCAGTTTTGGTCTCCTTACTTGAGAAAGGACGTACTGGCGCTGGAGGGTGTACAGAGGAGATTCACTAGGTTAATCCCAGAGCTGAGGGGGTTGGATTACGAGGAAAGGTTGAGTAGACTGGGACTGTACTCATTGGAATTTAGAATGATGCGGGTGGATCTTATAGAAAAATTATGAAAGGAATAGATAGGTTAGATGCGGGCAGGTTGTTTCCACTGGCGGGTGAAAGCAGAACTAGGGGGCATAGCCTCAAAATAAGGGGAAGTAGATTTAGGATTGACCTTAGGAGGAACTTCTTCACCCATAGATTGTGAATCTATGGAATTCTCTGCCCAGTGAAGCAGTTGATGCTCCTTCATTAAATGTTTTCATGATAAAGATAGATAGTTTTTTGAAGAATAAAGGGTGGGAAGTGGAGCTGAGTCCACATAAGATCAGCCATGATCTCATTGAATGGCAGAGCGGGCTCGAAGGGCCAGATGGTCTACTCCTGCTCCTAGTTCTTTTGTTCTTATGTACCATTCCATTTTTATTTTTAAAAATCTAATCGCAGAAATGTCAGCATAGAGAGTAAATTGTGGCACTGTGCGAGGGAAACACAATCTAAGCAGTTGTTACCAGGAAAGTAATGCACCATTAACTCAGAAGTAACGACGATAGTGTCAACATTTTTACTGGTATAAAGTAAGAGGGGCACTCTTCATCAAATCGATTCTTGCAAGATCAGCAGATTCCTTTGACGAGAACCAGCAAATCACGTGCCTGGTAGAAATTAACCTGACAATGTCTCATAAGATTTGTATAAACTCTATCACAATGCAAAGCAAAATGTAACATGCGTACACAAACTAATGCACAAGAGACAAGGTTATATTGGATAAACTGCGTCTCTCCGATTGAAGCAATTACGTTATTGATTTTAAGAAACATCTCTTTAATAACCAGTTCCCGAGCCATCACAGCTGTTTACCCCACAGTGTGATTCTTCAGCTGCACTCGCTTGGAAAGAAAAAGGTTGTGATTGCACCACATGTAGCCCAGACAAAGTTTTATTTTTATTTTCCTGTCATAAACTGATAGCATGAAGAGTTTTAACAGAAAGGACAAGGATAAACTATTTTTACAGGCAGGACACATATTTAAGACAGTTGGCAAAAATGCTTGGGTGGTGGTGGCAGGTGAGAGTTTTATTTATTTTTTTAACACTGTCAGTTGTTGTGATCTGGAATTCACTGCCTGAAAGGTTGATGGAAAGAGATTCAGAAATAACTTTCAACAGGGAATTGGACGCATATCTGAACAGGAAGGATTTGCAGCGCCATTAGGAAAAATGGGATGAATAGAATATTCCGTTCAAAGGCACGATGGGCCAAAAGCCATCCTCCGCACAAAGTCGGTGTTGTTTCTACAATCTTACTAGGAACAAAATGGCTGCATTCTTTGCCTAACAAGAGCCATTGCATTTCAAAACGTGTTTGCACTATGTGGGTGTCGCTGGCCAGGCCAGCATTTCTTGACCCTCCATCTGAGGCCCCACCCCTGGCACAGACAACCTGGCACCTGGGCACTGTTGTGGATTTTCTTTAACTGCTTGGTCTTTTCTCTGGCTGTTCCAATTAGGGCAATCAGTGAATTTGCCTTTCTTTCTATGTTATCTATGTCCGTATGCTTAGAGTCGTCAGGTATCGAATGATACCACCACAAGTTTCAACTGGCTATCGATCAAAGAGCCAAACACCAGTTAGTTAGTTCAAGGTCAAGGGTGCTTTATTTACACACAATTAGTCATGCAACGTAAATGCTACTAGCTAAACTACACCTATCAACTAAGACAACCTGTACTTAACTTTGGGCACCCGGCTTAGGTCAGAAAACAGTGGCCGCTGTTCAATACTGGATCTCTCGGGTTCGAAGGAGTAACTGCTGGTCAGCTGGGCTCATCCGTCTGGTAGCGGGCATTGAACTTGGACTCGCATTCGGTGTTGCTACGATTGGCGATGACCGTGATTGGGGTACCAAGGCCAAAAGAGAGCGAACATATGGCAAACGCTTCTTCTTACACTCTGGGGGTTTTCGCGCTCTTTTGGGTGGTCCTTCGATTTGGGCCTTACTAATTGAGTGATCCCTGATCACTCCGTTCGATTCCTTAGCCAATAAGTGGGTGGGGATCTGGATGGCTGGGCATGCCACAAGCGGTCACTGAACTCGTTGTTTGCTTTCCCTTGGACAGGGAGTGGCCGAAATGTCTGGGACTGTCCTTTGTTTTGGGAAAGATGGGCCATCACCTGCTAATCGGCCTGATTAACATGCTAATGGGACGGAGTTTCGATACCGTCTGGACTCCTGCTGGCAAATATGCATTTCAGGCTCTAAGCCTGCCTGATTCTTGGTTTGTCCATTTTATCCGCCAGACTTTGCGAGTTGCTTTGTACCTAGTTGGAAGTGGCCATCCCAGATGGCTACAGCACCTTGGCATGGTCAGCATGGCACCCTGGCATTGCCCCTCCCAGCCAAGCAGTGCCAGGGTGGCATTGCTAGGGTGCTTGGGTAGCAGTGTCAAACTGCCAGGCTGGCAGTCCCAAGGTGTCCAGATGTCAAGGGGAGTGTCAGGGTGCCACTCTTCCCTGTCATTGACCAATTGGGGGCTTCTACTCCCCAGTGAGACGTCCCAAATTGTCATCATGACTGGTTCACAACTTTTTCAACCAGTACCAAACGATGCCCGGTTGAGGCCTCACTGGCGAGGCTGGTGAATCCCGGGCACCTGGCGAATTGACCAATTCATTTAAATATGCCCAGTGACAGTGAGATCTAGAATGTGAAAAACCATGAGACTCCATTGAATCTCGCGAGACATTTCGAACATTGCAAATCTTAATCCAGGCCACTCACGAGATTCAACGACTTGTCCTGACACCAAGTCAGGCGCGACGAGTCCGTTGAATCGTGCCCACAGGTATGAGGTTAGATAAGGTCCACTATAAACACCACACTTTCATTTTTCTCTATGTAATAGAAAGAAGACATTTATCTCCAACATGGTTGACTCTCAACTGCCCTCTGAAATCACCACTCAATTGTACAAACCACAACAAAAAATTGAACAAGAAATAGAAAGTAATAAAATTGGATAGATGACCTAGTAATGACCTTGGCACCAGAAATGGTAAGAGCACACGCACCCCTGTTGTTCGTGCAAAGTCATCCTCACCA
The DNA here is from genome assembly GCF_047496885.1 of Scyliorhinus torazame. NCBI lineage: Eukaryota > Metazoa > Chordata > Chondrichthyes > Carcharhiniformes > Scyliorhinidae > Scyliorhinus > Scyliorhinus torazame. The sequence goes on from NC_092710.1 coordinate 94,135,798, forward strand.
ACATCTGGGTGCTTGTGCCAAAATTGGGAGAGTTGTCCCTCAGATTAGACAAGCAGCAACTTGATATAGCCATACTTAGCAAATCACAGCTACAATGGTTGTAGCTGTTGGAGGCCAATAATCTCAATCCCAGGATATCGCTATAGGCATTCCTCAGGGCTTTCCTAGACCCAACCATCAGCTGCTTCACCAATGACCTTCCCTCACTCATTAGGTCAGAAGTGGGGATATTCACTGATGACTGCACAATGCTCAGGCCATTCAAGATTCCTCAGATACTGAGGCAGTCCATATCCAAATGCAGCAAGACCTGGCCAACATTCAGACTTGGGCTAACAAATGGCAAGTAATATTCGTGCGACAGAAGGGCCAGGCAATGAGCATTTGGAAAAGGAGAGAATCTAACCATCAACCTTTTACATTGAATGGCATCACCATTGCTAAATCCCCCACTCTCAACATTCTGGGGGTTAGCATTGTCCAGAATCTGAACTGGACAGTGAGACCATTGTCGACAGTCGTAAAAACCCATCTGGTTTACTAATGTCCTTTAGGGCGGGAAATCTGCCATCCTTACCTGGTCTGGCCTACATGTGACTCGAGACCCACAGCAATGTGGTTGACTCTTAATTGTCCTCATGGATGGGCAATAATCATCCCCTGGACGAATAAAAAAAATATATAAATAAATAATGTGACTACAAGAGTAGGTCAGAAGCTAGGAATCCTATGCTAAGTAACTAACTCACCTCCTGACTCTCCAGAGCCACACCACTCTCCATTTGCCTGGATGATTGCAGCTCCAACAACACTCAAGAAGCTCGACACAACCCAAGATAAAGCAGCCCACTTTATCAGCACCCCATCGACTACTTTAAGCGTTCACTCCCTCTACCACTGACGAACAGTGACAGCCATATGTATCATCTACAAGATGCACTGCAGTAACTCACCACAGTTCTATTGACTGCATCTTCCATACCCATGACCACTACCATCTAGAAAGACAGGCAGCAGCTACATGGGAATACCATCATCTGGAAGTTTCCCTCCAAGTCACTCACCATCCTGACTCTGAATTATATCGTCGTTCCTTCACTGTCACTGGGTCAGAATCCTGCAACTCCCTCTCTAACAACGCATGGATTGTATCAATTCAAGAAGACTGCTTACAACCACCTTCTCAAAGGTAATGAGGGCTGAGCAACAAATGTTGCCCAAGCCAGCAACACCCATAATCCGGTAAAAAGAATAGCAAAGAGATAAAAGTCTTTCACAACTTTGAAATTCCACAAGGTGCTTCTACGAAGCCAATTCGCACACAGCAAGCTCCCACGTACAGCAATGTGCATTAGTGAGCCCCAAATAGATATCAGCTCCAAAAATGCAGCACTCCCACAGTACTACAATATCAAAGCTCAAGGCCAGGGCCTCTTCCAACTGGCGGGATATTACAGTCACTCTGGAGGTAAACGTTGATTTAAAACCTGTAAAATCTAAGCCCACATCTCTGGAGTGGGCCCAGAACTCCTGCTGCGGGTTTCTCCATCAGCGGGATCCTCCGCTTCGCCGGTAGCGCACCCATGGCCGCGGGTTTCCCGATGGTGTGGGATGGTGGTAAATCCCATTAGTCGGCTGCGGGAACAGAGAATCCAGCTTCACGCTGGAAAACGTGGCTGGCGGTGCAGAAAATCCCGCACAACTCAAAAACGACGATGCTCTCGTCGAGAATGATTTCAGAATTCAGCACATTTCTTTTTTAACCTAGCAATGATTGGATAACAATAAAAAAAGCTTCTATTATTTTTGCCATCAGGCAAATTTAATTGAACATTCTTCACCGGAGTGCTAAACAATGGTTAAAAATAAAACAGCATGATATTTTAAACTAGCTTAATCTCTCCTTTGCAATTATTTTTGATTCATGGGTAAAAAGCAGAAGTCAAAATCTCTGCGAGTGCATGAGACTAATGAATAAAACAAACTGCAGAATACAAAACCTATGTGAAGCCAAGGCAGTGTCATGCTGGGCTTACAGGTTGTTTAAATAACAGGTCAAAGCTTGTGGTGTTCAGTTGATATGATGCATAATTAATGCTAGTTATTAAATCCTGAGAAAACATTTGTATAACATTGCAACGTCATGTTTGTCAAACATAGAACATTACAGCGCAGTACAGGCCCTTCGGCCGTCAATGTTGCGCCGACCTGTGAAACCACTCTAAAGCCCATCTACACTATTCCCTTATTATCCATATATCTATCCAATGACCATTTGAATGCCCTTAGTGTTGGCGAGTCCACTACTGTTGCAGGCAGGGCATTCCACGCCCTTACTACTCTCTGAGTAAAGAACCTACCTCTGACATCTGTCTTATATCTATCTCCCCTCAACTTAAAGCTATGTCCCCTCATGCTAGACATCACCATCCAAGGAAAAAGGCTCTCACTGTCCACCCTATCCAATCCTCTGATCATCTTGTATGCCTCAAATAAGTCACCTCTTAACCTTCTTCTCTCTAACGAAAACAGCCTCAAGTCCCTCAGCCTTTCCTCATAAGATCTTCCCTCCATGCCAGGCAACATTCTGGTAAATCTCCTCTGCACCCTTTACAATGCTTCCACATCCTTCCTATAATGCGGCGACCAGAATTGCACGCAATACTCCAAATGCGGCCGCACCAGAGTTTTGTACAGCTGCAACATGACATCATGGCTCCGGAACTCAATCCCTCTACCAATAAAAGCTAACACACCATACCCCTTCTTAACAACCCTTTCAACCTGGGTGGCAACTTTCAGGGATTTATGTACATGGACACCAAGATCTCTCTACTCATCCACACTGCCAAGAATCTTACCATTAGCCCAGTATTCTGTCTTTCTGTTATTCCGTCCAAAATGAATCACCTCACACTTTTCTGCATTAAACTCCATTTGCCACCTCTCAGCCCGGCACTGCAGCTTATCTATGTCCCTCTGTAACTTGTAACATCCTTCCGCACTGTCCACAACTCCACCGACTTTAGTGTAATCTGCAAATTTACTCACCCATCCTTCTACGCCCGCCTCCAGGTCATTTATAAAAATGACAAACAGCAGTGGCCCCAAAACAGATCCTTGTGGTACTGTTGTGGAAAAAATTAGCCAGCACGTCGAGGTTTCGCAAAGGTCTTTTATTATAACACGAAGTTCGTGGAGGGAGTTAGAGTGACCACCGTCCTTCTAATTGTCCCCACCTTACAAGAGTATAGCAGTACTTTATATGGTTTAATAAGCAATATTTAGAAAAAATGAGGCATTCCTTTGATAAGCCCAGAGACAGAAAAGCGAACAGTGTTAAACACCAGGCCTTGAATTCCCAGTCTAAGAACAATAATATTTGTCTACTCTCAGCAAAATGTGCAGCTATGCACTTGTTTACATAGTCTGACCTTTTGCCTAATACATGCAGAACTTCTTGACTGAAATAAAGCTAATATATCCATCATGCTTTGCCAAGTGCCTATTGCCATGAAATATAGTCAGGCAGCCAGTTAAGAAGGAATACAGGGTATTAAGGTAACTAATCCGCCAACTAAAGTCCCTTCTACAGGTACACCACTAGTAACTGGACTCCAGTCTGAACATTTCCCACCAACCAACACCCTTTGTCTTCTTCTAGCTAGCCAATTTCTGATCCAAACTGCGAAATCACCCTGAATCCCATGCCTCCGTATTTTCTGCAGTAGCCTACCGTGGGGAGCCTTATCAAATGCTTTACTGAAATCCATATACACCACATCAACTGCTTTACCCTCATCCACCTGTCAAGGTTGAAGTTGCTTGGTGTTGCGAACATCAGGGGCGGGATTCTCCCCCCCCCCCCCCCCCCCACCCCCCCAGTAGAACACTCCATCCCAGCTGCCGGCCAATGAGGTTTCCCATTGTGGGCACACCCAAGCGGGCATGAGTGCGCTGCTGGTGAAGCGGAGAATCCCACCCGCGGAGAATCCAACCTCAGGACTGTGCTTGGATGGTATGTAGACATTGCACAAAGTGCAATTTTTAAAATTAGATTTGGAACGATCATCTCTACATCAGTAATTTCACCATTTTTCTCCATAATGTGAGAGAGACCACAACAATGCCAACTCGTCGCTCAAAGGTGAAAGAAATAGTCACATTCAAAACAAAACTCATGTCATGTGACGTGAACCTTATCACACTGTTTCAATACACAGCCATCACATAGAGTAAATTAAGTGGGACAGAAAATGAGAAGGCTGTATGTTTACCAGAAAATGAACAATTCCTTGCAACAGTAAACCTGTATTAGACACAATGGCAGTGTTGACTAAACTTCCAGCTCACAGCACCACAGCTGGATAGGGTGCTGGTGAGGCCACACCTGGTGTACTGCGTGCAGTTTTGGTCTCCGTACTTGAGAAAGGATGTATTGGTACTGGAGGGGGGAGATTCACTCAGTGAGCAGATTTAGGACTGAGCTGAGGAGGAATATCTTCATCCAAAGGGTTGTGTATCTATGAAATTCTCTAGGTAGTTGAGGCTGCCTCGTTAAATGTTTTTAAGGCAAATGTAGATAAGATTTTTGAACAATAAAGGAATTAAAGGTTATGGTGAGCAGGCGGGTAAGTGGAGCCGAGTCCACAAAAAGATCAGCCATGATCCTATTGAATGGCGGAGCAGGCTCGAGGGACCAGATGGTCTACTTCTGTTCCTAGTTCTTATGATCTTATGGTCTTATGATCTTACGAGACTGATTTCAACAGTGTGCCCCTGACATAAACTCCTTTGGGATATTCATGTGGACTCTCCTCCCTACATCATTGACCTATGCATTCATGATGGCCACTCAGAAGAATGGGCTAAGTTCTTGTTAAGATTTCTTAGTTTTTGTCTCGGCAGTAGAAGAGCTTAGATTGAAAAATCTTAGGCGGCATCTGCTCCATTTGAGGATAAGTAACTTATTTAATTTTTTATAAATACCAGCTAAAAATCAATTGTAAATTAGTGACAGCAAAAAAATGTCAACTCTGTTTCTCTCTCCACATGTGCTGAAAGATCTGCTGAGTTTATCCAGCATTTTCTGTTTTTATTTCAGATTTCCAGCATCCGCAATATTTTATGTTTACTTCACTGCCATTTCTCTCCCAGGAATGCCTTCCTTGAAGAAGTGCTGCTCACCCCGCCGACGGGATTTCTGTTTGTCTCTATTACCATGCTCGCCTTCATCGCTTTCCATTTCCCTCTTGGTGTTTGACAAAGTGTTTGCAGTGAAGCCGAACGTAAACTGGATTTACAACACCTCTACCAATTAGGCACGTTTTTCTCCTTAGCTCCGATCTATTCCGCCTCCCCTTCCACTCTCCAACTATATAATCCATTACATCTCTACATCTTCTGTTCTGTAGATTAGTCATAGATTCATAGAATTAACAATGCAGAAGGAGGCCATTCGGCCCACCGAGTCTGCACCAGCCCTTGGAAAGAGCACCTTACCTAAGCCCATATCTCCACCCTATCCCCGTAATCCCACCTAACCTTTCTAAGGGAAATTTAGCATAGCCAATCTACTTAACCTGCACATCTATTTATCATGGCCAATCCACCTAACTTTAATGTTTTTGGACTGTGGGAGGAAACCGGAGCACCCGGAGGAAACCCAAGCAAACACATGGAGAACCGGTCAGGCAAGGAGGAAGGCGTCGAGCGAGGGAACCTTGGTTTACCAAAGAAGTGGAATCTCTTGTTAAGAGGAAGAAGGAGGCCTATGTGAAGATGAGGTGTGAAATTTCAGTTGAGGCGATGGATAGTTACAAGGTAGCGAGGAAGGATCTAAAGAGAGAGCTAAGACGAGCAAGGAGGGGACATGAGAAGTAGTTGGCAGGTAGGATCAAGGAAAACCCAAAAGCTTTCTAAAGGTATGTCAGGAATAAGCGAATGACTAGGGAAAGAGTAGGACCAGTCAAGGACAGGGATGGGAAGTTGTGTGTGGAGTCTGAAGAGATAGGCGAGATACTAAATGAATATTTTTCGTCAGTATTCACTCAGGAAAAAGATAATGTTGTGGAGGAGACTGCTGAGACCCAGCTAATAGAATAGATGGCATTGAGGTACGTAGGGAAGAGGTGTTGGCAATTCTGCACAGGCTGAAAATAGATAAGTCCCCGGGTCCTGATGGGATTTATCCTAGGATTCTCTGGGAGGCCAGGGAAGAGATTGCTGGACCTTTGGCTTTGATTTTTATGTCATCATTGGCTACAGGAATAGTGCCAGAGGACTGGAGGATAGCAAATGTGGTCCCTTTGTTCAAAAAGGGGAGCAGAGACAACCCCGGCAACTATAGACCGGTAAGCATCACGTCTGTAGTGGGTAAAGTCTTGGAGGGGATTATAAGAGACAAGATTTATAATCATCTAGATAGGAATAATATGATCAGGGATAGTCAGCATGGCGTTGTGAAGGGTAAGTCATGCCTCACAAACCTTATCGAGTTCTTTGAGAAGGTGACTGAACAGGTAGACGAGGGTAGAGCAGTTGATGTGGTGTATATGGATTTCAGCAAAGCTTTTGATAAGGTTCCCCACGGTAGGCTATTGCAGAAAATACGGAGGCTGGGGATTGAGGGTGATTTAGAGATGTGGATCAGAAATTGGCTAGCTGAAAGAAGACAGAGGGTGGTGGTTGATGGGAAATGTTCAGAATGGAGTTCAGTTACAAGTGGAGTACCACAAGGATCTGTTCTGGGGCCGTTGCTGTTTGTCATTTTTATCAATGACCTAGAGGAAGGCGCAGAAGGGTGGGTGAGTAAATTTGCAGACGATACTAAAGTCGGTGGTGTTGTCGATAGTGTGGAAGGATGTAGCAGGTTACAGAGGGATATAGATAAGCTGCAGAGCTGGGCTGAGAGGTGGCAAATGGAGTTTAATGTAGAGAAGTGTGAGGTGATTCACTTTGGAAGGAATAACAGGAATGCGGAATATTTGGCTAATGGTAAAGTTCTTGGAAGTGTGGATGAGCAGAGGGATCTAGGTGTCCATGTACATAGATCCCTGAAAGTTGCCACCCAGGTTGATAGGGTTGTGAAGAAGGCCTATGGAGTGTTGGCCTTTATTGGTAGAGGGATTGAGTTCCGGAGTCAGGAGGTCATGTTGCAGCTGTACAGAACTCTGGTACGGCCGCATTTGGAGTACTGCGTACAGTTCTGGTCACCGCATTATAGGAAGGACGTGGAGGCTTTGGAGCGGGTGCAGAGGAGATTTACCAGGATGTTGCCTGGTATGGAGGGAAAATCTTATGAGGAAAGGCTGATGGACTTGAGGTTGTTTTCGTTGGAGAGAAGAAGGTTAAGAGGAGACTTAATAGAGGCATACAAAATGATCAGGGGGTTGGATAGGGTGGACAGTGAGAGGCTTCTCCCACGGATGGAAATGGCTGCCACGAGGGGACATAGCTTTAAACTGAGGGGTAATAGATATAGGACAGAGGTCAGAGGTAGGTTCTTTATGCAAAGAGTAGTGAGGCCGTGGAATGCCCTACCTGCTACAGTAGTGAACTCGCCAACATTGAGGGCATTTAAAAGTTTATTGGATAAACATATGGATGATAATGGTATAGTGTAGGTTAGATGGCTTTTGTTTCGGTGCAACATCGTGGGCCGAAGGGCCTGTACTGCGCTGTATCGTTCTATGTTCTATGTTCTAACGTGCAGACTCCACACAGACAGTGACCCAAGCTGGGAATCAAACCTGGGACCCTGGAGCTGCAAAGCAACTGTGCTAACCACTATGCTATTGTGCTGCCCTATGGAGCCATATGGACTCGAAAAGTTAGCTGTTTCTCTTTCCACAGATGCTTCCAGATCTTCCAGACTGGAATTTTCTGTTTTTATTGTAAATGAGTACAATGAAGGAGGAGAATTGTAAAGGCATAAGCAAGGCAGTGGAAGCAAGGCAGCGAATTGGAGTTTGAGGAAATGTTTCTGAAAGCTAAGAGGAATGAAAGAGATAGATCCTGGTTCCACAAAGCCTCCACTTCTGTTTTACATGGAGGGAAAATTAGCTGTTGCACCTTCGATTAGCTGGGTCCTGGTCAGTTCTTGGAAGGGCGGGGGAAGGGGGGAGTCTTTTGTGAGTGGGGAAATCCTATTGGTGGTACTCAGGTGGTGTGGAGAGTCTCCTGGAGGGTCAGGCTGTGGAATGGAGGGCTCAATCTGGGTCTGCACAATAGTTACCTAGAAGTTAGAAGTGGTTTTAATTCTTTTAACATTTTCTGTGGAACACAGTCTGAACCATCCAAGGTTCCTGATTTAAATCACATTCTTCCAGGGTTCCCAGTGCAGGGCAATTGCCCAGCAGAAGTTTGTACTTCCAGGCAATTGCCACACAAACCTAAACTGAGAAGTTCTGAAAGGGATTCTCCATTACATCTTCGTGGTACCACCCCCAATCTGATGCTGGGGAACTTGGAAGTCACAGACCCTTGCTTCCCAGTTATAATATTCCTCCACAGATGATTCATCCTTGTTGCAACTGTGCTCTGTAATTCCACACATAAATCTACCTTCGAGAAATAAATGTCCACAGTTTGTTAAATAAATCATTGGGTACTTCCTAAAATTGCGATGGACGCAAACCACTTCAAGTATCCTTAATCATATGAATATTAGACTCCAAACAATGTTTACTTATGTGGTAGTACCAGGTATTGCGGTACCTGAGAGGCTGATGACCATTGGTTAGACCCAGGAGTCTACCATTGGCTGTATTACGTAGCTCCGCCCTGAAGGCAGGGTATAAGAGATGGTGCCATCCCAGCAGCCTTCACTTTCTGTATCGAAGCTGCTGGGGAAAAGGTTCTAGCAGATTAAAGCCTTCAGTTATGGAATCAATTCGTCTTGAGTGTAATTGGTTGCGCATCAATTTAATCTGCTACAACTTAAATTGGAAGGATGGATCTCCGAATCAAACCAGAGTGCCTCCAGCTCAGCCCCCACCGGATAACTCTGCTGCTATTTTTAAACACTGGCTGGCGTGCTTTAAGGGGTACCTCGACGGCCGTGTCCTCCACGGAAGGACAGAAGATGCATCTCCTGCGCTCCCAGGTCAGCCCTGGGATCTACCCCCTTATCGAGGAGGCGGAAAACTATGCTGCCGCTATCGAACTGCTAGAAGAACATTACATCCGCCCTGTAAACCAGGTCTACGCTCGTCACCTGCTTGCGACTAGGCGGCAAAGCCCCGAGGAAACGTTGGAAGATTTCTACCGGGCGCTACTGGTGCTGGGCCGAAACTGTGGCTGCCCGCAAGTTTCGGGGAGCGAACACACGGAACTTTTAATCAGGGATGCTTTCGTTGCAGGTATGAGGTCCCCCGATATCTGCCGAAGACTCCTAGAAAGGGACACTCTGGGACTTACAGAGGCACGGGCCCTGGTAGGGTCCATGGACGTTGCCTACAAAAACACGCTGTCTTTTGCACCCGATCGCGCGGCGGCCCCTTGGGCTGCGTGGCACCCCGTAGCGGCAGCCCCTCAAACCTTCCCCCTGACCCCGCAAACTTGCGCGGCGAGACGGCCCGCTAACGCCGCTGGGCCCCGCTGTTTCTTCTGCGGGCAGGCGAACCATCCCCGCATACGCTGCCCAGCCCGCACCGCCGCCTGCAAAGGGTGTGACAAGAAGGCCACTTTGTGGGGGTCTACCAGGCCCGCGCCATGGCCGTGGTCTCCAGCGACCATGGACCACCGCGGCAACCCCCCCTTCAGGCCACGGCCGGCCAGCGCTCACCGCCACCCTCCTATCCTAGCGTCACGTGCGACCCACGGGTGCGGCCATCTTGGATGGGGCCCCAGGCCCCCAACGCGGCCAGTTACACGCTGCCCAACCAGAACTCGCAATTGCTTCATCTGGCCTCGGTGACACTGGACCAAAGTCGACCCCGGACACTCGCAACGGCTACAACAACGGTCCTCATCAACGGCCACGAGATGTCGTGCCTGATTGACTCTGGGAGCAGGGAAAGCTTTGTTCACCCCGACACGGTAAGGCGCTGTTCACTTGTAACCCACCCTGTAAATCAAAGGTTCTCCCTGGCCTCCGGGTCACACTCGGTGGAGATACAGGGGTCCTGCCCAGCGAACCTCACTGTCCAAGGCAGGAAATACAACAATTTCTGCCTGTACGTCCTGCCGCACCTCTGCGCGGCTACCCTCCTGGGGCTGGACTTCCAATGCCATTTGCAAAGCCTGACTTTTAAATTCGGCGGCCCTATACCTCCCCTTACTGTCTGCGGCCTCGCGACCCTTAAGGTCGACCCGCCTTCCCTGTTTGCGAACCTCACCCCGGATTGCAAACCCGTCGCCACCAGGAGCAGACGGTACAGTGCCCAGGACCGGACCTTCATCAGGTCAGAGGTCCAAAGGCTGCTGGGGGGAGGGGACATCGAAGTGAGCAACAGTCCCTGGAGAGCTCAAATAGTGGTGGTAAAGACCGGGGAGAAGCATAGGATGGTCATAGACTGCAGCCAGACCATCAACAGGTTTACGCAGCTAGATGCGTGCCCTCTCCCCCATATAGCCAACCTGGTAAACAAGATCGCACAATACAAGGTCTTCTCCACGGTGGATCTCACGTCTGCCTACCACCAGCTACCCCTCTGCACTAGTGACCGCAAGTACACTGCCTTCGAAGCAGATGGGCGGCTCTATCAATTTTTAAGAGTTCCCTTTGGTGTCACTAATGGGGTCTCGGTCTTCCAGCGAGAGATGGACCGAATGGTTGACCAGTACGGCTTATGCCCAATGTTCCCGTATCTGGATAACGTCACCATCTGTGGCCATGACCAGCAGGACCACGACACCAACCTCCGCAAATTCCTCCAGACGGCGAAAATCCTAAATCTGACATACAATAAGGATAAATGCGTGTTTAGCACCGACCGTCTAGCCATTCTAGGCTACGTAGTACGAAGTGGAGTCATAGGCCCCAACCCTGAGCGCATGCGCCCCCTTATGGAGTTCCCCCTCCCTCACTGCCCCAAGGACCTGAAGCACTGCCTCGGGTTCTTCAGCTATTATGCACAGTGGGTCCCCAATTACGCAGACAAAGCCCGACCCCATATCCAGTCCTCAACCTTCCCCCTGTCGACGGAGGCCCGCCAGGCCTTCAGCCGCATCAAAGCAGACATTGCAAAGGCCACGATGTGCGCCATCGATGAGTCCCTCCCCTTCCAGGTCGAGAGCGATGCGTCCGACGTAGCTCTGGCCGCCACCCTCAACCAAGCGGGCAGGGCCATGGCTTTCTTCTACCGTACCCTCCATGCTTCCGAAATTCGCCACTCCTCGGTCAAAAAAGAAGCACACCCATAGTTGAAGCTGTGAGACATTGGAGACATTACCTGGCTGGCAGGAGATTCACTCTCCTCACGGACCAACGGTCGGTTGCCTTCATGTTCGATAATGCACAGCGGGGCAAGATTAAAAACGACAAGATCTTGCGGTGGAGGATAGAACTCTCCACCTTCAACTACGAGATCTTGAACCGTCCGGGGAAGCTGAACGAGCCTCCTGATGCCCTGTCCCGCGGCACTTGTGCCACTGCACAAGTGGACCGCCTCCAAGCCCTACACGAGGACCTCTGCCACCCGGGGGTCACTCGTTTTTTCCATTTCGTCAAGACCCGCAACCTGCCCTACTCAATCGAGAAGGTCAGGACAGTCACCAGGGACTGCTAAATCTGCGCGTAGTGCAAACCGCACTTCTACCGGCCAGAGAGGGCGCACCTGATAAAGGCTTCCTGTCCCTTTGAACACCTCAGCATGGACTTCAAAGGCCCCCTCCCCTCCACCGTCCGCAACACGTACTTCCTGAATGTGATTGATGAGTAGTCCCGGTTCCCATTCGCCATCCCCTGCCCAGACCTGACCACAACCACCGTCATCAAGGCCCTCCAGGGTATCTTTACACTGTTCAGTTTCCCCGCATACATTCACAGTGATAGGGGGTCCTCCTTTATGAGCAACGAACTGCGTCAATTCCTGCCCAGCAAGGGCATTGCCTCGAGCAGGACGACCAGTTACAACCCCCGGGGAAACGGGCAGGTAGAGAGGGAGAACGGAACGGTCTGGAAGACCGTTCTACTGGCCCGACGGTACAGGAATCGCCCGGTCTCCCACTGGCAAGAGGTCCTCCCGATGGCCCTCCACGCCATCCGGTCACTGCTCTGCACAACCACAAATCAGGCGCCTCATGAACGTCTCCTTGTTTTCCCCAGGAACAACAACAAACAACAAAGAAATGTAGAGACTTCCGGGTGCGGCTATGCAGAGCTAGGTCGCATATTCGGCAGCTCCTGCTTGGAACGGACTTTTGGGCTCTTTTACAGGGCCCCCACGGCATTTGTTTGACATTTCCCGGTGTGGGAAGAAGGCTGCAATATTCCCCCGACAGTGTCCCCCAGGAAGGGTATGTCTCTTGGTTGCCAGACACACGCAGAAACAGTAAAAGATTTGGCTGCAACTGCAGGATAAACAGGGCCTCTTCCAGCATGCAGGCGGGGGAAGGGCAAGCTTAAAGCTGCAAGCTGACCTGAGGGCCTGTATCAAAAGTGAATTCTAGCAGCAGAGGGAACAACTGTGAAAATACCTCATCAAGGCCACTGCAGGGACTTCCGGTTGCGGTGATGCCTAGCTAGCCGCACGCTTCGGCGGCTCCAGCTCCGACGGACCTTCGGGCTCTGTTAAGAGCCCCAACGGGAAATTTTTCGACGACGCAACCCGGTGTGGGGTGTGTGAGAACGGAGTCCCCCCCAAACAAAGGAGGAAAAAACCGGCGGCGGCGGCTGCAGCGCGAGGAATCGTCGACCAAAGGGTCAGAAAGAGAGAAGTACAAGATGGCGGCGGAGAAAGCGCAGGCGACATGGGGGCCTGAGCATGAAATTGTGAGACGGTGCGTGGAGCTGCTGAAGAGGGAGGTGCTGACCCCGTTGCTACAGGCAATTGAGGGGCTCAAGGAGACATTAAAGACCCAGGAGACAGAGCTCCGTGTGGTGGAGCAGAAGGTGGCAGATATTGAGGACGAGATCCTGGGCCTGGCGGTTAAGACACAGACGCACGAGGCACTTCATAAAAAGTGTACTGAAAGGATCGAAGCCCGAGAAAATGGAGCGCGAAGGAAGAACCTTCGGATACTGGGTCTTCCTGAGGGTGTGGAAGGAGTGGACTGTGGAGCGTACGCAAGTACGATGCTGAGCTCACTGATGGGTGCTGAGGCCCCTACGGGCCCCTTGGAGGTGGAGTGGGCAAATCGGATTCCGGCGAGAAGACCAAAAGCGGGAGAACCACCCAGGGCGATAATCGTGCGATTTTACCGCCTTAAGGATAGAGAAGAGGTCCTGAGATGGGCTAAAAAGGTGCGGAGTAGCAGATGGGAGAATGCAGTGGTACGGGTATACCAGGATTGGAGTGCGGAGGTGGCGAGAAGGAGGGCGAGCTTCAACCGAGCCAAAGAGGTGTTGCATAAAAGGAAGGTGAAGTTCGGGATGCTGCAGCCGGCAAGACTATGGGTCACGTATCAGGAGAGACACCATTATTTCGAGACGGCGGAGGAAGCATGGACCTTCATCAAAGAAGAGAAATTGGATCGGAACTGAGGGACTGATGCTGCAGGAAATGTTATTGTTAATGTTACGGTGGAAGTTAATTGAGAAGTAAACAGGGAAGGGGGGAGACATTGGGGAAATGTGGGCGCCGGTGAGGGGGGAAAGACGGGACATAGTTGGAGAATGGGGAAGGGGAGGGGAGGGGAAAGGGAGCTGCGCCATAAGAGGCGGGTCAGGTAAAGGGATGTTCCCGCACCAGAAAGAATAAGGCGGGAAGACAGGCGCAAGGCGGATGGGAGTTCCCCACACGGGGGGGTCGAGGAGTGAGCAGGAGTAGCCGGGGTCAGTTGAAGTCAGCTGACTTACGGAAGTAATATGGGGGGAGCAATCATGCTAGAAAGAGATCTAGCGGGGAGGGGGGGGAGGGAGGGGGAGTGGGGGGGGCGACAACTGGGTTGCTGCTGCGGAAATCCAAAAGGAAATGGCTAAAGAGTGGGTGGGCGGGGATGGTGTGCGACGCTGGGGGAGCGAGCGGGAGCGCGGAGGCGGGATATGGGACTGGCCTAGAGAAGGTAATGGCTAGCCGACACGGGAGGGGGGCAGGTAGCCCCCTAGTGAGGCTGATCACGTGGAACGTGAGAGGCCTGAACGGACCGATAAAAAGGGCCAGAGTGCTCGCGCATTTGAAAGGACTAAGGGCAGACGTGGTTATGCTCCAAGAGACGCACCTAAAGGTGGCGGACCAAGTTAGGCTAAGGAAAGGATGGGTGGGACAGGTGTTCCACTCAGGACTGGACGCAAAGAATAGAGGGGTGGCCATTTTGGTGGGGAAACAGGTCGCATTTGAAGCAAAGAACATCGTAGCAAATAGCGGAGGTAGATATGTAATGGTGAGTGGCAGGCTGGAGGGAATGGAGGTCGTGTTGGTTAACATGTATGCCCCAAACTGGGACGATGCGGGATTTATGAGACGGATGCTGGGGCGTATACTGGACCTGGAGGTAGGAAACTTGATTTTAGGAGGGGACTTTAATACGGTGCTGGACCCGGGGCTAGATAGATCCAGCTCAAGGACCGGAAGAAGGCCGGCAGCGGCCAAGGTACTTAAGGGGTTTATGGACCAAATGGGGGGAGTGGGTCCATGGCGATTTCTTAGACCTAGGGCTAGGGAGTTTTCCTTCTTCTCCCATGTCCATAAAGTGTACTCCCGGATAGATTTTTTTGTTTTGGGAAGGTCGTTGATCTCTAGGGTGGAAGAAGCTGAGTACTCAGCCATAGCGGTTACGGATCATGCCCCACATTGGGTGGACCTGGAATTAGGAGAGGAAAGGGAGCAGAGAACACTCTGGCGATTAGATGTGGGACTGATGGCGGATGAGGGAGTGTGTGCAAGAGTGCGGGGGTGTATTGAGAGATATCTGGAGGTCAATGACGACGGCGAGGTCCCTGTGGGAGTGGTATGGGAAGCACTAAAAGCGGTGGTCAGAGGAGAGCTGATCTCCATTGGGGCCCACAAAAGGAAAACAGAGGCCAAGGAAAGGGAAAGATTACTGGGGGAGATTTTAAGGGTGGATAGGGAATTTGCAGAGACCCCGGAGGAGGAATTGTACAGGGAGAGGAGGCGACTCCAGACGGAATTTGACCTTCTGACCACCAGAAAGGCGGAGGTACTGTGGAGGAAGGCACAGGGGAGGAGGTATGAATATGGGGAAAAGGCGAGTCGCCTGTTGGCTCATCAATTGCGAAAGAGGGCAGCAGCGAGGGAGATAGGAGGAATTAGAGATGAAAGGGGAGACACGGTGCGAAGGGCAGGAAAGATAAATGAGGTGTTCAAGACCTTCTATGAGGAACTGTATAGGTCTCAACCCCCAGAGGGAGAGGAGGGGATGCGGCAGTTCCTGGACCAATTGAGGTTCCCGAAAGTGGAGGAGCGGGGGGTGGTAGGCCTGGGGGCACCGATTGGGGTGGACGAGGTTATTAAGGGACTGGGAAGCATGCAAGCAGGGAAGGCCCCAGGACCAGACGGGTTCCCGGTGGAGTATTACAGAAAATATGTGGACTTGTTGGCCCCGTTGATGGTGAGGACGTTCAATGAGGCCAGGAAAGGGGGGACTCTACCCCCGACGATGTCGGAGGCGACGATATCGTTAATTTTGAAGAGGGATAAAGATCCGTTGCAGTGCGGGTCCTATAGACCCATTTCATTGTTGAACGTGGACGCCAAATTGTTGGCAAAGGTACTGGCATCGAGGATAGAGGACTGTGTCCCGGGGGTGGTGCACGAAGACCAGACAGGGTTCGTAAAAGGGAGACAACTGAATGTTAACGTGCGACGACTATTAGGGGTGATAATGATGCCCCCAGTGGAGGGGGAGGCAGAGATAGTGGCGGCAATGGACGCAGAGAAGGCATTTGATAGGGTGGAGTGGGAGTATTTATGGGAAGTGTTAAGGAGGTTTGGGTTTGGGAACGGGTTTATTAGCTGGGTTAGACTTCTTTATGGGGCTCCAACGGCAAGCGTAGTTACAGGTCGACATAGATCGGAGTATTTCCGACTATATAGGGGAACAAGACAGGGATGCCCGCTGTCTCCATTGCTGTTCGCGTTGGCAATTGAACCTCTGGCCATGGCGTTGAGAGACTCCAGGAAATGGAGAGGGGTGATTAGAGGGGGAGAAGAACACCGAGTCTCGTTATATGCGGATGACCTATTGTTATACGTGTCGGACCCAGCGGGGGGAATGATAGAGGTTATGCGAATTTTGAGGGGGTTCGGGGATTTCTCGGGGTATAGGCTAAACATGGGGAAGAGTGAATTATTTGTGATACATCCAGGGGACCAGAGTAGAGAGATAGAAGGCTTGCCTCTAAGGAAAGTGGAAAGAAACTTCCGATACCTGGGGATTCAGATCGCTAGGAGCTGGGGAACCTTGCACAGACTTAATCTGACACGGTTGGTAGAACAAATGGAGGAGGACTTCAAGAGGTGGGACATGCAGCCTCTATCGCTGGCGGGCAGGGTGCAAGCAATTAAGATGATGGTCCTCCCGAGGTTCTTATTTGTATTTCAATGTCTCCCTATACTAATCACTAAGACCTTTTTTAATAAAATAGACAGGAGCATCACGAGCTTCGTGTGGGCAGGGAAAGTTCCGAGAGTAAGGAGGGGGTTCCTTCAGCGTAGTAGGGACAGAGGAGGATTGGCACTACCGAACTTGGGCGATTACTATTGGGCCGCCAATGTGGCAATGATACGTAAATGGATGATGGAGGGTGAGGGAGCGGCGTGGGAAAGACTGGAGAGAAAGTCCTGTAAAGGGACGAGTTTAGAGGCGCTGGTGACGGCGCCGCTACCGATCTCACCTAAAAAGTTTACCACGAACCCGGTGGTGGCGGCAACATTGAATATCTGGGGACAGTGGAGGCGACAGAGAGGGGTGCGGGGAGCCCTGGTGGGGTCCCCAATCAGGAACAACCATAGGTTCGCCCCAGGAAGAATGGATGGAGGATTTCAGAGCTGGTTCCAGTTGGGAATTAGGAGGGTGGGAGATTTATTTATAGATGGGACTTTTGCGAGCTTGGGAGCATTGGAGGAAAAGTAAAAGTTGCCCCGGGGAAATTTCTTGAGATATATGCAGGTGAGGGCATTTACTAGACAACAGGTGAGGGAATTTCCGTTGCTCCCGACACAGGGGATACAGGACAGGGTGCTTTCAGGGGTGTGGGTCGGAGAGGGCAAGGTGTCAGAGATTTACCGAGAGATGAGGGAAGAGGGGGAGGAGTCGGTGGGCGAACTAAAAGGAAAGTGGGAAGAAGAACTAGGGGAGGAGATAGAGGAGGGTATGTGGGCTGATGCCCTAAGCAGGGTAAATTCCTCTTCCTCATGCGCCAGGCTTAGCCTGATTCAATTTAAGGTGCTACATAGAGCACACATAACGGGAGCAAGATTGAGCAGGTTCTTTGGAGTAGAGGACAAATGTGGGAGGTGTGGCGGGAGCCCGGCAAACCACGCACATATGTTTTGGGCATGCCCGGCACTGGCAGGGTATTGGAAGGGAGTGACGGGAGTGATTTCGCGGGTGGTGAAGGCCCGGGTCAAACCAGGCTGGGGGTTAGCTCTATTTGGAGTTGCGGAAGAGCAGGGAGTGCAGGAGGCGAAAGAGGCCGACGTTGTGGCCTTTGCGTCCCTAGTAGCCCGGCGCAGGATCCTACTCATGTGGAAGGAGGCGAAACCCCCCGGACTGGAGGCCTGGGTAAATGATATGGCGGGGTTCATTAAACTGGAGCAGATAAAGTTTGCCCTGAGAGGATCGGCTCAAGGGTTCACCAGGCGGTGGCAGCCATTTCTCGACTACCTAGGGGAACGTTAGAGGGAAGACAGATGACCAGCAGCAGCAACCCAGGGGGAGGGGGGGGGGGAGGGGGGGTGGTTTTAGTTTAGGTCAAAGATAAAGGGGTTTTGTTACTTGTGTATTGTTTAAAATTTCTGTATTGTTATTGTTGTGTTTGCTTTGTAAGAGGGGAAAAATTGTTGTTTGGGAAAAAATTTTCAATAAAACATTTATAAAAAAAAAAACAAAGAAATGTACAGCACAGGAACAGGCCCTTCGGCCCTCCAAGCCCGTGCCGACCATGCTGCCCGACTAAACTACAATCTTCTACACTTCCTGGGTCCGTATCCCTCTATTCCCATCCTATTCATGTATTTGTCAAGATGCCCCTTAAATGTCACTATCGTCCCTGCTTCCACCACCTCCTCCGGTAGCGAGTTCTGTTGATCCCCAAATTTCTTTCTCTGTCAGTCTGGCCTCAATAAAAGTTGAGATGTATTCGCACGTAAAAAGAAGTTATTTATTTAGCTTGCAAGCTTAAATCATCTTACAGAAACGTAAGAGACATCCAGCCTCTTACACCCCAGAAAACGACTGAACTAAAAGACAAAGGGATCTCTACAAAATCAATTCAAATGGTACCAAGTTTCACATACTCGACGGACATAGGTCAGCCTATGTCCCTCCTGACCTGTTTAATCTATTCTGATTGGCTCACTTCCAATCCCTTTCTCTGGCCCCTATCAATGCAGCATCACTCTCATAGACACACCTCTTCCTGCTTTTTCCATGCGGTCTCAAACCCCTTTGTCCCTAACTGCCAGAATCAAAGTGGCTTATTTCTACATTACATTAACTAGTATCTCTAAAGTAACTATTTTATATCACATTCGTCAGTTCCGGGCACCCACTACCCTCTGCGTAAAAAACGTGCCTCGTACATCTACTCTAAACCTTGCCCCTCTCACCTTAAACCTATGCCCCATAGTAATTGACCCCTCTACCCCGGGGAAAAGCCTCTGACTATCCACTCTGTCTATGCCTCTCATAATTTTGTAGACCTCTATCAGGTCGCCCCTCAACCTCCTTCGTTCCAGTGAGAACAAACCGAGTTAATTCAACCGCTCCTCATAGCTAATGCCCTCCATACCAGGCAACATTCTGGTAAATCTCTTCTGCACCCTCTCTAAAGCCTCCACATCCTTCTGGTAGTGTGGCGACCAGAAATGAACTCTATACTCCAAGTGTGGCCGAACTAAGAAGTCCACCTCCGGGACCTCGCTCCCAACCTGGCTAGCGACACCCGGACCCATCCTGCTTCGGAAGCACGTGCGGGCACACAAGTCGGACCCGTTGGTCAAGAGGGTCCACCTGCTGCACGCTAACCCCCAGTACGCCTTTGTGGCATTCCCTGACGGCCGGCAAGACACAGTCTCCCTTCGGGACCTGGCGCCCGCCGAAACCCCACGCGCACCTGAACCATTGCCCCCACGCCCACCTCCCCCACAGCACCTCACTGGAGGGTCAGTACTCCTGCCGCTCCTGCCTAGGCCCGACCACTCACCGACGCCCCCTACAGCCCCCCCCCTCCCTGTCAATCTTTTGCCCCTACAGCACCGCCTAGGGGTGACGAAGCTGCCAGGGAGGACGACACCATGCTCCCGGAGTCGCAACCGCCGGGACACTCGTCAGAATCACCGCCGAAGCCCAGACGTTCCAGAAGGACGACCAGGCCACCCGATCGACTGATTGCTGCACTATGAACACTTTGTACATATCCTCGACATCACGGTACCTCCATACCTGGTCATACCATGCTAAAGGCGACTATTAACACTGGATACCACCCCCGCCGAGCTCCTTTTTAACTGGGGGTGAATGTAGTACCAGGTATTGCGGTACCTGAGAGGCTGAAGACCATTGGTTAGACCCAGGAGTCTACCATTGGCTGTATTACGTAGCTCCGCCCTGAAGGCAGGGTATAAGAGATGGTGCCATCCCAGCAGCCTTCACTTTCTGTATCGAAGCTGCTGGGGAAAAGGTTCTAGCAGATTAAAGCCTTCAGTTATGGAATCACTTCATCTTGAGTGTAATTGGTTGCGCATCAGCTTACGACAATTGTTTCGGAATTCATGGTAAGTTGAGAAACTCAATTTTGAGTACCACAACTCGAGCCCATGAGCTCTGTCCTCCATTTTGAATATTTTCCCCAATTGTCTGTCTGTATCTTGTTCTCAGGTTATTTTTCTTTTAGACTGCAGTGACTCTTTTTCTGCTTTCAACACATTCAGCTATTTTGTTTTCAGACAGTGTTGGGTTTTATTCTGCTACTAACACCTACTCTGGACCAGAGCTTCAGTCTTTAATACTATTGTCATGATATGCAGACATGCAGATAATGATATACAGACAGGCAGCTGATGAACACAGAGTACAGGACATGACCAATGAGCAGGCAGGACACTCAGGGGTGGTATCTCACTATGAAAGGCACGAGGCACTCACACTCCATCTCCTTCCACTGATGAACATCTACAGAGTGAGTCAGGGTGTATTTACAGTATCACACCTCCAGGCCATGGCTAAGAGCTAGTCTGGTTCAGTCAGACAGAGTAACCACACTTAGGTTAGCAGAGAGTCAAACTCATAGAGAACTGTGCTACTGGTTCAATAAATCAGATTGAACTAACTTCAAGGCCTGGAGTATCTTTTGGTTAAAGCTGCATCCAGTTGCAGTCTGCGTTATCCCAGAGTACATAACATGACAACTATCATTGTCACTTCCTTTGTCTTGTGCTCCATTACATCTTTGCCATTTCATCTCTCTCTATCCCTGACCTCCTGCTTTGCTCCTCCTGCCCTTCCCCTTTTTCCAATAGTATAAAACCCCATTACATTTCTGCCTCTTTTCAGTTCCGAAGAAGGGGCATATTGGACTGATGCTGCCAGACCTGGTGACCTTTTCCAACATTTTCTGTTTTTGTTTCAAAACAGCAATTGCATTTATATAAACTGATGTGGTGTTTGATTATGTCTGACAGCTTAAGATGACATGGCCTCCTTGTATATTGGATCCTGCAGCACAAGACTGAGTCAAAATGCATTCATTGGCAGTTCAGTTGCTGTGGCAAGCTCATTTGTTTCAGAGCAAGGACTGACTCTTGCACCTGTGAATGACAACCCCACCGAAACCTCAATGATGGTCACCCAAAAAAAAGAGGAAAAATGTCAAGGGCAAAACTACCTCCACGAAGGAGACAGGTAATCATTGTACGAGAAATGTTGCCCACTACTGGATCAAGATGCAGTATCCCATCACACAAGAATCTCATCACACAAGAGTTGCATCATGGTAGACTAATCTGTTCAGTTATTAAGGCAAAATCAACACGAGACTTCTAGCTACATGTAAAATTCCAGATAATAGAATACCAGTGGAAATCAGGCATTGCCTGCGTGGGTAACAGTGCCTGCACACAACAGGATCGATGACACAAAGATAGATAGGAAGGTATATTGTGAAGAGGACATCTGGGGCAGTACGGTGGTACAGTTGTTAGCACTGCTACCTCACAGCACCAGGGACCCTGGTTCAATTCTGGCCTTGGGTGACTGTCTGCGTAGATTTTGTACTTTCTTCTCGTGCCTCCATGGGTTTCCTCTGGGTGCTCTGGTTTCCTCCCACAGTCCAAAGATGTGCAGGTTAGGTGGATTGGCCATGCTAAATTTCCCCAGTGTCCAAAGGGTAGGTGGAGTAACTGAGTTATGGGGCGAGGGTGAGGAATTGGACCTAGATAGGGTGTTCTTTCCAAGGGGAGGTGCAGAATAGATGGGCTGAATGGCCTCCTTCTGAACTGTAGGGATTCTATGCTTCTAGGAGTCACGTTAAGCAAGTGGACACATATTTGGTTGATGGAGTATAATGTGGGAAAGTGTGAATTTGTCTACTTTGGCAAGAAGAATGGAAAAAGCAAAAGATTATCTCAATGGAGAGAGATTGCAGAATTCTGAAATACAGTGGGATAACAGGGGCAAGTTGTAACCAGCCTATCCCACCAAACACTTCCAGGACAGCGCCCTGCGGTGGCTTCAATGCTGAAAGGTAATCTCATTCCGTTTGTGAGCAGCCTCTAGCTTCACAGCTGAAGGCTATTGCTAATGAGGAATTGGCCATTCACAGCTGCAGGTTGTGTTTCCTCCTTGCTCCTGCTGGTGGCTGCAAATGTCCGGAGGCTGCTGTTGCTGTTTCCTTCCTTTTCGTAGCTGGAAAGAAGGACAATTTTTTCTAAGATATCTGGGTCCTGGAACACCGGGCTCAGGAGGATGTAAGAGTCCAGAAGGCAATCCGGTCTGAAGCAAAGATGCTGCGGGGCCTGGTATGCGATATTCATCTGAATGGGCCACTCGATGATGCCCTTGAAGATAAAAGCAAATCACTGCGGATGCGAGAATCTGAAATAAAAACATAAAATGCTAGACAATCTCAGCAGGTCTGACAGTATCTGTGGAGAGAGAGAAGGGAGCTAACATTTCGAGTCTGGATGACTCTTTGTCAAAGAGGAAGTGAGCTGGAAATGGGGTCAGATTTATGCTGTAGTGGGAGAATCCAGGGCTAGATAGAGAGCCAGCTATAGGTGGAGATTGACAAAAATGTTGAGGACAGAAAGACAAAAAGGAATGTAAATGGAGGTGATTAAGGGTGCTGATAGTGGGGCATTAAGAATGTGTGAATGGCATAACAAAGGTGATCAGTGTGTCAAAGGGCAACTAGGAACAGATGGCCCAAGCGGAGTGGGGCGACGGAGGGAACAATGATGAGGGGAAAAAGATTAATGGAAGAAATGAAAATAAATCGATGGAAATAATAATGGGGTGAAGGTGGAGGAGAGAGTTCACAGTGCAGAAGGTTGTAATGTGCCTAACCGGAAGATGCGCTGGGCTTCACTGAAACTTTGCAGCAGGTCAAGGATGAACATGTCGACGTGGGAGCAGGATGGCGAGTTGAAACGACAAGCGACAGGAAGGTCTGCGTCCTGCCCGTGGACGGACTGCAGTGCTCTGCAAAGCGGTCACCCAGTCTGTGTTTAGCCTCTCCAACTAGAGTTGACCGGATTGGAAGCAGCGAATGCAGTAGACCAGATTGAAGGAGGTGTACGTGAAGCGCTGCCTCACCTGAAAAGAGTGTTTAGGTCCCGAGATGGTGAGTAGGGAGGAAGGAAAGGGGCAGGTGTTACACCTTCTGTGATTGCATGGGAAGGTGCTGTGGGAAGAGGGTGAGGTGTTCGGAATTATGGAGGATTGGACCAGGGTATCCCGGAGGGAACGGTCCCTGCGAAATGATGACGGAAGAGAGATGCGAAGATGTGTTTGGTGGTGAAATCATCCAATTCTCTCCAGCTTTAACATAGGGGTGAGGACTCGGATCTCTGGGAATCTACACCCTCGCCTTGGCCCTTTCCCACAATTATGGGCTATCTTGTCCTATGGGGACAAAGAGAGGGCATTGTGAGCCAGGAGCATCTATAACAGGTAGCATGGGTGGGCACCGCACCTGGACATAAAGGGATTGTGATGGTGGATGCCAGGGATTCTGAGGAATAAGCATGAAGATCAGATGTGGGGAGGATGTGAAGTGTCAGCCAGCGATCTGTGGGCATGGGGTTTAGGGATTTGAGGGGTGGCATGCAGAACTTATGCCAGCAGAGAGGTGGTAACTTACCCTTGCAGTTCGGTGAAGGTCAAAGATATTATTTCGACATTGGATGGCAGTCCGCCTGGTCATGCTGCCAGAACTGATAACCACTGCCACCACCTCACAGGTGGCATTGCTGATCCTGCTGATTGTCCTCCGACCTCCTCAGGGGAACAGGGTGCCCCACTTCTCATCCACAGCGTCGAGAAGCCTGACGAGATTGGCATCCCCAAAGCGAGAAGCAGGTCTGCGTGCTGCCATGCTTGTGTGTTGACTGGGAGTGAGTGGTGAGAGAGCATTTAAAAGCAGCTCCCCTTGTTAGCGGTTAAAAGCTGTGGCACGAGTCAAGCGAATCAGACGGCGAGACAGAGTAATAGTGTGAAGCTCATGGCGGTGCATTTTTGGCACTTAGTTGAATACAGACGTCGAGAAACACCCCGCCAAACATGCTCAAACTGACACTTCGAAATTATCCCATTGAATCGCGCCCCTACTGAATAATATTTAGTCACGCCCCTACTGAATAATATTTAGTCAAATGCGCCATTTTGTGTAAAATATATGGGGAAGCTTACTTACTTACTAATAGTTACAAACTACAAGAAATGGGGCGTCAAAGTAGATGGTAAGTTGAATTGAAGGGAACAGCATACCGATGTGGTGGGTGAGGGGCAAAAATGATTACATCACCTCAGAAAATTCAAGTCTTCTAGATACTACAATCATAAAACTGCTCTGTACATCTGTAGCTGAGAGTGTTGTTTGTTTAGGGTGTACTGTTGTCTTAGACTCTTTAGGGTACAGAGCTTATTGAACCAGGCAGGAAGGTGATGGATAAACAGATCTATCTTGATGAATTCTGCTCTGGAAGAATTTTGAGGACAGTAAAGAATGTCACGAACAATGAGAATCACCCCCTTGTTCAGTATTACTCCTGGTTTCACTCAGAGATAAGGTCACAATCCCTCACATGCAGGACAATTGATTCCTGAACTTGATTGTGCCCCTCTCCAGAAGAACTTTTAACACAAGTCAAATGTATGGATGAGGATATGTCCCCAGGGTGAGACTAATTGGCTGTTTATTTTAATGCATTAGAATCGTTATTTTAATACAGGTTGAATTAAAGTTAGATCTCCATGATAGAAAATTTGCTGTTACCTGTTTTTTTTAGCATACAAATTTACCTGTAATGAATTTCCATGTGCCTATTAAAATGAAATTTTCGATTGATTTATGGAAATGTATTCAAAACAACGTAAGTGAAGGAGGGAGAAAGAAACAGAGGGCTGTGTTTACTAGGTGAGGTGAAGAGGGCTGCGGGGAGGCTTGTGAGGCAGAACACGCTAATATGGACTGGTGCTGTAAATACATTTTTTTCTTCATTAATGGGATGCTGACATTGTGGGTGAGGCCAGCATTTATTGTCCATCTCTAATTGACCTGTAAGAAGGTGGTGGTGAGTCGCTTTCTTGAACCACTGCAGGCCATGTGCTGGAGGTGCAGCTACAGTCCTGTTGGGGAGAGAGTTCCAGGAATTGAACCCAGCAATAGTGAAAATGGTGATACAATTCCAAGTCAGGATGGTGTGTGCCTTGAAGAGGGAGCTTACACATGGTGGTGCTCCGATCCACTTCATACTACGTACGTCTTGAATTCTTAATAAGAGGGGTTTTAAACATCCACGTTGACGATTCTATGAGTCAACTACCTGGAATCATTTTGAAAATTCAAGCCATTGTCTTTGAATGTAACGGACTTCGTTGGTGTCACGAATGCTAAACTTTAGATGATTCTATTTTGAAGTGTACCTTTAACTCAAAAAAAGGCAAAATCCCAGATAAACACCCCAGCGAAGCAGTATGCCCATGTTACCTAGATGCCTTAAGGAGAGAAACAGCATGTGGCACACAGACACTGAAGAAAGAGTTGGAGAGGTGGTCAACAAGTCAAGTCAGAAAGCGTATTCGAAAGTTGCTGTTTGGGCAGAATCAGCCATGTGTTGCTGAGGTAATGACAGTTCTGGTGAATCCATGCGACCATGTTCTATGTTCTATGACTGATGGGAACTGAAAGTTGAGATTTATAAAAATTTATGCCATATAATAATAATCTTTATTGACACAAGTAGGCTTAAATTAACACAGCAATGACGTTACTGTGAAAAGCCCCTAGTCGCCACATTCCGTTGCTTGTTCGGGTACACGGAGGAAGAATTCAAAATGTCCAATTCACCTAACAAGCACATCTTTCGGGACTTGTGGGAGGAAACCGGAGCACCCGGAGGAAACCCACACAGACACGGGGAGAACGTGCAGACTCCGCACAGTCAGTGACCCAAGCCAGGAATCGAACCTGGGACCCTGGTGCTGTGAAGCAACAGTCTAACCACTGTCCTACCATGCCACAAAAATTTGTGTTTAACTCAATTTAAACCACAGTCCAAAGATATGCAGATTAGGTGGATTGGCAGTGCTAAATTGCCTCTCGATGGGGTTGCGGGGATAAGGTGGGGGATTGGGCCTAGGTAGAGTGCCAAAGAGAAGATAGCATGAGTGGAACCCTGTTTATATAGAATCTGCTGCCCGCTAAGTCCTTGAAGGAAAGGGTTTGGAATTTTGCTTGGAGGAACTGTGTTGCTGAAACTGGATCAACACAGGCAGAGTGGTTGCCGACTAAGTCCTTGAGATGGTCTTTTTTGTATCTGCTATCTCATTAGTAATTTAGAATTTGTATTGACTGTAATTTCCCCAGTAATTCATGTTTAACTTGTGTTGATTCTGATTCATGTTAAACTAGCTTAAACTATGACTTTAAACTAGCAGGTTGGGGGGGGAAGGGAAGTGTAAAGCTATGGACAGTATAATGGTTAATGGAGATCAAGGCAGCAGGTTATGTGACAGGTTATTATGTAGAGATATGGGTTCAAAGACAAGGGAATTTAGGAGAAAGGGTAAGAGGAAAAATAAATTGCGAAAAGTTACTGATCAAGGTGTTAGGATTCATAACAAAGACATAAAAAACAGCATAAGTGTACTTTACCTGAATGCTCGTAGTATACGAAATAAGGTAAATGAGTTGATGGCGCAAATCATCGTGAATGACTATGATTTAGTGGCCATTACTGAAACATGGTTAAAAGATGGTCACGACTGGGAGTTAAATAACCAAGGGTATCAGACTATACGAAAGGATAGAATGGATGGTAAGGGCGGTGGTGTAGCTTTGTTGTTTAAGGATGGCATCCGGGCAATAGTAAGGGATGATACTGGTGCTATGGAGGACAAGGTTGAATCAATTTGGGTGGAAATCAGGAATAGTAAGGCGAAAAGGTCACTGATCGGAGTAGTCTATAGGCCACCAAATAGTAACAGGATGGTAGGGCAGGCAATAAGCAAAGAAATAACGGATGCATGTAGAAATGGTACAGCGGCTATCATGGGAGATTTTAATCTGCATATCGATTGGTTTAACCAGGTTGGTAAAGGCAGACATGAGGAGGAGTTTATAGAATGTGCACGGGATAATTTCCTGGAACAGTATGTAATGGAACCTACAAGGGAACAAGCGGTCCTAGATCTGGTCCTGTGTAATGAGGCAGGATTGATTAATAATCTCATAGTTCGGGATCCTCTTGGAAGGAGCGACCACAATATGGTGGAATTTAAAATACAGTTGGAGGATGACAAGGTAAAATCAAACACTAGTGTTTTGTGCTTAAACAAAGGCGATTACAATGGGATGAGAGAAGAACTAGCTAAGGTAGACTGGGAGCAAAGACTTCATGGTGAAGCAGTTGAGGAACAGTGGAGAACCTTCCGAGCGATCTTTCACAGTGTTCAGAAAAGGTTCATACCGACAAAAAAGAAAGACGGTAGAAAGGGGGAAAATCGACTGTGGATATCTAAGGAGGTGAGGGAGAGTATCAAATTGAAGGAAAAAACATACAAAGTGGCAAAAATTAGTGGGAGACTAGAGGACTGGGAAGTCTTTAGGGGACAACAGAAAGCTACTAAAAAAGGCATAAAGAGTAAGGTAGACTATGAAAGTAAACTGGCTCAGAACATAAAAGCAGATAGTAAAAGCTTCTACAAATATATAAGACAAAAAAGAGTGGCTAAGGTAAATATTGGTCCTTTGGAAGATGAGAAGGGAGATTTAATAATAGGAGACGGGGAAATGGCTGAGGAGCTGAACAGGTTTTTTGGGTCAGTCTTCACAGTGGAGGACACAAATAACATGCCAGTGACCGATGGAAATAAGGATATGATAGGTGAGGACCTTGAGATGATTGTAATCACCTAGGAGGCAGTATTGGGCAAGCTAATGGGGTAGACAAGTCTCCTGGTCCTGATGGGATGCATCAGGAGTGTTAAAAGAGATGGCTAGGGAAATTGTAAACGCACTAGTGATAATTTATCAAAATTCAATAGACTCTGGGGTGGTCCCAGAGGATTGGAAAGTAGCAAACGTGACACCACTGTTTAAAAAAGGAGGTCGGTAGAAAGTGGGTAATTATAGGCCGGAAAGCTTAACTTCGGTTGTAGGGAAAATGCTGGAATCTATCATTAAGGAGGACATAGCGGGGCACCTGGAGGGAAATTGTCCCATTGTCCCAAGATGGGCAGACGCAGCATGGGTTCACAAAGGGTAGGTCGTGTCTGACTAATTTGGTAGAATTTTTTGAGGACGTTACCAGTGCAGTAGATAATGGGGAGCTAATGGATGTGGTATATCTGGATTTCCAGAAAGCTTTTGGCAAGGTGCCACGTAAAAGGTTGCTGCATAAACTAAAGATGCATGGCATTGAGGGTAAAGTGGTAGCATGGGTAGAGGATTGGTTAACTAACAGAAAGCAGAGAGTGGGGATAAATGGGTGTTTCTCTGGTTGGCAACCTGTAACTAGCGGGGTCCCTCAAGGATCAGTGTTGGGACCGCAGTTGTTCACAATTTACATAGACGATTTGGAGTTGGGGACCAAGTGCAATGTGTCCAAGTTTGCAGACGACACTAAGATGAGTGGTAAAGCAAAAAGTGCAGAGGATACCGGAAGTCTGCAGTAGGATTTTGATAGGTTAAGTGAATGGGCTAGGGTCTGGCAGATGGAATTCAATGTTGCCAAGTGTGAGGCTATCCATTTTGGGAGGAATAACAGCAGAATGGATTATTATTTAAACGGTAAGATGTTAAAACATGCTGCTGTGCAGAGGGACCTGGGTGTGCTGGTGCACGAGTCGCAAAAGGTTGGTGTGCAGGTACAACAGGTGATTAAGAAGGCTAATCGAGTTTTGTCTTTCATTGCTAGAGGGATGGAGTTCAAGACTCGTGAGGTTATGCTGCAATTGTATAGGGTGTTGGTGAGGCCGCATCTGGAGTATTGTGTTCAGTTTTGGTCTTCTTACCTGAGAAAGGACATATTGGCACTGGAGGGAATGCAGAGGAGATTCACTAGGTTGATCCCAGAGTTGAGGGGATTAGATTATGACGAGAGGTTGAGTAGACTGGGACTGTACTCATTGGAGTTTAGAAGGATGCGGGGGGGATCTTATTGAGACATATAAAATTATGAAGGGAATAGATAGGATAGATGCGGGCAGGTTGTTTCCACTGGTTGGGGAAAGCAGAACTAGGGGGCATAGCCTCAAAATAAGGGGAGGTAGATTTAGGACGGAGTGTAGGAGGAACTTCTTCACCCAAAGGGTTGTGAATTTCTGGAATTCCTTGCCCAGTGAAGCAGTTGAGGCTCCTTCTTTAAACGTTTTTAAGAAAAAGATAGATACCTTTCTAAAGAATAAAGGGATTCGGGGATATGGTGTACGGGCCGGAGAGTGGCGCTGAGTCCACAAAGATCAGCCATGATCTCATTGAATGGCGGAGCAGGCTCGAGGGGCCAGATGGCCTACTCCTGTTCCTAGTTCTTATGTTCCTATGTAAAAGATACAAAAAGTGAAATCTTGTCCTGTAATTTAATTTGTGGGTCATTCAATAAATGTGGTTATTTTCGTTTTTGTGATACCCGTGGGGGTAACAGTTTGCCTCTTACCACTTTGTCAAATGCTGTTACTGAGATGTCCAATCTGAAAAATGCCCATAGTATGTCTGAAAGTTCAGATATTTTAAACCCTTTCCAAGTTTTCGGTTTCAATAGTTATTATCTGATCTTCATTATATTCAGGCATTTCTCAGCAGCAAGAGGCTGGTAGCATGAAGGACCCCATAATGAGACACCGGCAAAGAGACCCTTAATCCCAACCCACACTGCAACAGGAAACTCCAGGAGGTGAGCAATCAGCAAATTAGCAACCAGAAGATTGTCAGAATAAATTGAGAGCCACAGCAAGAAAACTCAGGGCAAGCATGACAAATGAACCACCTTTCATTCCAAAACACAAAAAGCTGAACCTGAATGATTATCATGAGAAATCAGGGGATAAAATCAATCAATATAGGCTGAATCGGCTTAAAGCATAGGATTAGTACTGAGATGCAGCGAGGTGATAAAAACCTGAGGGAAGCTCACATAAATCACACAATAGTTGCAAACATTACCTTGAATCACGTATTGGAGAGAACACATTAGAAGATGAAAGAGTGACTGGAGCTTTCACATGCATCACTGAAGCTAGGTTTCATTGAGTCCAAAGATGTGCAGGTTAGGTGGATTGGCCATGATAAATTTCCCCTTCGTGTCCAGGAATGTGCAGGATAGGTTACAGGGTTATGGGGACAGGGTGGGTTGGCCAGGAGAGTGGTCAGAGGTTGAGGGTGTTCTTTCGGAGGATCGGTGCAGACTTGATGGGCTGAATGGCCTCCTTCTGCACTGCAGGGATTCTATGTTTAAGCATACATGACAATCTCAGGAAGAGGGGAGGGGCGGAGTGTGGGTGGGCTCTCTACATTCAAACATGCATTTAGTCCATGCAACCCAGCTGGCTGCAACCTTGCTAGATGGGAACACAGGCTGGAGATTTGGTGCTCAAGAGCTGGGGAAAAGCAAGGCTGTGCTCTGGGAGTAAACTAAATTGGCTCAATTTTCAATCTTTCAGATTTCTGAGTCTTGAATGTTTACTTTTTTCCAGATTAATAATGTCAGCATTTCCCCCCTTGGGTTACAAACATTAACAATTGCCAATCATACAGTCTGTAAGTAATTGTAGGTACGGTAGCTTCATTACTTATTCCTTTTGTGAAGTTATTCTTTTTGGTGGCCTCCTCAATAAGAATTGTAGTCACATACATCCACTAAGCACAAAATGTTTCGTATATGAGCTAATTTGACACAAGAACAAGCTCCATTGAGGCACTATCCACTCTTCAATGGAGCTTTACTTGTTTCATCCAATTCATCAAATGTGACAACATAGACCTGGATCACAGCCAGAATAGCTAAGGCATTGATCTTAATGGAACACACTTACAGAATTCTGTCAAAACAGCTTACAAATTCAGTAAAACTGGAAATCTACAGCTAATGGAACATGAGCACCAGTTGGACAAAGGAAGTTTTCTTAAAATAGGACATGAATGGTGTCCAGATTCTTGTCATTTTAGCTGCATCAGCTTCATTTTCCTGTAAATCGGCAAGCTGAAGCTGAACGGGGCTGGAGTCACAATTTCCGCCGAGAGTCATACCTTGGCCCATCGAATCTGCATCGACAACACAACACTAAATCTACACTCATCCCATTTTCCAGCAGTTCGTCCATTGCTTTGAATGTTATGACATTTCAAGTGCTCATCCATGTATTTTTTAACGGCTGTGAGGTTTCAGGCCTTTATCACCCTTCCAGTGTATTCCAGACTCCCACCGCCCGCTTAGTGAAAGTTTCTTGCCTCAAATCCCATTTAAACCTCCTGCCCCTCACCTTAAAATTATGTCCTCTTGTTATTGATGTTCAATTAAGAGGAACTGCTGTTTCCTATCCACCCTGTCTGTATCTCTCATAATCATATACGCCTTAATCAGGCCGCCCCTCAGCCTTCTCTGCTCGAAAGGAAACAACCCGAGCCTATCCAGCCTCTCTTCATAGCTTTCCATCCCAGGCAACATCCTGGTGAATCTCCTTTGCACCTTCTCCATGCAATTACTTCCTTACTATAGTGAGGTGACCAGTAGTCCAGCTGCAGCCTAACCAAAGTTTTGTACAGCTCCAGCACAACCTCCCTGCTTTTGTAATCGACGCCACAACTGATAAAGGCAAGTGTCCCGTAAGCCTTCTTGCCTAATCTATTAACCTGTCCTGCCGCCCTTGGGGATCTGTGGATCAGCATCCCAAGATCTCTCTCTGTTCCTCTGAGCTTCCTAGTGTTCTCCCATTCATTGAGGACTCCCTTGTCTTGTTACTCCTTCCAAAGCGCATCACCTTGCACTTTTCAGGGTTAAATTTCATCTGCCACTGATCTGCCCATCTGACCAACCCGTCTATATCTTCCTGTAACCTAAGACCTACTTCTTCACTCTTAACCACACTGCCAATCTTTGTGTCATCCACAGACTTAATTATCATCCACCCCACATTTTCATCTATATCGTTTGCATATATTATGAACAATAAGGGACTTAGCACCGATCCCGGTGGTACGCCACAGGACACCGGCCTCCAGTCACAGAAACAGCCTCTACCACCAATTATTGTTTCCACCCATTAAATCAATTTTTGATCCTATGTGCAGTTATCCTGGATCCCATGTGCTTTTACCTTCTTTATAAGTCTCCCATGTGGAACCTTGTCAAAAGATTTGCTGAAATCCATATAAATTACATGAGCTGCACTACCCTCATTTACACAGCCGATGAACCCCTTGAAAAACTAAATCAAGTTTGCTCGGCATGACCTCCTCCTGACAAAATGATGCTGACTGCCCCTGATTATATCTTGCATCTCCAAGTGGGGTTTAATTTTCTCTTTTAGAATTTTCTCTAGTAGTTTCCCAGTCACTGATAGACTCACTGGTCTGTAATTTCCTGTTTTATCTCTATCACCCTTCTTGAAAAGTCGAACTACATTAGCTGCCTTCCAATCCTCTGGCACCTCCCCTGTGGCCAGAGAGGATTAAAAAAATTGGGACTGAGCCCTTGTAATTTCCTCTTTTGCCCCTCACAGCAGCCTGGGATATAACTCATCCGGACCTGGGGATTTATCCACTTTAACCCCACCATTAAGTCCAATACCTCCTCACTCCCTATGTAAAACTGTGTCAGAACACAAATCCTGTACCCACATCTTCCTCATCCCGAGTGAAGACAGATGTGATGTACTCATTTAACAATGTCCTCCCCATACACAAGATTTCCCCATTGGTCCCTACTCATTCTTTGATTATCTTTTTCCCCTTAATATACTCCCGATCTTACCCGCCAGGGCTTTTTCATGCCCGCTCCTCCTTTGCTCTCTTCATTGCTTACTTAAGTTCTACCTGCACTTTCTATACTCCACTAAGGCCTCCACTGATTTTATGCCTTTGTACCTGCGAAAAGCTTCTCTTTTTCTTATCAAGTCGGGTACGGGCGATTGAGAGTATAAAGGTCAGGAGCACAGATTTGACTTCGCAGGAGGGGGCCAGTGTTCAGGTAGGTGGTTTGAAGTGTGTCTACTTCAATGCCAGGAGTATACGAAATAAGGTAGGGGAACTGGCAGCATGGGTTGGTACCTGGGACTTCGATGTTGTGGCCATTTCGGAGACATGGATAGAGCAGGGACAGGAATGGTTGTTGCAGGTTCTGGGGTTTAGGTGTTTTAGTAAGCTCAGAGAAGGAGGCAAAAGAGGGGGAGGTGTGGCGCTGCTAGTCAAGAACAGTATTACGGTGGCGGAGAGGATGCTAGAAGGGGACTCTTCTTCCGAGGTAGTATGGGCTGAAGTTAGAAACAGGAAAGGAGAGGTCACCCTGTTGGGAGTTTTCTATAGGCCTCCAAATAGGTCTAGGGATGTAGAGGAAAGGATGGCGAAGATGATTCTGGATAAGAGCGAAAGTAACAGGGTAGTTATTATGGGAGACTTTAACTTTCCAAATATTGACTGGAAAAGATATAGTTCGAGTGCATTAGGTGGGTTGTTTTTTGTACAATGTGTGCAGGAGGGTTTCCTGACACAATATGTTGACAGGCCAACAAGAGGAGAGGCCACATTGGATTTGGTTTTGGGTAATGAACCAGGCCAGGTGTTAGATTTGGAGGCACTTTGGGGACAGTGACCACAATTCGGTGACGTTTACGTTAGTGATGGTATACCCCGCAGGGCAAGAGTTATAGCTGGGGGAAGGGCAATTATGATGCCATTAGACATGACTTGGGAGGGGTAGGTTGGAGAAGTAGGCTGCAAGTGTTGGGCACACTGGATATGTGGGGCTTGTTCAACGAACAGCTACTGCGTGTTCTTGATAAGTACGTACCGGTCAGGCAGGGAGGAAGGCGTCGAGCGAGGGAACCGTGGTTTACCAAAGAAGTGGAATCTCTTGTTAAGAGGAAGAAGGAGGCCTATGTGAAGATGAGGTGTGAAGTTTCAGTTGGGGCGCTTGATAGTTACAAGATAGCATGGAAGGATCTAAAAGAGAGCTAAGACGAGCAAGGAGGGGACATGAGAAGTATTTGACAGGTAGGATCAAGGAAAACCCAAAAGCTTTCTATAGGTATGTCAGGAATAAAAGAATGACTAGGGTATGAGTAGGGCCAGTCAAGGACAGGGGTGGGAAGTTGTGTGTGGAGTCTGATGAGATAGGCGAGATACCAAATGAATATTTTTCATCAGTATTCACTCAGGAAAAAGATAATGTTGTGGAGGAGAATGCTGAGACCCAGGCTAATAGAATAGATGGCATTGAGGTACGTAGGGAAGAGGTGTTGGCAATTCTGGACAGGCTGAAAATAGATAAGTCCCCGGGGCCCGATGGGATTTATCCTAGGTTCTCTGGGAAGCCAGGGAAGAGATTGCTGAGCCTTTGGCTTTGATTTTTATGTCATCATTGGCTACAGGAATAGTGCCAGAGGACTGGAGGATAGCAAATGTGGTTCCTTTGTTCAAGAAGGGGAGTAGAGACAACCCCGGCAACTATAGACCGGTGAGCCTCACGTCTGTTGTGGGTAAAGTCTTGGAGGGGATTATAAGAGACAAGATTTATAATCATCTAGATAGGAATAATATGATTAGGGCTAGTCAGCATGGCTTTGTGAAGGGTAGGTCATGCCTCACAAACCTTATCGAGTTCTTTGAGAAGGTGACTGAACAGGTAGACGAGGGTAGAGCAGTTAATGTGGTGTATATGGATTTCAGCAAAGCGTTTGATAAGGTTCCCCACTATTGCAGAAAATACGGAGGCTGGGGATTGAGGGTGATTTAGAGATGTGGATCAGAAATTGGCTAGCTGAAAGAAGACAGAGGGTGGTGGTTGATGGGAAATGTTCAGAATGGAGTTCAGTTACAAGTGGCGTACCACAAGGATCTGTTCTGGGGCCGTTGCTGTTTGTCATTTTTATCAATGACCTAGAGGAGGGCGCAGAAGGGTGGGTGAGTCAATTTGCAGACGACACTAAAGTCGGTGGTGTTGTCGACAGTGCGGAAGGATGTTGCAGGTTACAGAGGGACATAGATAAGCTGCAGAGCTGGGCTGAGAGGTGGCAAATGGAGTTTAATGTAGAGAAGTGTGAGGTGATTCACTTTGGAAGGAATAACAGGAATGCGGAATATTTGGCGAATAGTAAAATTCTAGGAAGTGTGGATGAGCAGAGGGATCTCGGTGTCCATGTACATAGATCCCTGAAAGTTGCCACCCAGGTTGATAGGGTTGTGAAGAAGGCCTATGGAGTATTGGCCTTTATTGGTAGAGGGATTGAGTTCCGGAGTCATGAGGTCTTGTTGCAGCTGTACAAAACTCTGGTACGGCCGCATTTGGAGTATTGCGTACAGTTCTGGTCACCTCATTATAGGAAGGACGTGGAAGCTTTGGAACGGGTGCACAGGAGATTTACCAGGATGTTGCCTGGTATAGAGGGAAAATCTTATGAGGAAAGGCAGATGGACTTGAGGTTGTTTTCGTTAGAGAGAAGAAGGTTAAGAGGAGACTTAATAGAGGCATACAAAATGATCAGGGGGTTAGATAGGGTGGACAGTGAGAGCCTTCTCCCGCGGATGGAAATGGCTAGCACGAGGGGACATAGCCTTAAACTGAGGGGTAATAGATATAGGACAGAGGTCAGAGGTAGGTTCTTTACGCAAAGAGTGGTGAGGCCGTGGAATGCCCTACCTGCAACAGTAGTGAACTCGCCAACATTGAGGGCATTTAAAAGTTTATTGGATAAGCATATGGATGATAATGGATGATAATGGCATAGTGTAGGTTAGATGGCTTTTGTTTTTTTGACTTCCCATGTCGGTGCAACATCGTGGGCCGAAGGGCCTGTACTGCACTGTATTATTCTATGTTCTATGTTCTATGTCATAAGTCCTGAATATTCCCAGACATCCAGGATTCTCTGGGCTTGTTGCTCCTACATTTCACATAAAGGGAACATGTTGGGTCTGTACTCTCCTCATTTCCTTTTGAAGCCCTCCACTGCTCTGCTGTACATGTTCCCACAAGAAGCTGTTCCCACAAGAAGCTGTTCCTAGTTTGCTTTGGCTAGATCCTGCCTTATTTTAATAAAATCTGTCTTCCCCCAATCCAAAAGCATTTTTTACAGGCCATCGTTTTCCTTTTTTGAAACAAACATCCTGGGCGAGATTCTCCACTCCCGCGCCGGTTGGGAGAATCTCCTGGGCCACCAAAATTTCCCGGGACGCCGGTCCGACGCCCTCCCGCGATTCTCCTAAGCGGCGGGAACGGGCCCGTCAAGTTCCATGGGCCGCAGGCCGGAGAATCGCCGGAGACACCCAAAATGGCGATTCTCCGGCACCCCCGCTATTCTCAGGCCCAGATGGGCCGAGCGGCCAGGCCAGAACGGCGGGTTCCCACCGGCGCTGTCCACACCTGGTTGCTGCCGTTGTGAACGGTCCGTGAACGCTGGGAGGGGGGGGGGGCGGCCTGCGGGGGGGGGGAGGGGATCCTGCACCAGGGGGGTACCTTAAATGTGGCATAGCCCACAATCGGTGCCCACTGATCGTCGGCCCGTCCTCTCTGAAGGAGGACCTCCTTCCTTCCGCAGCCCCGCAAGATCCGTCTGCCATCTTCTTGCGGGGCCAACTTAGAGAGGACGGCAACCACGCATGCGCGGGTTGGCGCCGGCCAACCCACGCATGCGCGGATGACGTCAGTTATGCCACGTCATCTATGTGGCACCGCGGGCGACAAGGCCTGGCGCGTGTAGATGACGCGGCCCCGATCCTAGCCCATTGTCAGGACCTGTATCGGTCGGGATCGGGGCCGTTTCGCGCCGTCGTGAACCTCAACGGCGTCCACGACGGCGCAGCCACTTCGGCGCGGGAGTGGAGAATCCCGCCCCCTGTGTTGTGATCGTTATCACTAAATACTCCCCCACTGCTACCTTGAACACTCGTTTAGCTTCTTTCGCCAGGATTAGATCCAGCACTGCCCCGTCCCTTGCTGGACCTTCTACATATGGACATAAAAAGCTCTCCTGAATACATTTCAAGAAATCGACCCCCTCTTAATCCTTTACACTATCATTATCCTAATTAGTGTTGTGGAAGTTGAAATACTCCTATTATTATTATATTTACACAGCTCAGTGAATTGTCCACGTATCTGCTCCTTTACGGCATGATGACTGTTTGGCAGCCTATAGTACACTCCCAGCAATGTGACTGTGCCCTTGTTATGCCTAAACCCTAACTACAAAGCTTCATTTGAAGACTTTTCCAATATATCTGCCCTCCTTACTGCAGTAACTGAGACCTTACTTAATAATTTGACACCACCTCCTCTTTTACGTCCTGCCCTATCTCACCTAAAGATCCTATACTTCAGAACGTTGAGTTGCCAGTCCTGACCCTCCCTCAACCATGTCTCTGTGATGGCAACAACATCATAAAACCATACCATTAACTCATCAGTCATACCTATAGTGCTTCTAGCATTAAAGTAGGGGCCATCCAGCCTCGCCTTACTCCCCTAGAACTCAACATGGCTGAACTCCCTCTAACGTGGTTCCTTTACTATAGGAAGCTGTGTCCCTATTGTACTAATGCCCGTGTCTCCTCCCCCACCAAACTAGTTTAAACTTCTCCCAACAGCACTAGCAAACCCACCTGCAAGAATGTTGGTCCCATTCAGGTTCAGGTGCAGACTGTCCTGCTGTACAGGTCCCACCTTCCCAGAAACGATCCCAGTGAACCCAAACCTCACTTAATTCAACTCGCCTCAATCTCATCATGTCCCTTACCCAATTACTCTCCACTGTCTATTTCCCTTTGCCTTGATATCACTCCATAACTCTCCCAAGCATTAACTATTGTAACAAGAAATGCTTCCTTCCCTCGGTTGCCTTGATATCATTCCATAACTCTCCCAAGCATTAACTATTGTAACAATTAATACTTCCTTCCCTCGGCTGTGAGACAGATCATTCTTAATTGTCCAGCTACTTCACCACTTCCACTTTTCTCCACAACCCTCCCAGGTCAGAAGTGCTCCTGACCTTCAGGTGAAGTGCGGTTAAATATGCAGAGGATAATTTGACCAGGCTGACCCTTCCAATTTGTTTCCCTCAAATAAGATTTTGTTTGCTTTCAATGTTCATGGTTTTTGTTCAAAAAATCAAATTAGGGTGAGGAAAGAAATAGGGCAGCACGGTAGCACAGGGATTAGCACAGTGGCTTCAAGTGCCAGGGTCCCAGTTTCGATTCCCGGCTGGGTCACTGTCTGCGGGGAGTCTGCCCATTCTCCCTGTGTCTGCGTGGGTTTCCTCCGGGTGCTCTGGTTTTCTCCCTCAAGACCTGAAAGACGTGCTGATTGGTAATTTGGATATTATGAATTCTCCTTCAGTGTACCTGAACAGGCGCCGGTATGTGGCGACTAGGGACTTTTCACAGTAACTTCATTGAAGTGTTAATTTAAGCCTACTTGTGACAATAATAAAGATTATTATTATTGAAACGACCCACCTCCTTTCTCTCCTACTTGTATGTTTTTGTCTTTCCCTGTCAATCTATTTCACCGGTCTAAGTGACCTTAGACATTTTCTGACAATCTACAAAACACAGGCAGGTTTATAAGTTTTTTGACTGTGTTGTATTTGTTTAAACCATTGAATTAACATTAAATTAGGGCTTTATCACTCACTCCAGTTCTGTCTATCTCATTGTAACAAATTTTCTATATAATCCTTATTTTTTAAAAAAGTGATATGTTTGTGGGAGTCAGGAGAGAAACCCATCCCTAGCTATGCTGCAAAATGGGCAGTATGCACCGAGCATGATATTCAGTTGCGTTGCAGTCAATCAGGATTAAATATTTGGTGCTGTGTAGAATAGGTGGCCTAATCAATGCCTTTTATTGTGTGGCATTGTACAAGTTGAGATTCACCTCAATAAAACTATCAACATTTGCTTTCATGCTTTTTGAAGTTACTGGAAGTAAAGCTACCACGCACAAAGTCCTACTCTGGAACAAGGTGAAACCAACAATCTCATATCACCAGAAACTCCTGTAATCATGCACCAGAAACTGCAACCTGCAAACACATGATCCTGACACTATCACTGGACTGTACTCGTTCAAGTATATGAGTGAGATATTTTCGTGTTTACTGTATAAGCAAGTCTAATTGGATTGGGCACTACCGGTATTTAGAATTATCCACCAAAAACACAATGCACACTTCAAATCTTAAAATTATCCAATTAATAGCATTTCTTAGAAACAGCTCCACAGCGCAGTAGAAGAGGTCAGCTGCAACCACACGGATGTCATCTGTAAATGCAATGAGTCAGAATTGCACAATATAGATTTATTTTCCTTAATTACATTTATGATCAGAAATGTTTTCTTTCACACGTTTTGGCCATTCCTATTTCCTTTGGAAATGTGCCAAGTAGGAATAATTAGGGGTAGGTCAAGTTACATGTGATTTTCTTTTTAAAAATCAGGGTCAATCAGGCAGAGGCTCTTTTGCTGTTCTTCAAGTTTGTCAGATGCCACAGAAGGAAAGAGATTTTTCTCCGCTGCAAAAAATTCTAGGAAGCTTCTCAACTTATTCGCAAATAAGTTTCAATTGACATGCTATCGCTTGGTTGGTGAATTGTCAATCTTTTCATGAACCGGCTATTTTTCAAGGCCAGTGATGTGATTTGGAAAGGTTCTACCTGGTGGATATTGAATGTTTCAATTGTGGTTGAAGATGCAGTGCTTTGAGGATTACAAAGTCCTCTTTGGAAGTAATGGGGGAGTTTCCCCACTGCTGGTAGCGGAATTCCTGATGCGGTAGAGAATCTTGTGTGGGCACTGATCACATTCCGATGTTCCAGTTCCCCCCTCACTGGTGGCGGCATCAAGGTTTGCGCCCGTACCTGTGGGAGGATGCAAATGGGTTATTGGAACATATTTGCATCCTATTATAGAATCATAGAATTCCTACAGTGCAGAAGGAGGCCATTTTGCCCATTGCATCTGCACCAACCTTTGGAAAGAGCACCCTACCAAGGCTCACGCCTCACCCTATCCTCGTAACTCAGAAACCCACCTAATCTTTTGGACACTAAGGGGCAATTTAGCATGGCCAATCCATCATGCACATCTCTGGACATTGGGAGGAAACCGGAGCACCCAGAGGAAACCCACACAGAAACGCGGAGTAAGTGCAAACTCCACACAGTCACCCGAGGCCGGAATTGAACCCAGGTCCCTGGAGCTGTGAGGCAACAGTGCTAACCACTGTGCTACCATGCCACCCATATTAAAGGGCAGGACACTGGATTCTCCATGCCTCAGCGATGATCTGGCACTCTTGGCTGGGATTCACATGGGCGTGGATTGGTGCAAGTATTTGTTTGCGTGGCCCTGACATGGTGGCTGCGCGGTGGGCCAGGGAGGTAAGTATTTATGGTACGTTCCTCCAAAGTCCATCAGAGGGTCACCCAACCAGCCATAATGCAAATTCTGCCCACAATGTTTATAAACATTACTCATGATTGACAGCTTGTAACCCCATCAAAAACAGTTAAGTGTTTTATGTTGAGAAAAAGAGTACTGAACTCCTAGTTGTTTAGAAACATTGCGGTTAGGTTCATTTAAGATGAATTCTAGTGTGAGGGGAAATGAAAATAAACAATCCAGACATCTAGCTGCCTGGAAGTTATCACCCTGTCACTTACAGTCTACTAAATACTACTTAGCTTTGGAAATGAATAGATGTCTTGCAGATCAAAGGATCTGAGGGGGTCTAAAGCCCTGTGATGGGTTTTGACTTTCGAACAGATGCGGTTTTCTGAGGCAGCAGGTGTAAGGGGCAGGTAAGTGAAAAAGCAGTGATATTTCACTGTTTCTGCCTGGACTGATTTTTACTCTCTGATACGTGATGTCTCTGATATTTGGAGGGTCTCTGATGAGGAAGAGTTTTCTCTGGTGGGAAGGGAGAGGAGGAGGCTGTCTCTGATATTGGGGGTTTCTCTGATGGGAGAGGCTCTGATATGAGGGGTCTCCAATTTGGTGGGCGGTTCTGATTGGGGCTGTCTGATGGTGGTGGGGGGGGGGGGCAGGAGGGAGGTGGTGGTCTCTAATGTGGGGTGGGTCAGGTCACCTTATGCGTGTGAGCTGTTCAGGCAGTGACCTACCAATTCCCATATAGGGGTGAAGGTTGCCCCGATTTGTCAGTGGGTTGTTTGGGGAAGTTAGAATTTGCATTGTGGGTAGGGGGCAGACCTCACTAGTGAGATTCAGAAAGGAATCACTTGCATTCCCCTCCTTGCATAAATTTGCATGGCTGGGGAGAGTAAATCGCTCCGGGGTACCGCTCCTGGCACTAGTGCCAACCAAAAGCGATTCAGCTCCAGTGGGAGAACATAGGGCGCGATTCTCCACTCCCGCGCCGGTTGGGAGAATCGCCTGTGTCGCCGAATTTTCCCGCGACGTCAGTCTCCTCCCGCGATTCTCCCAAGCAGCGAGAACGGCCCTGTCGAGTTCCGCGCAGCGCAGGCCGGAGAATCGCCCAAGACACCCAAAATGGCGATTCTCCGGCACCCCTTCTATTATCAGGCCTGGATGGGCCGAGCGGCCAGCCCAAAACGGTGGGTTCCCCCCGGCGCCGTCCACATCTGGTCGCTGCTGGCGGGAACAGCGCGGGAACGCTGAGGGGGGGGGGTGGCCTGCGGGGGGGGGGATCCCGCACCGGGGGGGGTTCTCAAATGGGGTCTGGCCCGCGATCGGTGCCCACCGATCGTCGGGCCGTCCTCTCTGAAGGAGGACCTCCTTTCTTCCGCAGCCCCGCAAGATTCGTCTGATATCTTCTTGCAGGGCGGACTCGGAGAGGACGGCAACCACGCAAGCGCGGGTTGGCGCCGGCCAACCCTCGCATGCGCGGGTGACGCCAGTTATGCGGCGCCAGCCGCACCATGTATGCGGCGCCGCATTTACGTGGCGACAAGGCCTGGCGCGTGTAAATGACGCGGCGCCGCTCCTAGCCCATTATCGGGCCCTGAATCGGTCGGGATAGGGGCCGTTTCACGCCGTCGTGAACCTCTGATGGGTCGGGGCTCAAAGGTGGCATGGTGGGGCGGAGAATCCAGCCCATAGTTTTATGTTCCTTGTCAACACTACATCTTTCTACAGGATAAGGTGATGTCAAAACAGGGGTTGGGGAGGGGAGGGTCTCGGAAATATATAAGGAATTCTTGGACTGGAAGAGGTCCCAATCGGGGAGGTGAAGAGGAAGTGGGAAGCTGACTTGGGGTGAGGGGGGGGGGTAGGGGGGGGAGTTGGAAGTTGGTCTATGGGAGAGGGACCTGAAAAGAATCAATGCATCTTCGTCGTGTGCCAAGTTTAGCCTGATCCAGTTCAAAGTGGTCCACAGGGCTCATATGACTGTGGCACGGATGAGTAGGTTTTTTGAGGAGGTGGAGGACAGGTGCGGGAGAAGTCCGGCAAATCATGTCCATAGGTTTTGGACGTGTCCGAAGCTGAGGGGATTTTGGCAGGGATTCGCAAATGTCATATCAGAGGTCCTGGAAGGGAGGGTGGATACGAGTCCAGAGGTGGCAATATTTGGAGTGTCAGAAGATCCGGGAACCCGGGGGGGGGGGGGGGGGGGGCGGTGAGAAGGGGGGGCGGTGAGAAGGGGGGGCGGAGAAAGGCTGACATTTTGGCCTTTGCCTCTTTGATGGCCCGGAGACGGATTTTTCTGGAATGGAGGGACTCGGAGCCTCCAAAGTCGGGGGTGTGGGTCAGTGATATGGCAGAGTTCCTCAGGCTAGAGAAGATCAAGTTCATCTTAAGGGGTTCAAAACAGGGGTTCGCTCGGAGATGGCAGCCGTTTATTGACTTCTTTAATGAAAACTGACCATCAGCAGAAGGAGGGTTGGGGGGAGAAGTGGAGGCATGGAAGTGGAGGATAAGGGCAGGGAATCTAATATATGGGTAGCTAGGAGTTAGAGCGGAGGAAGTTGGGCATGTTACTGTGGGGTTGTTGCGTGTGTC
Organism: Scyliorhinus torazame; assembly: GCF_047496885.1. Taxonomy (NCBI): domain Eukaryota; kingdom Metazoa; phylum Chordata; class Chondrichthyes; order Carcharhiniformes; family Scyliorhinidae; genus Scyliorhinus; species Scyliorhinus torazame. Next base: position 94,178,997 of record NC_092710.1, read on the forward strand.
GGACTGTTCTGTTATTTAGAATGTTAATATGTTAAAATGTTAAAATCAGAAATGCCTCAATAAAATGTTTCCTAAAAAAAAAATCACATCTTTGGCTATCTTGGAGAACAAAACAAAGAACATAACATGGTACCAGGTTATTACTGAAGTAATTTAGATAGAAAATAGTCAGACTCTAAGAAAAAGAAAACTGCCACGTGACTCAGACTTTGACGGCAAGACTGCTTCCAGACCTGCAACTTGAATACACAGACAAGTCCCGAACTAATGGAGAAAATGCAAACTCTACGACAGCTTAGGATTTCTGGTAAACTTAATAATAATAATCTTTATTGTCACAAGTAGGCTTACATTAACATTGCAATGAAGTTACTGTGAAAGCCCTTAATGTAAACTGGAACGTATTTAAGCAGCAATTTCAACGACACCTCTCTGCATCAGATTTAGATAATGCCAGTGATAACAGAAAACTAGTGTTATCTTTATCAATGGCTGGATCACAGGTTATTATTCTTTCCAATTCTCCACGGAAGAAGACAAAAAGAAATATAATATTGTTGAAAATTTTGATCTGCATTGTAGAGCTCAAATTAATGAAACATATGAAAGGTTTATCTTTAAGAAGAGAGTGCAAAAAGATGAGGAATCCGTAGATTGCTACATTACAGATTTAAGGCTAAAATCATCAACCTGTAGCTCCTCTATATTGTCCGACTCTATGATCAGAGATCAAATAATTTTTGGCATCACAGGTGAGAAACTCAGAACGTTTATTAAGGCAAAAAGATTTGAAATTAGAAGATGACATTGAAATGTGTCAAGTGAATTAAATATCTAAAAATCAGTATTCTGAAATTCTGATAAAAGAAAAGGGCGTGAAAACGCACGTCGAGGCCGACTGCGATGGATCTGTGGCACAGTTCAGAAAAATGCGCGTTTTGGATGGCAACCATAATGCGTGTGCATACCCGACCCGCACATGCGCATATCAACAAACTACGTGATTTGGATGAAGACCGTTCTACGCATTTGCGAAAACAATTTGCGCATGACGAAAGCAACGTCATGACGTGTGGACGTTGTGGACACACTCACCCACATAAAAAATTTGACATTGGAGCTTCTGCGAATTTATAAACACTAAGATTCAGAAAACTGACTGCCAGTTACACAATTACTTCTTTAGGGTCATGTGACAAATAATGACACTGTGTTATCCTTACGGTTCGAGATTGTTGAAACCAACAGATCTTCACTCCTGGGTGAACAAGCATGTCAGGATTTACACCTTCTAAAAAGAATCCACAGCACCAGCAAACCTCTTCCACCTGTGCAGGAAGGTATTGAAAGAATCCTCAGTAAATTTCCTCAGGTATTTGAAGGTATGGGTACTCTTCCTTTTCAAAATCAACTGAAAGCTGGACATTCTCCAAGAAGAGTTCTTGCTCTGTTACATGATCGTCTAAAGCAAGAACTGGAACGCATGCAGCACCTTGGAATCATTTCAAAGATCACAGAACCGAAAGATTGGGTCAGCTCGATGGTGTGCGTTAAGAAACCTAATGGTGAATTAAGGCTTTGTATTGATCCGAAGGGTCTGAACATGAACATCAGACGTGAACACTATCCAATACCGAAACATGTAGAGGATTATGAGTGAGATGGCAAATGCCAAGATTTTCTCTAAACTGGACGTTTTCAGAGGTTTTTGGCAAATGCAGCTGGATGACACGAGTAAGACAAGTGTACCTTCAACACAGCGTTTGGTCGTTACTGTTTTAATAGAATGCCATTTGGCATCATCTCAGCATCTGAGATTTTTCATTGTGCCATGGAACAAATGACTGGAAGCACAGATGGAGTCCGGGTGTATGTTGGTGGCATCATTATATGGTCATCTACGCGTGAAAAACATAATGCAAGACTCCTGTAAGTCTTCCAGAGAATACACAAATTCGGGTGGAAGCTAAATCGATCTAAATGCAACTTTGGTACCTAAATGTTAAAATTTCTGGGTGATCAAATCTCATAACATGGTGTGCAACCAGACGATGATAAGATTGTTGCCATTCAGAAGATGACAGTCCCAGAGGACAAGAAAGCAGTGTTGAGATTCCTAGATGTTGTAAATTTCTTTGGAAAGTTTGTACCCAACCTAGCTTCAAGAACAACAGCTTTGCGTAACCTTATCAAGAAAACTACATCATTCTCGTGGACTGAAGAGCCCAACAAAGAAATGCTACACTTCAAGTCAGCATTGACTATCGTACCTGTCCTTTCATTCTTTCACTCTGGACGAGAAACAAAGATTTCCACAGATGTAAGTCAGAATGGAATTGGGGCAGTCCCCCTTCAAAGAAATGATGATACCTTGTGGACACCTATGGCATGTGTATCAAGATCTATGGCTATTACTGAGCAAAGGTCCACTCAGATAGAAAAAGAGTGTTTATGTTTGTTTACTGGAATACAAAAATTCCATGACTACGTTTATGGACTACCAATGTTCACGGTTGAAACAGATCACCGATCATTAGTACACATCATTCACAAAGATTTGAATGACATGACTCCAAGACTACAACGTATCCTCACGAAATTAAGAAGGTACGACTTTCAACCCCAGGCAAAGATCTTATAATTGCTGATGCATTATCTCGTGCTACCAACACAGAAGAACAACAACCAGAGATCGTTCAAGTAACTGAAGCTCAAATGCAACTTCTAGCTGAAACTCTTCATGCTTCTGATGAAAAATTCAAACTCATCAGAGAGGAGACATAAAAAGATGAAATGTTGCAACGAGTCATCAGCCATATAAAGAATGGTTGGTTGAAAGGATACTGTGAAATTCAGAAACATTCAATCTGACCTCTCTGTTGTAGATGGTTTTCTACTTCGTCTCGATCGTATATTGTTATTCCTATGACACTAAGACCCATGATATTCAAAAGAAATTCATGAAGGTCACCTTGGCATAGAGAAATGCAAACACCAAGCAAGACAGGCAGTATATTGGCCAGGAATAAATAATGACATAACCAATCTAGTTCTAGAATGTGGGATCTGCCAGTGAAATCAATCGACTCAGAGTAAGGAAACACTTACAGATGATCTTGAGAAGACTCCATGATCGAAAGTTGGTATAGATCGTTTTCATTTTCATGGTCGTGATTATGTCCCAATCATTGATTATTTCTCAAACTTCCCAGAAGTGATGAAGTTGTCTGATTCTACTTCAAAATCAGTGATTAAAGCAATGAAATAAATATTTGCTCGTCATGGGATACCTTGCAGAGTCATGACAGACAATGGACCTTGCTTTGAAATCTATGAGTGGAAAGAATTTGCTTGTACATACAATTTCACTCATATAACTTCTAGTCCTCTTTAGCCACAGTCCAATAGCAAGGTTGAAAAAGGCGTTCACATTGTGAAACAATTCTTCAAGAAAGCTCTTGACTCTGATTCAGATATGTTCTTAGCTTTATTGAATTACAGAGCTACTCCTCTTTCAACTGGTTTATCTCCTGCTCAGCTGTTAATGATCAGATCGTTGTGTACAACTTTTCCATATATACGACTACCTGATCCAGTTCTTCAGCCCGTCATCAAGAAAATGCAACATCAAAAGAATCTTCAGGAGAAATACTACAATGCAAAACCACTGGAGCCACTTCATCCAGGTGATCAACTGAGAATTCAGATTCCTGATCTAGCTCAAGTCATACATCAAGCAGCCCCTCATTCATACATTGTTCAAGCGACTGATGGTTCTATCATTAGAAGAAATCGACGTGCTCGTCTGAAAGTTGCATCTTCTAGTACGTTATTTCCAAGTCTTCAATTTGATGAGAATTTATTTTGTACTACAATAATATCTACCAAGATATCAGATGACTTCCAGAAGCCGTTAAAAACATCTACCACTTCACTGACTGGATTGAGAAGATCATCCAGAATCAGAAAGAAACCCAACAGACTTAATTTGTGAGGTAACACAAATGAACTGTTTAAAGAAATTTTTTTAAAAAATTAACTTGTTAACTTTAGTATACATATCAATGTATCATATTCATAATTTCCTTTTTGTCATGTACAAAAACATCTAAAAAAAAATGGGGATGTAATGATATGTATAGTGCAAGTATAGTAAAGGTCAGATTACATGTATATCAGCACTAGATGGCATCATTGAGTGATCTTATAAAATACTGTGTCTCTAGGCTTGCTGAGAGTGTAAAGTAGAGTTTGAGTGTAGTTTATATATTAGAGCGATTATCAATGTCTGTATCACAGATTCAGTACTATTATTTTGTTATCTGATACTCAGTAGAGTGTGCAAACCTAATCAAGTTAAGTAGTGTAAAATAAATTAGTTTTGATTTAAACATATAGTTTTATGTTCTTTGTCAACACTACATCTTTGGCTATCTTGGAGAACAAAACAAAGGACATAACACCTGAGGCTTTGGGATTCATCCCCTTCGCCTTGTAGACTTCGGGTGAGCGCTGGTCGGCACTGGTCCCCACAAACGGGGGGCATCTCCCAGGGGATCGGAGGCCCCCATCTGCATGCCCTTTTGGCAGGGTGGTGCCCTGGCACTACTGGTACCTCCTGGATACCCTGGAAGTGCCAACTGGTTGCCAGCCTGACACAGCAAAGGTTGCATTGCCAGCTGGAAGGGACACTGCCAGAGTGCCAATCTGGCATCTTCCGCATGCGTGTGATTGGACCGGGGGTGCCTGCATGGGTGTTGGACGGGGGGGTCGGGGACCCTCCCATAATGTGTTTGGGCTGGGGGGAATTGCTTTGGGGGCCTCTTGAGATCATGACGCTATTTAAAAATGCAGTCCCAGTCTCTAGCAACATGGGTGTACCACTGAATGAGCTCCCCACTGTGCAAACCGGGGCTACATGCAGCCTCAACTGCGCATTTCTCACTGAGTCCCAGATGGAGCATGGTCTTGTAGGACTGAATGACTTCTTTCCATGCTGTACATTCACTGTCATTCAAGCTTTCAGCTGCATGATCAACACATCATGGGGTAGGACTACTGGTCAACCTCTTCACATGAGGCACAAGGTGGGGAGGTCTTCGACTATGTCACTGAAGTCCCTCAGATCAGTGCAGCTGCAAGCCATATGACCTGGTGAGGTGTAGGGTTAGGATGGATAGGGCCATGGGGCATAATGATATATCTCATGTAGCAGCACATCTGCACTACTCTTCAAGTGTGAATTACTCCAGACTGGCAAAGAGCCTGAATGCCCACAAACAAGGAGAGCTCACAAACTATAATGGGCCAGTGGGGAATTTCCCAGAATGACTTTTCCTTTACTGCCCCTGAGCTTTTAGCTTTATTTTTGACTCTCCGATAAATGTACACAGTTGCAGAAGTAAATGTGAAGAGAGTTAGACACGTTTCTCCAGCCAGCAGAGAGATAGATCAGATGGATCAGTTGGTCTTTGCCAATGCGTCAACTGGAACTAGCCAAGGAAATCAAAGACCACCTCAGGCCTGGGATGTAAGTTGCATTCCATACACATTGCGACACCACCTTCATGGAAAGTTTTTAAAAATTCATTTAATATGGGTGTCGCTGGTTAGGCCAGCATTTTTTGCCCATCCCTAGTTGCCCTTTGAAAGGTGTTGATGAGTTGCCTTCTTGAACCGTTGCAGCCATTCCTTTTTTCTGTTTCCGTAGTGGTTGAACTGCTTTGTTCCCGATTTCAGTTTCTTCTTAATAAGTTGTTCACCAGAGGCCCTGAAGCTCTGTATACCGTTCTCACCAGCACTGCTTTGTCCTGCCATGGACTCTCTTGAGCAGCTCGCTCCAGCACATTCAGTTGTGAGATCCTGGCCTATTTGTGTCTCTAACCCTCTCTTCCTTATTGCAAAATTATCCATATTCAGTTCTTCACAGTCCTTTGGTTGCTTGCCGGCAACTACAAAATGGAGGAATCACTACTCCAAGATTTTGCACTCAAAGCACGGACGTACAGGGTACGTGCTGGCCGTGTGACCTACTTCTGCCATCGCTTTGGTGGGAAGACGTATTTAAAGGTGGGATCCAGTCAGCAACAGCCAGCATTCTTAAAAGCCAGTAGCGGCCATTGGGCGCTTCTCCCTCGATTGGCAGCACCGCGACTCTCCCGACACCTGCCCACGACCCACAGTTTGAAAAACCCTAGTTTGGAGGTTCAGATCTGTCTAACGCTCATCAGCCTGCACTCTAATCCGAGCGAGTTTCTGCTACCGGCAAAGTTAATTAACACAGGGAGATGATGGACGGGCTGTTCATTCATCAAGAATAGAGGCTGAAACAATCATCTTTTGTGCTGCGACAACACAACCCCAGTCAGGAACATAATCAAAACAAAATAGCATATTTCAATCCCTATTCAAATCACATGATCCTGTTCTTCCACCAAATGTAGACCCAGTTATGATCGCGGCGTTGAAGACAGCAATGTCCATCAAATTGTGTCTTGTGTTTCTCTTTAAAAATAATTTATGATTAACGTGGCAAAACCCGAGGAGAATCGAGATGCAATTTTTTAAAAAACAGCTGGAACAATAAGATAGCAACAGATGTGCTGAACAAATTTGCTCAAGATTATACCAGATATTTCATGCTGCCATACAAGTACTGCAAACAGCGAAGAAAGCAAGTCACCCAATGACACAATAGAACTCTTCAGGAAAAAAATTGTTAAGCATTTCTGGCTTAAGAATAGCTGGTACGAATAAATGCAGTCACTTGTTAACTTATGCAGGAACATTCTTTGTTCTGCACAGCTCACAAATTAGATTGGCCAAGCAGCTACATGTAACTGCCTACTGTAACTGCTAAAATGTTTCAACACTCAATTGGTGGTGCGTAAATGGGAGTCAAGATAACATTAGAGACTCTTAAAAAATACAAATGCTAATGCTGGGTCGCAATGAAAGATGCACGCGTGAAATTTCCTCACCTGACACCGAATCTGAAGCACAAAATATGCCATTCAGCTGACGTTTTGTATACCAATGTGCACATACTCCCACATGACAACCCTCCAACTCACACATTGATCTGTATCTCGCCACCCAGTGGTTCTCACACTGGCATCCACAGAGCCCAGAGGTCTATAGAGATTTTCTAGCGTCTCCAAAAACTAAACTGTTTCCGTCACAATCTTTATAAGAAACATATTGAAATAAAGAGTTTCCTAACTGGGGACTACTTCATTAATGAAAAATGCCTTCTCCCTGCCCCCCACGGCAAACTTTGACTCTCTATGTACTTATATACCGAATACACCATTTATTGTTTTGTTGACATGCCAATCATATTGCATCCTAACTTTCAGGTTGTGGAGAGGAAGAGAGAGATTTGGCTTTAAAAAAAATGGGCTTCAGATTTGACCAATGAAAACAACTCTGCAGTGCATTTATTTATCTAAATCATTTTTGGATGATTCTGATGTACAAATCGATACACTGTTGTATTGTTACGTTAATGATAAAGAATAGGAACTAAATAGAAACATAGAAAATAGGAGCAGGAGGAGGCCATTTAGCACTTTGAGTCTGCTCCTCCATTCATTATGATTGTGGCTGATCATCCAACTCAATCCCAAATTCCCCCTTTGATCCACTTCGCCCTAAGTGCTATATCTAACTGCTTCTTGAAAACATAAATGTTTTGGCCTGAACTACTGCCTATGCAATGAATTCCACAGGGCGACCACTCTCTGGGTTAAGAAAGTTCTCCTCATCACTGTCCCAAATGGTTTATCCCGCATCCTCAAACTGTGACCCCTTGTTCTGGACACAGCCACCATCGGGAATATTTTTCCTGCATCTGCCCTGTCCAGTGCTGTTCGAATTTTCTACGTTTCGATGAAATCCCCCCTCATTCTTTTAAACTCCAGCAAATAGAATGCTAACTGATTCAATCTTTCCTCATGTATCAGTCCCGCCATCCCAGGAATCAGTCTGGTAAACCCTCACTGCACTCCCTCTAGAGCAAGAACATCCTTCCTCAAATAAGGAGACCAAAACTGCACACAATATTTCAGGTGTGGCCTCACCATGGCCCTGTATAATTGCAGCAAGACATCCCTGCTCCTGTACTCAAATCTTCTCACTATGAAGGCCAACATACAATTTGCCTTCTTTACTACCTGCTGTACCTACATGCTTACTTTCAGTTACTGGTGCACAAGGACATCCAGGTCCCGCTGCACACTCCTCTCCCAATTTATGGCCATTCAGCCTATTCATTTTTGCTATCAGAGTGGATAACATCGCATTTATCCACATTATACTGCACCTGCCATTCATTAGCCCACTCACTCAACTTGTCCAAATCACACTGAAGGATCTCTGCATCCCCCTCACAGCTCACCCTCCCACCCAACTTGGTGTCATCTGCAAATTTGGAGATATAAACTTTGTTCCCTCATCTAAATCACTAATATATATTGTGAATAGCTGGGGTCCAAGCACCGATCCCTTCGGTATCTGAATTCTCCCTCTGTGTACCCGAACAGGTGCCGGAATGAGCCGACTAGGGGCTTTTCACAGTAACTTCATTGCATTCATTAATAATGTAAGTCTACTTGTGACAATATAAAGATTATCATCCCACTTATCCCTGCATACCAATTTGAAAAGGACCCATTAATTCCTAGTCTTTTTTTTCCTGCCTGCCAACCAGTTTTCTATCCATCTCAATACACTGCCCCTAATCCCATGCACTTTAATTTGACACACTAATCTCTTATGCGTTAATTTGTCAAAAGCTGTCTGAATGTCCAAATATACTGGGCTGGATTCTCTGTTTCTTAGGCTAAGTGCTGGTGCCAATGGAGAAAATTGGCGCAAATCCCTCACCGATTCCAGTGAGGGGCCAGCACCGGCACTGTGTGGAACACCTGCAGATCGCACGGAGAACAGCCGGGGAAATGCTCGGTCCAGCGCCGTGAATGCGCAGGGCTGACAAGCTGCAGCCGTGCACGCCTACACCTCCAGCGGTCATGCCGGAAAACATGGCGCTGGCCATGCTGAACTGCGTGCCTGCCCACCCTGACCCCACAGCCCACCCACTGGCCACCCCCCACCAATCTCCCCAGCCCTAGCAAAAGCCCCCGGGACAGTGGCACTGACCTCAACTGAGTGTGGCGGCGCTGAACACTCCCTGCAGCCGGCATGCCTGCTCCCGAACGCTGGAACCACACATGGCCTGCGCCACCGGGGACTCGGCCCATCGGAGGCGGAGCATCATGGCTGGGCTGTTGATGGCGCGCCAGCAGCTTTGCGGCTGCACGCTGCGCACGTCCCAATGATGCTGATTTGGAGGGGGCTGAGCATCACCAACCAGCATCAAACCAGCCCCTGCCCGATTCCGGCGTCGGAAGCCATTCTCCGCTCGATCGCCGTTCCCAATTTCGGCGTCGGGTGACAGAGAATCCCACTATATCTACTGACTCCCCTCATCGACTTACATCTTTGAAGAATTCCAGTAGATTTCCCAAGCATTATTTCCCTTTCATAAATCCATGCTGACTCTGTCCGATCCTGCCACTATTTTCTGTTACATGTTACATGAATGTTGCAAGCATATACATCCAGGGGGTGCTGCATTCACTGTCAGTTTACCAGACCACCAGCCACATGGAGAGCTGAAAGAAATACATTCAATAAAGCTCCAACATTTTGAGTCTCAAGTGTGATTATTTCGAACACTGGGGATCAGAAGACTTTGCACACTCACATACAGAAATAGCTGAAAATTGTTGATTTGATTTATTTTAAATGATCCCGTCGATTTTTCTGATTGGCGAGGGACAAATCATTGGAAATCATGGATTGGATAAAGTAGCTGTCAATTAATTACAAAAGACATTTTTCAAGAGCTCACTAAGGACAGATAGCAATGAGACGCAGGTACACCAATCCGACTGACATTTGGAGTCTAATACTCATGTGAATATTAAGGAGACTTGAAGTGGTTTGCATCCATCACAATTTTAGGAAGTACCCGAAGAGGGCAGCATGGTAGCACAGTGGTTAGCACTGTTGCTTCATAGCAACAGGGACCCTGGTTCGATTCCCTGCTTGGGTCGCTGTCTGTGCGGAATCTGCACGTTCTCCCAGTGTCTGCATGGGTTTCCTCCGGGTGCTCCGGTTTCCCCCCACAAGTCCCAAAAGCCTTGTCGGTGAATTGGACATTCTGAATTCTCCCTCTGTGTACCTGAACAGGTGCCGGAATGTGGCGACTCAGGGATTTTCACAGTAACTTCATTGCAGTGTTAATGTAACCCTACTTGTGACATTAATAAAGATCGTTATCTGGAAAGTATGACAAAAACACTCTTTATATGCAAAATTTTCATATATATTTGGATAGTATTTTAATTCAGATGATGTTCCGCAATTACAAATCCATTTGAAAGCAGATCCTTCAGCCAAGTTGTTTGAGAACTAGCTCTCTATTCCCATCTCCCTTGTCTATGTACCAATCCTTGAATCATGTTGCGGTGTGTTCCATATTCTCTAGAGAATCAAATTATTCCCAAGTTCTTTATCTTCTTTTTTATAAATTTAGAGTACCCAATTATTTTTTTCCCCAATTAAGGGGCAATTTAACGTGGTCAATTCACCCACCCTGAACATCCTTTTGGGTTGTGAGGGCGACACCCACGCAGACATGGGAAGAATGTGCAAACTCCACACGGACAGTGACCTGTGGCTGGGATTGAACCTGGGTCCTCAGCGCCATGAGGCAACAATACTAACCATTGCGCCACCATGCAGCCATCCAAGTCCTTTATCTGATCTGCCGGCAGCTGTTTATATTTACGAACCCTATTTTCTCCTTGTTCCCACGCCAACTCACAGTGCAAATATCTTCTCTACATCTTTACTTTCAAAGTCCTTCATAATTATGAAGACCTCAGGTATTCTCTCAGTCTTCATTATTGAAAACAAGCACCAGTCCGGTTCAGTTGTTGCTGTTGCTTTTATCCCATCAATTCTGGTACCTGCTTTTTAAAATCTATTCCGTATTTCTTGCAGGATTTCAATATTATTTTTGCAGTATGCAACATGAACTGCACAACCTGAGTTCACCAAATGTGATTTAACCAAGATTCAATAAAGTGTAATGTTACCTTTCTAATCTAATAGAAATGAAGTGCAGTACTTTGTCTGTACTCTGGCCTTTTTAAGTTGTATTGCTTCACAGGAGCATTATAGAACAGAATATGACACCGGACCACATCAAGAGATATTTGGTCAGGTGCTTTCATGAGAGCATTATGACTGCTTGACTGCTTTCCACAACCTACATCATCACATTAAGGGTGTTTGCGGGGGGTTGTCACTAAGTTCACAGTTTGAGTGATAGCTTCAATAGGTTATTAGGATCACCTATCTTCAATGTGGGTTTATGAAAACAAATGTTTGTATTTGAGGATCTTTCAATGTATTAAGTGTGATTTCATGAATGAGTGATTGTTTTTCATGTAGATATGTCTGTAACATATTCACATCAGCATGGCTCCTGAGGTCTGCCTCTGGTGGATACTGAGTGGTCTGGTGGATGTAAGGGCAGCAATGGGGGGGGGGGGGACATGGGGACAAGAGATGATACTCAGTTGGCATAAGGATTATAAGGGAACTGGTGGGGGCATGAGTTGGCATGTAAGGGCATGGGGAGTATAGAAATATAGAAAATCGGAGCAGGAGGCCATTTGGCTCTTCGAGCTTGATCTGCCATTCATTATGATCATGGTTGATCATCCAACTCAGTAAGATGTTACCAATCCCCCACCCTATCCTCAAAATCTAACCTGTACATCCATGGACATGGAGGGGCAACTTAACATGGCCAGTCCACCTAACCTGCACATCTTTAACTGTGGGAGGAAACCAATGCATCTGGAGGAAACCCACGCAGACACGGGGAGAACATACAAAGTACACGTAGACAGTCACCCAAGGCCAGAATGGAATCCGGGTCTCTGGCGTTGTGAAGCAGCAGTGCCAACCACTGTGCCATCGCCGTTTTCTCCGGGTGTTTCAGTTTCCTCCCGCAGTCCAAAGATGTGCTGGTTAGGTGGATTGGCCATGCTAAATTGCCCTTAGTGTCCAAAGGTTATGTGGGGTTGTGAGGATATGGCGGGTGTGGGGGCCTGGGTACGGTGCTCTTTCAAAGTAGCAGTGTAGAGTTGATGGGCCGAATGGCTTTCTTTTGCACTTCAGTGATCCTATAAGCTCTGATCAAGAAAATAATTAGGGGCGGGATTTTCCATACCGCCAGCCGGCCAATGGATTTTCCCATTGTGGGCAGCCCCACGCCATCAGGAAATTCCCAGGCACGCTGGCACAACGGAGAATCCTAACAGTGTACAATGCAGCCCCAGATGTTAAAAGGACAGTGACAGCAAAAAGCCCTGGGGTGCATTTAAAATCTTATGACTATAATCCAAATTAAAATATACAAACATTTTTCAGCATGCCACATGTAAAATTATATAATAATTTGGTACAGATTTAAATAGTTTCACAGTTTTGAAACAAATGACAAAACTATGTTCACTTATAAATAATCATCGTTAGTCATTAAAAAAAATTACTTTAAAGGAATCAACAAAAATAGTAATGCCTGTTTAAAATAAAGAGCAAAAAAAGTCTACACATCTTTAAACCACATGTTAAAAGAGTTGCCTGTTATTTTCTATCTCAATCTACTGTTTAAATGACTGCCAAAATGGGCGTTCCCAAGCTGGCCGTATCATAAGGGCACGGGGCTGCACATCTCCTGCATCGCACTGGAGCCTGCGTAGACCGGTGCGCTGGAGGCCCCAGGCTGCCGAAGAGAAAAGTACATTCCTCGCAACATCGGAGCACCGGTAAGTATGCAGATTTCACTTTTTAAAATCGGCGGCCCGTGGCTTACTGCTGCTAGCAGGATGTCACAAGCCACAATGTTTTGGCCTCAACTATTTTCTGTGGCAGAGAATTCCACAGAGTCATCATTCTCCGAGTGCAGAAATTTCTCCTCATCTCGGCCCTAAATTGTTAAACTCCTATCCCCCTGTTCCCATGTTCCTGGTCACCTCCACCATCAGGAACATCCTTCCTGCATCTACCCTATCTCGTCTTGTTAGAATTTTCTATGAGATCCCTCTCATTCTTCTGAACTCCAGCAAATACAATCCTAACCGACTCAATCTCTCCCCATACGTCAGTGCATCATGCCAGGAATCAATCTGGTAAACCTTTATTGCACTCCTTCCATAGCAAGAATGTCCCTCCTCATATAAGGAGACCAAATCTGCACACAATATTCAGATGTGGCCTCCCCAAGGTGCTGTATAATTGCAGCAAGACATCCTCATTCCTGTACTCGCATCCTCTCCCTATGAAGGCCAACATACCATGTTCTTCTTAACCACCTGCTGCACTTGCATGCTTACCTTCAGCGAATGGTGTACAAGGACACCCAGGTCTTGTTGCACATTCCTCTCACTCAATTGATAGCCATTCAGATAATAATCTGCCTTCCTGTTTTTGCAAACAAGTGGATAACCTCACATTTATCCGCATTATACTGCATCTGCCGGGCATTTGCCCACTCACTCAACTTGTCCAAATCACACTGAAGTATCATTGCATCTCTCTTCCTCCTCACTATACCACTCACCATCTTGGTGAAGAATTCGATCATATTATGGTTGCTCATCCCGAAGGTGAAAAAACTAGATTGCCAATTATTGCTTTCTCATTAAACAGTATCCAATCTAGGATGGCCTGTTCTCTAGTTAGTTCCTCAACAAAATAGTCCAGAATATCATCCTGTACACAGTCCAGGAATTCCTCCTCTCCCATATTGTTACTTATTTGAATTGCCCAATCTATATGCCGATTAAAGTCAGCCATAATTACAGATGTTCCTTTATCGCATGCTTGGTAGTATGCATTAGGGGTCATGTGGGACTGTGAAGCCGTGATGTCATTGGCTGACAGATCCCTGGTCCTGGTTGGCTGTTGATCTCTAGCTCCGCCCTGAAGGCGGAGTATAAGAACCAGGAATTCTCCCCGCAGCTCCAGTCTGTTGCTGAACTGCGGGGAACGAGTCACGCTTAATAAAGCCTCATCGACTTCACCTCTATTCGTCTCTCGGGAGTCTTTGTGCGCTACACATGCGTCACTAAATTTCTGTTTAATGACCTCTGCAACATCACGGCTGAAGTTTGGGGATCTATGTACAACCCCATTAACACTTTTTTCCTCTTATTGTTTCTCAGCTCTACCCATACAGATTCCACATTGTTGGAGCTTATGGCCTTCCTCACTATCGCGTTAATTTCCTCTTTAGCAAGCACTGCAACACCACCACCTTTTCCTTTTTGTCCGAGTTCCTAAATACTATTTACCCCTAGATGTTCAGTTCCCAACCCTGGTCACCCTGCAGCCATGTCTCTGTAATCCTCACTATATCATACCCACTTACATCTATATTCGTGATTAATTCAGCAACCTTATTACGAACGCTCTGCACATTAAGGCACAAACCTTGAGGTTCGTCTTTATAACATTCATTCTCCCTTTTCCATTATTTTTCACTGTGGTCCTGTTTGATTCTGGTTATTGTTTTCTCTGCATATCACTTCTCTTATTTTCCTTTCTGACTTTTGTTCTTATCTTTATTTCCCCCTTCTTTGGCTCCTTGCATAGGTTCCCATCCCCCTGCTATTTTAGTTTAAACCCTCCCCAACCAAATACTCCCCATAGAACATCAGTCCCGGCACAACCTGCCCAGTTGGTAATGGTCCCACCTCCCCCATAAATTGTCAAGTCCCAGAAATCTGACACCCTCCCCCTCACACAATCTCTTCAGCCCCATGTTCATCTGATATTTCTGCTCTGACTCGCATATCGTTCTGGTAGTAATCCTCAGATCATTATGTTTGAGGCCCCACTTTTCAACTTATTCCCATCTCTCTGGGCAGGATTTTGTGATCCTGAGGCTAAGTGTTGACGCCGTCGGAAACGCCGGCGCGTTTCTCATCGGCGTCAGCACGGCCTCAGGATCAGCAATCCTGGCCCCTATAGGGGGCCAGCACGGCACTGGGGTGGTTCACGCCGCTCCAGCTGCTGATCCCGATGTCAACTGGGCACCGCGGGTTCCACGCATGCACAGTGGCACCGGTGCCAACGCACGCATGTGCGGTGCCTTCCTTCAACGCGCCGGCCCCGACGCAACATGGCGCAGGATGACAGGGGCCGGCGCGGAGGAAAGGAGGCCGCCAGCCAAAGAGACCAGCCCGCCGATCGGTGGGCCCTGATCGCGGACCAGACCACATCGGACAGCCCCCCCCCGGGGCGAACCCCCCTCTCACCCCACGGCGCCGGCGGGACTCGGCGTTTTTATGACTGACGCTCGGCCCATCCCAACGTCAGGTCAGCCGCATAGCGCAGCTCCTGACTGGCGCCATGCCAACCACGGCGGCGCCAATGGCACCGATTGCCGCTCTGCAGAGAATCGCGTGCCGGCATCGGGGCGACGCAATTCGTGCCGGTCAAGGGGATTCTCTGCCTCGGCCCTGGGTTGAGAGAATCCCGCCCTCTATATTCTGTTTTTAAAAACCCATTCCTTTTTTAACCTATGGGGCGCGATTCTCTGACCCCCCCACCGGGTCGGAGAATCGCCGGGGGCTCCGGCGTGAATCCCGCCCCCGCCGTGTCCCGAATTCTCCGCCACCAGAGATTCGGCAGGGGCGTGAATCGCACCGTGCCGGTCGGCGGGGGCGGGAATCGCGCCGCTCACCGGGCCCACCCCTGGCGATTCTCCAGCCCGCGATGGGCCGAAGTACCCCCGCTGTCAACCCTCTCCCGCCGGCGTGGATTAAACCACCTTTTGAACGGCGGGACAAGGCGGCGCGGGCAGACTCCGGGGGGTGCCCCCACGGTGGCCTGGCCCGCGATCGGGGGCCACCGATCCACAGGCGGGCCTGTGCTGTGGGGGTACTCTTTTTCTTCTGCCTTCGCCATGGTCTTCACTATGGCGGAGGCAGAAGAGACCCCCTCCCCTGCACATGTGCGGGGATGGCGTCAGCAGCCGCTGATGCTCCCGGGCATGCATCGCCCGGCGAAGAGCTTTCGGCGCCAGCTGGCGTGGTGCCAAAGGCCTTTCCCGCCAGCCGGCGGAGCGGAAACCACTCCGGCGCAGGCCCAGCGCCTCAAGGTGAGGGTTTGGCCCCTAAAGGTGCGGAGACTTCCGTACCTTTGGGGCGACCCGACGCCGGAGTAGTTCCCGCCACTCCATTACGCCGGAACCCCCCGCCCCGCCGGGGAGAATCGCGCCCATGTTGTTTGGACCAATGTGTATCTCGACCACTGGCTGTTCACCTCTGCAGGCCCTCTTCGACATCCTTAACACTAGCTTCAGGGGAGCAACAAACCATCCTAGAGTCTTGTTTGAAGCCACAAAAATGCATATCTAGTCCCCTTACCATTCAATCCCATATAACTATTGCATTCTTACACTTTTTACTCCTTCCCTGTGCAGCAGAACCAACCATGGTGCAACGTATTTGGCTGTTGCTGCTTTTCCCGGAGAGGCCATTCCCCTGCAAAACAGATATACCGCCTTGGATTCTGTTGGGGGGAATGGCCACAGGAGATTCCTGCACTGACTGCCTAGTCCTCTTGCTCTGCCTGGTGGTCACCCATTCCCTTCCTGCTTGTGGAGTCTGAGCCCTTGTGGAGTGTGACCAACTCTCTATACTTATATTGCACAATACTCTCTGCCTCATGGGAGTATAATAAGGTTAACTGTTTAAGAAAACAAAAGGGGTTGAAGTCCCAGAGCACAAAGGAAGGTGTTTTAAATAGCTCATCTTGGCACTTGCTAGATCCCGTGTATATTCTCAGCCCCCATCAATGACCTCAACTAATTTTTTTTTTAAAAGTTAAACTTGCTTATGATTTCACTCTCTGGCAAGCTGGAAACAAATCAGTAGTTAGCCTGGCTGCGACATTCTCAAACCTGGTTAAGTCCCCACTTGCTGATCCCTACTCTATACATGTCTGTAAAATAGGTGCAGAATCAGTAGGTGCAGAGTTACCTTGTCCCCACGTAATCCTGCCGACTGTCCTGCCCACCTCCACCACCAATGCCTCAGTATGCACCTATTCTGTTAAAACACTCTTTCTGCCCTCGCAATCAACTTTCTGTGTTTTAATTGTGTGAATTTTCTTCAGTGCAGCTTTTTCTTTCAGGCAGACAGCTTGCCTTTAAGGAGAGCCAGATGGCTGCCCCACATGGTTGGCGAAAAACATGTCTCCTGCTGGTGCAGAGGCAACCGGCAGGATTAAGATGAAGACTGCCACTCAGGACCCATTTGGCCAGATGCCAAAATAATGCAGATAAAGTGGGTGAACTAAGTTTGCATCTTGCCCACCTCGACCAGAATAGGCGCGGACAGGTCACGCATCATGACCCCCCACCAATCAAAAAACAGGGCAACCAAATTTTGAACACAACATCCCAGTTTCTGCCAGCTCAAGGGACTGTCCTTAACTCCTGCTGTTTGTTTTCTCATTTGTAACCTTCTTTTGATCCAAACTGTACCTAACCCTTGGCTCAACACATTCTGACCTTGGTCATCGACTCACTCATACAACCTTTTATTGAAAGGCATCAGGAGCCCAATCAACTGCACAACCCTTGTACACTTTCCCCGTTACATCTTTGCTGAATTCAACAACATGGTTAAGTACAAACGAGAAAGAGATAGACTGAATAATTAAACGCCAGTCATCCTAACCTCGTGTTGGGCAAATTATTGGAAAATATTCTGAGAGACAGGATAAAATAAATTAATCAAGGACAGTCAGCATGGATTTATAAAGGGAAGGTCATGTCTGACTCACTTGATTGAATTTTTTGAAGAGGTAACAAGGAGGATCAATAAGGGCAAGTTATTTGATTTACTCGAAAGGAATTTTCGCAAGGCTTTTAAATTAGTCCCACTTGACAGACTGGCAAAATAAGTTGAAGCTCATGGGATCCAAGGGAAAGTGGCAAGTTAGATCCAAAATTAACCCAGTGATATGAAGCAAAATGTTATGGTGAACACATTTATCATAGAAGCCCTACAGTGCAGAAGGAGACCATTTGGTCTATCGAGTCTGCACCAACCATCAAGAAGATCACCCTTTCTAGGGTCATGACAAACTCTCTCCCTCCCTATCCTCGTTACTCCATAACCCCAACCAACGTTTGGGCACTAAGGGACAATTTAGCATGGCCAATCCATCTAACCTGCACATCTTTGGACTGTGGGAGGAAACCGAGCACCCGGAGGAAACCCACACAGACACGGGGAGAGCATGCAAATTCCACACAGTCACCCAAAGCCGTAATTGAACCCAGGTCTCTGGCTCTGTGAGGCAACAGTGCTAACCACCGTGTGACCGTGCCACCCACACCGATGCTGTGTGTCAAGAAGGGTATTTACAATTAGATTCTTCAGGATTTAGGCTAAGCCCCCCTTTCATTTCTGGGTGCATATCAACACTTCAGATTTAAAGGCACAATTAAGAAGTTCACAGGTGATATAAAATTATCTGTGTGATCAATAGAGAGGAAGAAAGCTGTAGACTGATACTGCTTGCACTTAATCCGACCAGGCTATCTGCTGTCATTGTAGGTCATGGTCGTCTGTCTGGTGCCATCCTCACACATCCACTGTAGCTCATCAGCAATAACTCTGTAGCTTTTTGGCTCTGACCAAATGGGGGAGCATTTTAGTGATAGCGAGCACAACACCGAACGATTTAGGTTTATTATGTAAAAGAAAAAGATGGTCCGTAAAAAAATGCTTTTTGGAATCTGGGAAGGAAGATTTTGTTAGAATAAGGCAGGATCTGGCCAAAGAAGGTGGGAAACAGCTTCATATGGGAAAATCCACAGCACTGCAGTGGGGGAATGTTTAAAAAGGAAATGGCAAGAGTACAAGCCCAAAATGTTCCCTTTAAGGTAAAATGTACGAGGAACAATCTCAGAGAACCTTCAATGTCTCCGAATATTCAGGATTGGATAAGAAAGAAATGAGAGAACAAAGGAAGCAAACCAGCAAAGTTTTTAGTGGAGTATAGAAAGTACAAGGAGGAACTTGCGAAAGCTTTTAAGAGAGCAAAGAGGCGGCATGAGAAAGCACTGCCGGGACGGATTGGGAAGAATCCCAAGATATTCTATGATTAAGTGGAGGAGGATAACCAGAGAATATGATGGGCTCATTAGGGACCAAGGGGACAATCTGTGCGTGGAACTAGAGGACATGGTAGGGCGTTAAACGATCACTACACATCTGTCTTCACTCAGGAGAAGGGGGATGTAGGTACAGAATTCAGGGAGACAGTGGTAGGAAAAATATATTTGCCTTTGGAGAGAGGTTACTAAACTGGAGGTATAGATTAAAAGCAATTCGTAGAAGTATTACAGGAGAGTTAAGTAGTATTTCTTTCACGAGAAGGAGATGGGGGACTGGAACTCACGACCTGAAAAAATGGTAGGCATTGAAACTTTTAGCACATTTAAAAAGTGCTTAGATATGAACTTGAAATACCATAACCTACAGGTCAAGAGCTGCAAAGTGAGATTAGGATTGCTGTCTGTTGGTGAGTACAGATATGATGGGCTCAAAGACTTCCTTGATTGCCATATATTTACTATATCTCTCGGACCCCCTTTTGGAAATCCATGCTGATAATTTAATTACAAATCTCCCTCACTAGATAGTTTGTTATCTGTCACATTACCAAAGATTCTGGTATCTGTTCTACCACTGATATTAAGCAGAATGGTCGATAGTTGAAAGGGTTAATGACACCTCCCTTTTTAAAGGTATGAAATTCTCCAATGGAAGGACATCAACTTGAAGCAACAGGCTGGATTTTAACTCTGAGACCTGCGCACAACAGGAGAGTCCAACACTGTGTCAGCAACCTAAAGGTTTCAGCAGCTCGTTTTTTGGCACTTCCTGTCCATTTAGACCACTGCCTTCCTGGCTCATGGCTGCCTGACCCCAGCATCCCTGGATCCTGCTTCCTGAGTCCTCAAGGGTTCATGACTTTTGGTGCACGCATGGTAATCCCAGCAATGGCCACCACTAGCTGTGGTGCTGTTGAGTTATCAGCCTCTGATTGGGCTGGCAGCTCTTGAGAATTGGCTATCTTCAGCAAATTACAGCATAGGCCCTGCATACCGGCAAGGCATGGTCACCTGCCACTTTTGGCCTGGTAGTGGGGCTTCTGTTGCCTCAGACAAATTTCAGCCACAGTGTCTATTTAATGCAACCTCATTACCTGTATTAAATCTGTCTGATGTGGCCCTCTCAGGTATGCTTTACTGAGAGTTACATTTTATTTGTCAGGAGGGTTCTATTAAAAGTGGTCATAAGTAAAAGAAACAGTTTTGTCATATTTTCATCAACAGCCACCATGATTTACAAGTACTCCATTGTCTAATTGTTGGAGCTTAACAGTGTCAATTAGGGCGTGGTGCTATATAACATGGATAAGATGCCCAGTATATGAGTGATTGTCAGGAAGTCTTGTGACACAGTGGGCAGCGTTCCTGCCTCTGAGCTAAAAGCTCTGGGTTCAAGTCTCGCTTCAGGACTTGATTTGTAATGTGACCAAACAGGTCGAGTGTCACCATGTAAATCCTTCCAATATTCCTACGGCTGGTGGCAAGAGCGGGAGAGACTCCTAGTCAGCGATGCTTGATGTGGAGTGGCGCCCCTCAAACTATAGCCTCTGGTTTCAGGCGAGCGACCAGTTTCAGGAAAATAGATGTAAGCATGTGCTTTGTCTGCTTCTTGCGACTCCAGATACATGGATATTCTAAATACTTGGACAGGAAAGGTGTAGAGGGATATTGGGCATATGCAGGCAAATGGGGTTAGCTTAGATGGGCTTTTTGGTTGGCATGGACCAGTTTAGGCCAAAGGGGTTGTCTCCGTGCCGTACATTCTATGATTCGAGATGCAGGATTTGATTTGATTTATTATTGTCACATTATTGTATACAGTGAAAAGTATTGTTTCTTGCATGCTGTACAAACAATGCATACTGTACATAGGGAAGGAAGGAGAGACTACAGAATATAATGTTACAGTTACAGCAAGGTGTAGAGAAAAGATCTACTTAATATGAGGTAGGTCCATTCAAAAGTCTGATGGCAGTAGGGAAGCTGTTCATGAGTCGGTTGGTACGTGACCTCAAACTTTAATATCTTGACCCTGATGGAAGAAGGTGGAAGAGAGTATGTCCGGGGTGCGTGGGGTCCTTAATTATGCTGGCTGCCTTTCCGAGGCTGCGGGAATTACAGCGTCAAACCTTTATGCTATTAATTACTGAGCTTTTATTCCCACATTAAGTTGAAGGGAAAATTAATATGTAAATGCAGCAAATTCTTCAACTTCACGGGAAAGCTATGGCTGAGCTGCGGTCTGTGAGGGGCAACACAGCAATTTGCAATTCATGGGGATTCTCTTCTTCACCACACAAGTTCCTGGGCAATTTATGCAATAATAATGACCAGTATTAAACATGTATTTTTGCAGCAAATTCTGGCCCCTGGAGTCTACAGTCTATGGATTCCTTCGGATATAACTGATGAGCGACAATCATGGGATACAGAGCCATTGGGTGGGATATTCCCAAAGTTGCACAGAGTGCTGGATCAAGCAAGAAAAGCTGTGGGAAACTCGCTGGCTTCACAGAGCCGTTTCTCACCTCATTAAACAGCGCTCTGTGCAATTTCAGAGCGCTGGCGAGAATCAAGCAGCCAGCTGGGGCACAGGGCCTAAACACGCCGACAAAGCAGAATCAGAGATAAAGGGCATTACGATCGCAAAGTTATATGTAAGATCCGCACCTTCCCCTCCTGGAGATCAGGCCGGCAGACACCCACCAATACTCGGGCGACCCCCTTGCCAAGTATCGGGATAGCCCCCTCTCTACCATTGGGGAAGCACCCCCAAGTATCGGGGCACCCCCTATAAGAGTCTGGGCATACACCCCCCCAAAGCATCTGGACATCCCCCAAAGCACATGGTACCCTTCCAAGCCAACCCAAGCACCTGGGCACTTCTTTCCACCCCCAAGCTTGTTATAGTGACACTCCCCTCTCTCCCTCCACCATGCTGTCATCGGGGCTCTCCCATCTCTCCCACTCGTGCTCAAGGGCAATCCTTCCTTCCCTCCCTACTGGAGGAGGGACAGCATCGTGCCAGAGCCCCCTTGGCACTGCCACCATTGCACTGCTAGGAAGCACTGCCAGGGGCACAGCCAGAAGAAATTAGCAGTCTTGTCTTGTCCCTCAACTCCCTAGGGTCTCCGGGCACTTCTTCGCCTAGTTTACGCCTTTGCAAACCAGTAGTGATTTGTACCGGCGGGATGTCATGCAGCCCTGGGGGTGTCATGCAGCCCTGGGGGTGTCATGCAGCCCTGGGGGAGAGGGGGTGGGGGGGGGGGGGGGGTGAAATACATCCTACACCAACGCCATGGCATCAAGCCCTTTAATTATATGAAAATTTATTCAATGTCATAGAAATTAGGTTCATATCCTCGCTGGGTAGGAACCTGACCAAATTGAGATCTTGTGGGCACAAGTCACGTTTTGGCCTTCTCGTACAAATTAGCGTCCATAACGGGATTTGTATACATGGCAAACCCGGCCCTTAGATCTCATTCAGGTGGGGACCAGTGCTAAACAGCACCCTGCTGGGTCTCCTCGGAGAGGTCGGTGGATCCCAAGTGCTGGTTAGATCTGGTGTCAGCATAGTTGAGTGAGCTCTCACTTAAGTATGCCAGTCTGGATCCCACCCATTGTGGACAGGATACAGATTGTGAGGCCTTGTTAGATCTTGTGAGGCATAACGACCATTGGGAATCTCAGAAGAGACCTCTCCCGGGATCTACTGGCCGTGTCCTGTCCCAATTCCGGAAGGAGGTGGCCGGTAAATCGTGCCCACAGTTTCTCTATGTTCACTCCCTATCTGGTGTAATAAATAGACATGCTAATGAGTGATGTAGACTCTGCTGCATCAGTGACATTAGCTGGCATTTGCTAGAGTCTCTGTATAGCAGACGGGCAACTCTTAGCAGAGGCATGCCTACTCAGTAACCCATCTTTGCAGAAATTGTACACAGCGTAAAGAAACTAGTTTTAAGGACCCAAGTCTGGGTACAGTTCCACCTCACAGATTAGGCCTTGTCCACTTCCCAAACACTCTATAAGTGGCATTCCATATTGTGAGTGATGAATTGAGGACCCCACCCATAAATAATGCATTATGAAGTACATCAATATTCCTGGTGACCAACAATACTAGACGACTGTGCACTCTCAAACCAAAACAGTAATAATGTGAGATAAGCTCATGATGGAACAAACAAGAAGCTACAAAAGTCCGATAATATGCTATCCTAGGCCTTCTGCAGCTATATAAACCATGGGCTGGATTCAATGTTTTGGAGGCTGTCCCGATGCCAGCGTGGGAACTGTGGCGTTGCACGACAGAAAAATCAGAGCCGAACCCTCACCGATCCTGCGACCGGTGAGGGCCTAGCAGCTGGCAGTATGCCCAGCCCTCGCGGAAGCCACCCCGGCCAGTGGCACAGCTCCCGGCTGATTGTGGCGGCACTGGACACAGTCCTCAGCCGCCATGCCGTGTTCCATACCGCATCATCGGCGGTGGTGAATTGCAGAAGCCCCGGAGAATACGATGTCAGGCCCACTAATGATACGCCAATGGTAACACCGCACGGTGAGCGGTGCATATACACCATTTTCGGAGTGCCAGAGGATCTCGATTTGGCATCAAACCAGCGCCCACCACAATTTTGGCGTCGGAGGCTATTCTCCGCCCAATCACGTTTCGCAATTTTGGCGTCGAACGACGTTGAATTCCGCCCCATGAATGACAATATATTCCAACGGGAAAAGGCAGCAATTCTACAGGGCTGGTTTCTACAAGAATGATAACACTCAGATTAATGCCCTGAATTTATGCCATGACATACCAGCATATCAATAGAGAATATATTGTTGTTTTAACAGAGATATTAACCCAATTATTTTAATTAAGTTAATGCTCCCATTACAATAGGATAGAGTTGAACGTCAGACTGTTGTGTTAAAGCTTTGTGGGCTGACATCCCAGTGTGCGATTTATGAGTCTTAATCTCTCTTCTGTAACTGTTTTATCATCAGACAGGTACTAAAATCAATATTAAAAAGCCAAAAGCTTCATCAACTGCACTATTTATTGCAGCAGAAAATGTGTCTTGTTTTTAACTGCAATGAATTGAAGTGTAATGTCGGTAAATAATATCAAATATCAGAAAGAACGCTCCTGGTCATTTATTGCTGAATCAAACTACCTCTTCAAAACAAAACTGATATATGACAAGCAGCTTGCCTTCAGGGAAATTTGAAGATTTTTTGCTTATTGTTCATTTGTAAAACTTTTCAAGCTGCACTTGATGTGATATAATCAGAAGAAATAGGAGCAGACTATATGACCTCTTGAGCCTTCTCCTCTATTCAATTAGATCACTGCTGATCTTTTACTTTAATTCCACTTTTCAACCCAATCCCCATATCCCTCGAATCCCACAGCATCCATTATTCCCTTAAAATCACAACTAATATCTCACTGTTCAGCGCACGAGTGTTGTTTGACAAACAAGTGGTTTGCTTGAATGGTTGAAATAACGATCCCCTTCCATGCGGAGACTAAAATCTATACAGAATATCTTGTTAACTTTGCATGATACTGCGAAAGGTTCGGTCCTGTGTTCAGTGGTGAAGAAATATCACATGATCCATAGAAGCATGAAGTCATTGCAAACACAGCGGGCCTGACAAATGTGCAGGAAGGCGGCAGTCAGCTAGGAATCATCATGTCCTGCAATCACTTCATTCTTGACCACTCAATACTATCTGCCTCCACCTCAATCTGAAATAAGAGACCGAATGGGAGAGTAGAGCACATGAACAGGCAGCATACTAGATCAAGCAACGGTTCCATAGAAATAATAGAATCCCTACAGTGGAGAGGGAGGCTATTCTGCCCACTGAGCCTGCACTGACCCTCTGAAGCTTACCCAGGCCCACTCCCTCACACTATCCCGGAAACCCCACCTTCCCTCACATCTTTGGACACTAAGGGGCAATTGATCATGGCCAATCTACCAAACCTGCACATTTTTGGACAGTGGGAGTGCTATGGGCCAGGGTTTAGAAACGCCCATGTATATTATGAAGTTCATTTGGCCTACAACCTTTAAGTTGCATTTGGCTAGGATGAGCACAAGAGCCTTCCTTCCCTTCAGGTGTGATTCAACAGTCTTCCCAGACACATCAAAATAAGCTAAACACACACAGATTTGTTATCAAATACAAACATAAAGACACCCCACAGCTCCAGTAATCTATGTGCAACACTTAATGAATTCCCCCTCAACTGTTTCAATTCAAAAACAAAATCCCATAAACCAAGGGCATGGCCCAGCACTCTGCATTCTCACTTGAATAAGACTGGCTTTCCCCGAGATTCTGACCCCGTCTCACCAGGTTTAAATCCTTCCATAAAGCAAACTATATATTTTAAGTTACCAAAGCAGGTAGCTATGATCAATTGTTTTCTTTCTGGAACAGATATATAAAATTTAAAAGAGAGAGACAGACCAAAACACTTATTTTCTCTGTCCGAGTCCAGAGCAGTCAAAACTGAAAGTGAAAGTAAAGCAAAAAACTCTCAGCCACAGATCAGCTCCACCCACAAAATGGCATCACTGAATCCATGTGAGAAGACAAAAACCTTTCTTAAAGGGATACTCCCATGACAGGGAGGAAACCAGATCACCCGGAGGAATCCCTGTAGAGTAGGGCAGAACGTGCAAACTCCACAGCCACCCAAGTATTCAGCAAGTTGCACAAAAGCCCATTTTGACCGCGAGAAGAACCACCCAGTTAGTCATGAGTGCAGGTTGGCTCAAGTGCATTTTTTGTGCAAAAAGATCAGGCAAGGGACCCATCAATTGATGCTGTGGCAAGCTGTTGCCACTTCAATTCTCCTCCCACACCTAGTAGTGCACTAAAATAGATTTATGTCTGTTTCCATTGCTGGTGATTCCTGGAACAGGTTGCTTGTCTATCACCAGGGGCTTATAGCTTGAGGGGTGCCACTCCATATCAGGTGTGGCAGACCAGGAGCTTCTCCCACTCTTTTCCCACCAGACATTGGCGTATTGGAAATACTTTGCACGTCAACACCCTGTTTGGCCACGTTATGAAAATAACTTTGTTGGCCACCCAGTCTTGGGATGGGACTCAAACCTGGAACTTCTAGGTCGGAGGCTGGGACACTGCCCACTGCGCCACAAGACCATGTTAATGCCCATAGAGCATGGTTATTCATGAACCGAAAGAGATGAATATTCATGGGTTATCTTACACTTTCATCATTACCTATGCAGAAGCAAATTGGAATTAATAATCAATCATATACCACGAGCATAGTATAAAAGCAAAATACTGATACTGGAATCTGAAACAAAAATAGAAAATGCAGCAAAAGCCCAGCAGTTATAGCAGTAACCAACCCGAGAAATACCCCCTTATCACTACTTGCTGCTTCCTGTTAGTTAGCCAATCCTCTATTCATGCCAAAATATTACCTCCAACACCATGAGCTCCTATCCTGCGTAATAGCCTTTTGTGTGGCACCATATCAAATGAATTTTGAAGATTCAAATGTACTTCATTGACTGGGTCTCCTCTATCTACTCTGGCTAAAATCCCCTCAAAAGGTCCCCTTCATTAAATCATGCTGACTCTGCTTAATCAGATTGTGACTTTATAAAGCACAGTTATTCTCTCCTTAATAATCAATTCAAATATTTTTCAAAGAACAGAAGTTAAGAGTAACTGGCAGGCAGCTTCCTACATTTTTTCTCCTTCTCTTTTTGAACAAGGGCACCACATTGGCAGTTTTCAATCCTTTGGCACATTTCTAGGATTGCAAAGAGTTTTGGAAAATAATTACCGATACATGCACCTCCTTTAAGCTCCAGGGATCCAAACCATCGTCAGCCTTTAACCACATCTAGTTTGCCTAAAGCTAATTCTCTGGTGATGGTGACTGCATTTAATTCCTCTCCCTCTTTTTAGAAACTATTTTTGGGATGCTTGTTGTACGCTCTGCAGTAAAGACTGATGCAAAATATCTTTTTAACTCTTCTGCCTTTTCTTTGTTCCCCACAATTACTTCCACAGTTTCATTATCTGAGGGGCCAATGTTTTTTCTTAATTCTCGCTTATTTTTCATGTACTAAAAATAGCTTATTGTTTGTTTTTATGTTTTTCGCCAGCTAACATAGAACATGGAAAAATACAGCACAGAACAGGCCCTTCGGCCCAGGATATTGTGCCAAACCTTTGTCCGAGATGAAGAACAAATTAATCTACACCCCATCATTCTACATTAATCCATGTACCTATCCAACAGCCACTTGAAGGTCCCTAATGTTTCCGACTCAACTACTTCCACAGGCAGTGCATTCCATGCCCCCACTACTCTCTGGGTAAAGAACCTACCTTTGACATCCCCCCTATATCTTCCACCATTCACCTTAAATTTATGTCCCCTTATAATGGTTTGCTCCATCCGTGGAAAAAGTCTTTGACTGTCTACTCTATCTATTCCCCTGATCATCTTATAAACCTCTACCAATCTCCCCTCATCCTTCTCCGTTCTAATGAGAAAAGGCCTAGCATCCTCAACCTTTCCTCGTAAGACCTACTCTCCATTCCAGGCAACATCCTGGTAAATCTCCTTTGCACCTTTTCCAAAGCTTCCACATCCTTCCTAAAATGAGGCGACCAGAACTGCACACAGTACTCCCAATGTAGCCTTATCAAGGTTTTGTGCAGCTGCATCATCACCACGATGATGCAGCTCTTACATTCAATCCCTCTGCAAATGAACGCTAGCACACCATAGGCCTTCTTCACAGCTCTATCCACTTGAGTGGCAACTTTCAAAGATGTATGAACATAGACCCAAAGATCTCTCTACTCCTCCACATTGCCAAGAACCCCACCGTAAACCCTGTATTCCGCATTCATATTAGCTCATAAAATGGACAAACTCACACTTTTCAGGGTTAAACTCCATCAGCCAACTCTCAGCCCAACTCTGCATCCTATCTAAGTCTCTTTGTAGCAACAACAGCCTTCCTCACCATCCACAACTCCACCAATCATCGTATTGTCTGCAAATTTACTGACCCACCCTTCAACTCCCTCATCCAAGTCATTAATGAAAACCACAAACAGCAGAGGATCCAGAACTGATCCCTGCGGTGCACCTTTCTTCAGTCTTCTTTCTTCAGTCGTGTTTCTTCAGTCTTCTTTCTTCAGTATTCTATCTTCAGTCATCTTTCTTCTTAATTAATAAATTAATGATAGCTGCATGGGAAGAAAAAGGTGCCTTCGAGACAAAATTTTTTTTTTAAGACTTCAAGGTCCGTGAAGCAACGGAATGAGGTAGGAAAACCTATATGTCCCGCATAGGAATCTAATTAATCTGACCCCCACTCAAAAAAAACAGGGGAGCAAAAGTAAATAGAAGATTAAGGTAAAAAGGTAACAGATGAGTTCCTCTGGAGAAAGGGAATTCAGGTTTTCTGTAGCCGTGAGATAAGGCTAACGGTTAATTGTGATATTTGTGAGCTGTGAGAATCTGTGTGTTTCGTTTAACCAATTAATTTTAGTCAAAGCACGAAGCAGGTTGTATTTTTTATCGTCTGTCTTTGTGAGTCAGAGATTATAACTTAAGTGATTTTTGTTGAGATTTCTCTGATGAACGGAAACATTGAAAATTACGATCAGTTTAAAAGAAAGAAAGTGCCTTGATGATAAAAGTAATTGAATGTGAATACATTTTTAGATTACGTGAAAAAACGTCAATGTATCATGCCAAGTTCTCCGCCCCTTAGATTCTGCAGGAAACATTAACCATTTCAGCAGACAGTTGATTTTTTCTGAATTGACAAAGAAAAAATATACGTCTCTAAGAAAGCTAATGCCTATAAAATCAATCATTGGAAATTGACTTAAATGTGTGCTATTTATAGCCCCCTCCCAGGGGATGTTTTGCTGCTTCTAAAATACTCTTATGGTGCATCTTCACTTTGAAGGATGGGATCCCACCTGGCATAAATGGGGGCTGAGCTCCCAATAATGATAATCATTTGAATGAACGAAATGAGTCCCTAGAACACTGGTTAGCAAATAGAGGGAAAGAGGCTATCATGCAAGGGGCCAAGAAGCATTTAACCCCCAGGAAGGATGTACCGCAACTTGTGACACCTTCCCCTATTAGGCAGACAGACACTCTGCAAATTAGGAGCGATAATACATTGCATTGATAATGGAATGTTTGTACATAGAACATAGAACATAGAAAATACAGCACAGAACAGGCCCTTCGGCCCACGATGTTGTGCCGAACATTTGTCCTAGATTAATCATAGATTATCATTGAATTTACAGTGCAGAAGGAGGCCATTCGGACCATTGAGTCTGCACCGGCTCTTGGAAAGAGCACCCTACCCAAGGTCAACACCTCCACCCAACACCAAGGGCAATTTGGACACTAAGGGCAATTTATCATTGGCCAATTCACCTAACCCGCACATCTTTGGACTGTGGGAAGAAACCGGAGCACCCGGAGGAAACCCACGCAGACAAGGGGAGGATGTGCAGACTCCGCACAGACAATGACCCAAGCCGGAATCGAACCTGGGACCATGGATCTGTGAAGCAATTGTGCTATCCACAATGCTACCGTGCTGCCCTTAAGAACAAATAAATCTACACTATATTATTTTAACGTAATCTATGTACCTATCCAATAGCTGCTTGAAGGTCCCTAATGTTTCCGACTCAACTACTTCCACAGGCAGTGCATTCCATGCCCCCACTACTCTCTGGGTAAAGAACCTACCTCTGATATCCCTCCTATATCTTCCACCTTTCACCTTAAATTTATGTCCCCTTGTAATGGTTTGTTCCACCCGGGGAAAAAGTCTCTGACTGTCTACTCTATCTATTCCCCTGGTTATCTTATAAACCTCTATCAAGTCGCCCCTCATCCTTCTCCGCTCTAATGAGAAAAGGCCTAGCACCCTCAACCTTTCCTCGTAAGACCTACTCTCCATTCCAGGCAACATCCTGGTAAATCGTCTTTGCACCTTTTCCAGAGCTTCCACATCCTTTCTAAAATGAGGCGACTAGAACTGTACACAGTACTCCAAATGTGGCCTTACCAAAGTTTTGTACAGCTGCATCATCACCTCACGGCTCTTAAATTCAATCCCTCTGTTAATGAACGCGAGCACACCATAGGCCTTCTTCACAGCTCTATCCACTTGAGTGGCAACTTTCAAAGATGTATGAACATAGACCCCAAGATCTCTCTGCTCCTCCACATTGCCAAGAACTCTACCGTTAACCCCGTATTCCGCATTCATATTTGTCCTTCCAAAATGGACAACCTCACACTTTTCAGGGTTAAACTCCATCTGCCACTTCTCAGCCCAGCTCTGCATCCTATCTATGTATCTTTGCAGCCGACAACAGCCCTCCTTACTATCCACAACTCCATCAATCTTTGTATCGTCTGCAAATTTACTGACCCACCCTTCAACTCCCTCATCCAAGTCATTAATGAAAATCACAAACAGCAGAGGACCCAGAACTGATCCCTGCGGTACGCCACTGGTAACTGGGATCCAGGCTGAATAATTGCCATCCACCACCACTCTCTGACTTCTATCGGTTAGCCAGTTCGTTATCCAACTGGCCAAATTTCCCACTATCCCATGCCTCCTTACTTTCTGCATAAGCTTACCATGGGGGACTTTATCAAATGCCTTACTAAAATCCATGTACACTACATCCACTGCTTTACCTTCATCCACATGCTTGGTCACCTCCTCAAAGAATTCAATAAGATGTGTAAGGCAAGACCTACCCCTCACAAATCCGTGCTGACTATCCCTAATCAAGCAGTGTCTTTCCAGATGCTCAGAAATCCTATCCTTCAGTACCCTTTCCATTACTTTGCCTACCACCGAAGTAAGACTAACTGGCCTGTAATTCCCAGGGTTATCCCTAGTTCCTTTTTTGAACAGGGGCACGACATTCGCCACTCACCAATCCCCTGGTACCACCCCTGTTGACAGTGAGGACGAAAAGATCATTGCCAACGGCTCTGCAATTTCATCTCTTGCTTCCCATAGAATCCTTGGATATATCCCGTCAGGCCCGGGGTACTTGTCTATCCTCAAGTTTTTCAAAATGCCCAACACATCTTTCTTCCTAACAAGTATTTCCTCGAGCTTACCAATCTGTTTCACACTGTCCTCTCCAACAATATCGCCCCTCTCATTTGTAAATACAGAAGAAAAGTACTCGTTCAAGACCTCTCCTATCTCTTCAGACTCAATACACAATCTCCCGCTACTGTCCTTGATCGGACCTACCCTCGCTCTAGTCATTCTCATATTTCTCACATATGTGTAAAAGGCCTTGGGGTTTTCCTTGATCCTACCCGCCAAAGATTGTTCATGCCCTCTCTTAGCTCTCCTAACCCCTTTCTTCAGTTCCCTCCTGGCTATCTTGTATCCCTCCAATGCCCTGTCTGAACCTTGTTTCCTCAGCCTTACATAAGTCACCTTTTTCCTCTTAACAAGACATTCAACCTCTCTTGTCAACCATGGTTCCCTCACTCGACCATCTCTTCCCTGCCTGACAGGGACATACATATCAAGGACACGTAGCACCTGTTCCTTGAACAAGTTCCACATTTCACTTGTGTCCTTCCCTGCCAGCCTATGTTCCCAACTTATGCACTTCAATTCTTGTCTGACAACATCGTATTTACCCTTCCCCCAATTGTAAAGCTTGCCCTGTTGCACGTACCTATCCCTCTCCATTACTAAAGTGAAAGTCACAGAATTGTGGTCACTATCTCCAAAATGCTCCCCCACTAACAAATCTATCACTTGCCCTGGTTCATTACCCAGTACTAAATCCAATATTGCCCCTCCTCTAGTCGGACAATCTACATACTGTGTTAGAAAAGCTTCCTGGACACACTGCACAAACACCACCCCATCCAAACTATTTGATCTAAAGAGTTTCCACTCAATATTTGGGAAGTTAAAGTCGCCCATGACTACTACCCTATGACTTCTGCACCTTTCCAAAATCTGTTTCCCAATCTGTTCCTCCACATCTCTGTTACTATTGGGGGGCCTATAGAAAACTCCTAACAAGGTGACTGCTCCTTTCCTATTTCTGACTTCAACCCATACTACCTCAATAGGGTGATACTCCTCGAACTGCCTTTCTGCAGCTGTTATACTATCTCTAATTAATAATGCCACCCCCCCCACCTCTTTTACCACCCTCCCTAATCTTATTGAAACATCTATAACCAGGGACCTCCAACAGCCATTTCTGCCCCTCTTCTATCCAAGTTTCCGTGATGGCCACCACATCATAGTCCCAAGTACCGATCCATGCCTTAAGTTCACCCACCTTATTCCTGATGCTTCTTGCGTTGAAGTATACACACTTCAACCCATCTCCGTGCCTGCAAGTACTCTCCTTTGTCAGTGTTCCCTTCCCCACTGCCTCATTACATGCTTTGGCGTCCTGAATATCGGCTACCTTAGTTGCTGGACTACAAATCCGGTTCCCATTCCCCTGCCAAATTAGTTTAAACCCTCCCGAAGAGTACTAGAAAACCTCCCTCCCAGGATATTGGTGCCCCTCTGGTTCAGATGCAACCCGTCCTGCTTGTACAGGTCCCACCTTCCCCAGAATGCGCTCCAATTATCCAAATACCTGAAGCCCTCCCTCCTACACCATTCCTGCAGCCACGTGTTCAACTGCACTCTCTCCCTATTCCTAGCCTCGCTATCACGTGGCACCGGCAACAAACCAGAGATGACAACTCTGTCTGTCCTGGCTTTCAACTTCCAGCCTAACTCCCTAAACTTGTTTATTACCTCCACACCCCTTTTCCTACCTATGTCGTTGGTACCAATGTGCACCACGACTTCTGGCTGCTCCCCCTCTCCCTTAAGGATCCTGAAGACACGATCCGAGACATCCCTGGCCCTGGCACCCGGGAGGCAACATACCTTCCGGGAGTCTCGCTCGCGACCACAGAATCTCCTATCTATTCCCCTAACCATTGAATCTCCTACAACTATTGCTTTTCTATTCTCCCCCCTTCCCTTCTGAGCCCCAGAGCCAGACTCAGTGCCAGAGACCTGGCCGCTAGGGCCTTCCCCCGGTAGGTCATCCCCCCCAACAGCATCCAAAACGATATACTTGTTTTGAAGGGGAACGGCCACGAGGGATCCCTGCACTGTCTGCCTGTTTGTTTTTTTTCCCCTGACTGTAACCCAGCTATTCTTGTCCTGTACCTTGGGTGTGGTTACCTCCCTGTAACTCTTCTCAATCACCCCCTCTGCCTCCCGGATGATCCGAAGTTCATCCAGCTTCAGCTCCAGTTCCCTAACACGGTCTTTGAGGAGCTGAAGTTGGGTGCACTTCCCGCAGGTATAGTCAGTGGGGACACCGGTGGTATCCCTCACCACCCACATCCTACAGGAGGAGCATGTAACTGGCCTAGCCTCCATTCCCTCTTACCTTACAGAATATAGCTGCTGTGTGGACTAACTAGATCTCCGCCCTCCGACTCTGCTCCCAGTCAGCTACACTTCCTGTAAACTCCTGGCTCTCT
The DNA here is from genome assembly GCF_047496885.1 of Scyliorhinus torazame. Lineage (NCBI taxonomy): Eukaryota > Metazoa > Chordata > Chondrichthyes > Carcharhiniformes > Scyliorhinidae > Scyliorhinus > Scyliorhinus torazame. Next base: position 94,212,905 of record NC_092710.1, read on the forward strand.
TCGCACTCTTTGCAGAAATGTCAGAAACAAAATGAAAGGAGCACCTTACTCCCTCCTCACCTAACTCCCTCGGTCACCAAACTCTCACTATCGCACTCAAAAAGCACCAAATTCAGCACTCAGTGCAAACCAAGAACTGTAGAACTGTCTCAAATACGAGCTCACCAGCCGAAAAATTTAAAAGCTTCTGAGCCTGTGCCCGATCGCTCTGTGTCTGTGTTCTATGCTGGCAGCTGAACATTAACCCTTACAGTACCATTGTTAAAAAAAAAATTAACTGCAGGAAGTCTTACAAAAGATTAATGATCCTTGGGCACAGCTATTAAAACACCTGATAGAGTCCAGATGAGAGAATATAGTGACCCATTACACGGCTTAGTATGCTCGTGAGGATGAGCACGCATACAATTTATAAACGCAAAGTCACTTAGGACAGCAGACATCATTGCATGTCACTCCTTTTTATTTTTCGGTGTTGTGGGATTAGGAATGTTAGTACAGTTGACCTATAGTCAGAGGGACCTTTTTAGGATGGGTTTAACTTCAGAACCCTATTTAACATTGGCCGTAAGACATCCCGCTAAGGCAAAGCAAATAGGAGAAGTGATCAAAGAGGTCAAAGGAAAAAAATTAATACAGGGGATTTATATTGAAATGGACGGACAAAATTGCCTGATAGAATTTTAGGGCAAACAGGAGGGCAAAGTGACCTGGAAAGAGGAGCAATGGCCCACTACATTTGAAAGACAACAACCTCCCCGAGAGAGCCATCATTTACTCCCTTCAATCCTGGCCCAGGTACTGGCACATCTATGGGCCCAACATAAAAATCATGTTGGAAAAGTACATTCTGCCCCAGCGCATAGGGTGCAGTTACAGAAGAACATCGCCCTGCCCTGCTTAAAACTATACAGGTTGGCACCGGAAGCAGAAAAAGGGATAGGGGGAGTGATCAATGCACTATTACGGCAAGGGGTACTGAAGAGAACATAAAGCCCCTGTAACACCCCTATACTCTCCATTCCAAAGGTAGGAAGACCCAACGAGTGGTGGTTTGTGCAAGATCTTAGAGCCATCAATAAAATTGTTATCACTTTTGCTCCTTGGTACCGGACACAAATGTAATTTTGTCTTCTATACCACCAACAATGGACACTTTGTAAGCCTTTCTCACCATATCATTGCATCCAGAAAGTCAATATCTATTTGCCTTTACATATCGGACTTAACAGTATTAAAAGAAACTTGGACGAGTGCCAGTTGACTGGAGGCTCAACAGTCCCTCAATATGATGACGATTTATTCATAGCCTCAGAGGGAGGGCTAGTTTGTCAACAGAATACCCTTTTGTTATTATCACATCTGGCAGAAAGAGGGCATAGTGTCCCAATGGACAAGCTGCAATTCTGTCAGGAGACAGTTCAGTATTTGGGATTTCAGCTGCAGCAAGGACAGCGGAGGCTTGGGTCTGAAAGAATACAGGCTGTAGCAAGAATACCAACTCCACGCGTGAAAAAAGAAACCTTTACCTTTCCTCGGAATGGTGGGCTATTGCAGGCAGTGGAGACCAGACTATAGACAGATGGACGCAGTACTGCGCAAGGCTACCTACAGGATGCCCCTTCAGTTGTTACCTGGATCCCAGAGAGGGAGCAAGCATTTCGTAATTTGAGATAAGCCATGATTAGCGCCCCTGCCTTGGGACTTCCTAATTTCAGCAAGCTCTTTACTCTTTATGTGAATGAAGCAGGGGAATTTGCAACAGGGGTCCTGGTGCAAAAGCATTGAGGAGGGAAAAGACCCCTTGCCTATTACTCGGTGGCCCTATTTGCTGTGGTAAAGGGTATGCCAAGTTGCTTAAGAGCAGTAGCAGCCATAGCGGCCACAGTAGAAAAAAAATCAGTTTTGCTGCTGCTTAATTCATCCGCAACGTAGCATTTTACTGCGGCTCGACACATTGGGTAGGAAGTAATCCTCTCTAAAACCAATTTTACCTACAAGCAAGCGCCAGCTATCAACCCTGCTACACTCTTACCCGCGCCCTCGGAAACAGAACATATGTATGATCATGACTGTTTACAATTGGTTGAAGTCACCACAACTTCTCGACCTGATTCACCCACGGGAAAATCCAGACATCATCTTTTTTACCAATGGGTCAGCAAACCGACCAAATGATGTGACCCTCCTGGCCGGCTATGCAACAGTAACTCCATTCGAGATAGTGGAAGCTTTTGCTCTGCCTTTGGGAACGTCTGCTCAAGTGGCCAAATAGTTTGCCCCTACATGTATTCTAGCTGGAAACAAAACAGTCAATATTTATATGATTCCCGATTCACTTTTGGGGTAGTACATGATTATGGCCAATTATGGAAAAACAGGGGATTCATAGCTTCCTCCGGCCAACCTATTAAACATGCTAAATTGGTTTTAAATTTACTAGATGCTGTTCAGCTGCCCAGCAAGATAGCTGTTTTAAAGTGTGAAGCGCATACTACCGCAGACGATGAAGTCTCATGTGACAATAGATTTGCTGATAAAATAGCAAAGGAATTGGCTCTCAAACAGCAGCCACAACTGCAAGCGGCTGCAGTTGAACTTCCATCCACCATAACAGAACCAAAGTTAAAACAGGCACGGGAGCAAGCCTCCCTACAGGAGCATCGTTCTTGGCTAAAAGCAGGTTGCTATCAAGACAATTTGATAGGTGGATAAGGGCTTTGAAAACATGAGAAATACTCAAGTGGTAAAGGCAAAGGTGAACTGATGGGAGATAATGAGAGTGTCAAAATTTTCAAATGTTTTCACTGTAATAAACTAGGCTATGTAAAGTCACAGTGTTGGTGGTTGAAGAAAAGCACTGGGAAGGCTGATGTGGTAAAACAGGATAAGACAGTGGGGTTTGTTAAAGTGGTAAAGGAAAGCCCAAGTGAAGCGAAGGAGGTGCAAAAGATTGGACAGCCTGATCAAGAGGTGATTGATAAGAAGGTGCCAGGTCTTTTTAAAGAATTAACTTGTGTGGGTAAAGTTTACTCATGTGTATCAGGAGGACAGGTAATTGTTATAACCTGCCTACTGACGATTGGCTGGGGACTAATGATTATCCCACAATCCTATGGGAGTATGAACTTCCCCAATGAGGGGGGCAGAGAAACTCCTACTATAAATAAGCTGGCCAGTCCAGGAACCAGGAGGAAGGAGAAGGTAGCAAGGGAAGTTACTGCTACTGCTATGTATATGTTGTTATAGTAAATAAACTTTATTATTTTGTATCCTTAAAACTCGTGCTGGATTCTTCGGGGCCCTTACAAAAGTAATGAAGTCACAATTTTAAGAGATACGGGAGCTAGTCAATCTTTGATGGTAAGAGATAAGGAGTTATGTAGTCTGGGAAGAATGTAGCCAGAAAAGGTGGTAACATGTGGAATTCAGGGTGAGAGGAGTAGTGTTCCATTGTATAAGGTAAGGTTGGAAAGTCCAGTGAAGAGTGATGAAGTGGTAGTAGGAGTAATAGAGAAATTATCTTGTCCAGGAATACAGTTTATCTTGGGTAATGATATAGCTGGATCGCAGGTGGGAGTGATGCCTACTGTGGTTGATAAGCCAGTGGAAAATCAGACAACTGAAGTGTTGAAGGACGAATATCCTGGGATTGGGATACCAATGGGTATTAACAGTGACAGGGGAGCTCATTTCACTAGCAAATTGACCAAAGCCCTAACAGAAGTCATGGGATTTGATTGGAAATTGCATATCCCATATCAGCCACAATCCTCAGGAATGGTGGAAAGGACGGATGGAATAATTAAAACTGCAGTTACAAATGTGTGTCAACAAAATGGGCTGCTATGGCCAGATGCCATACCCATAGTAATGTATGCCCTGAGAAATCAGAAAAATCGCAATACAGGCTCAACCCCGTATGAGAAAATAATTGGAACGTCCCATGACAACTGGAACTAAACCCCCAATGACTCCAGCGGCAGTAACCTTAATATGGTCAGATGAGGCATCACTAAAATATGCCCAGGCTATGTGTGAAACCGATGAAAAAAATAATAATAAATAAATAAAACATGAAAAGGTGCAACAGGCTCAGATACATCCAAAAGAGGGAAATACACACCCTGGGGACCAAGTATATGTGAAAGCACTGAACAAAGATTCTTTTTCTCCTCGGTGGAATGGACCCTACCAAGTGCTGCTAACAACCCGAACAGCCGTTAAAGTAAAAGAAAAGCCAGATGGGATCCACGCAACTCGTGTAAACTACATCATACGGAACTTTGAGAGTACCAGCGAAACGCTGCCCTGAAGAGAATAAAGGCATTGATGTTTTTATATTATCATATTAATCCAACATCATGTAGAGGGTAAACTGCATACTAACACCTTAATGTACATCTGACTCATACGCAGAGGGTAAATAAATTCAGTTGGGTTTGTACACAAATTCCCAGATGCTCGGGGGGAGGCTTCCGTGTGCGACCGATCCCATTCACCAGTAAAGGGATAGCAAATGGGCTCTAAGGCAAAATAGTACAGGACGTGGTGAAGATACATATATATATTAGATTGGAGATTAGCTGGATACGATATGAATAGGAATGAGGAATGGTGGTGGCCTAGATTTAATGTGACACGTAACTGCCCTGGTTGATCCTTCCCAATTATCCTGGAGGCCCAAAAGGAAGTATATGCTTTAAGAATCATAAAACATATGGGACCTACTCAGTAGGCATGAGTCAGTGCGACCAGATCTTGAATTGACAACCCCCTATGTTCGACCTTACAGCTAAAGGATTATTCATCTTTGATTAGTCAGGAGTTGAAAATCAAACTAGTGGAGGCTCCTGGGAAGGGGATCCGATTTGACGAATGATGACTGATAGTAAAGGAAATCTGACCGCATATAACGGCACGTATTTTATCTGTGGCCATACCAGAAAATTGGGAAGGCTCCTGCTAATTGGGATAGGTAGTCTCTTATGTGCATCACATTCAGCAACTGCAGGACCATCCCCATCACAGGACGACACAAAAAGTGTTATGACATGGGCACAAATGCTGGGAATAATGATACCACTATTCGGAATAGCCACTAATGCATACGAACTACGCGAACTGCGAGACATCCTTGAGCAGGTAGCTAATGACACTGCAGAAGCTGTTAACCAGGTAGAAACTGACATGGTCGCTATAAGAGCGGTTGCCCTGCAGAATAGAATGGCTCTTGATTTCTTGTTAGCTGAAAAGGGAGGTACTTGTGCCCTGATTGGAAGGGACTGTTGCACATACATCCCTGATAACTCAGAGAAAATTGATAACCTGGTGGATCACAGTCATAGAGAAGTAACAAGATTACACAAAAATTAGGGATGGGGCTTTGGCTTTGGATGGTAGGATCATCAGAACAGAGGGTTGTGTTCTGGATTATAATCGCCATTGTAATCTTGATTGTCGTATGGTTACTGTTTTGATGTTGCGCAAGATATTTTTATTGTACTAACACGGGAGAACAGCCCTAGCCGCCGTGCCTCCAGGCTCATAACACGCAGGGAACTGTCATACGTCCATTCCCCTTACATTATAAACAACCCTTCTCTACGGAGGACACGATAATTTACTAAAAGGTGTTGATAAAAAGATCAACAAGGAGGGAATTGTGGAAGGGAAGTTAATGAATTACCAATTTAGAAGCATGCTGGGAATATTGACTATATTTTAACACTGCTTTTGAGCGAAAATAAGTAGGTCAAGTAATGTAAACTAAATACTGCTTAGTATGCTGTACTCGGCCTTATTATAATAATAAGTTGTTCTTCCGAAGGACAACAAAATGCGTACTCGAATTGTTTTTAAACCAAGGGCAAAACATTCATTATTTCCTCTGCGTATGTTCCCAAGCTTTATCTCTTCAAAGTTATTTATTTCACACTATAAATATAATGGTTTTCGACTGTTTAACTCAGAGTGAAGTGCACTAGCTTTTGCAGCTGGAACACTCTCTCTCCACAAATATATTTGTGTCAATAAATTTCCTTAAATCGAACCTCGAGGAATTTGTCTTTATTATGATTTCCACGAGTCTTCTTTCTTCAGTCTTCTTTCTTCAGTCTTCTTGCCTCAGTCTTCTTGCCTCAGTCTTCTTGCCTCAGTCTTCTTGCCTCAGTCTTCTTTCTTCTCTCCCTACCTACCTTTTCTTCTATGTATCTACCTACCTACCTTCTTTCTTCTATCTATCTACCTACCTACCTTCTTTCTTCTATCTACCTACAAATCTTTCTTCTATCTATCTATCTATCTATCTATCTACCTACCTAACTTCTTTCTTCTATCTACCTGCCTTCTATCTTCTATCTACCTACCTTCTTTCTTCTACCTACCTACCTTCTTTCTTCTACCTACCTACCTATCTACCTTCTTTCTTCTACCTACCTACCTTCTTTCTTCTACCTACCTACCTTCTTTCTTCTATCTATCTACCTTCTTTCTTCTCTCTATCTATCTTCTTTCTTCTCTCTATCTATCTTCTTTCTTCTCTCCATCTATCTTCTTTCTTCTCTCCATCTATCTTCTTTCTTCTCTCCATCTATCTTCTTTCTTCTCTCTATCTACCTTCTTTCTTCTCTCTACCTTCTTTCTTCTCTCTACCTTCTTTCCTCTACCTTCTTTCCTCTACCTTCTACCTATCTATCTATCGATCTAACTCTGTTTTTTTCCCCCTTCCTGTTTATTATTTTTTTTAATCCATCTTTTTTAATCCACCTATTGTCTTACCTACAAATCTAAATGACTGAATGCTAACATCTATCATACTTAGATCACTACTTCCTAAGGGATCCTTAACCTTGAGATCATTTATTAAACCTACCTCATTACCAGATCCAAAATAGTCTGATCCCAAGTTGGCTTCATAACATATTGCTCCCCCCAAAGAAAGTCCCAAATGCATTCTATGAATTCTCTAGGCTGGTCATTTCCAACTTGATTAGCCCAATCTATATGAAAATTAAAGTCGTCCATGATTAATGCAGTGCTCTTTTCACATGCATTAGCCACAGAGCTGGAAAGACTACAAGTGAAATCGCTCAGACAGTTCAAAGTTTTCACAGTTAGTTCACTGTTAAAACCACATCTGATATTGTGTTGCCAGCAACTACAGCAGGTTCCCAGTCATGGAAATATTTACTTCAATGAAAGCAGTCATCCCAAAACTTGATCAAATGCATCACCTTGTTTGGAATTCCCCAAACAATGAGGTGACAATCGACTCCCCATGGAACAGTAAGTGAACTCTCTAGGTTACACCCAATGCCCTGTTGGCCAAGAGCTAAAGGAGAAGTTCAGGGATTTATATATATATCTTGGAAAAGAGATACATACAGCTACAGCTGAGAGCAAGTCACCACGGACACGATATCTGTATTGCTTTCTTCTCAATTACAGAGTGATTCCCCACTTCACTACTGGAAAGGTTCAATATGCAGTCACCTTTGTCTTGCTTTTACTTATTTCTGCCCAATATTGATTTCCCATCTTGATCGTCCAAGCCAAGATCCATACTGTACTGATCTTGTGCTTTATTAACAGAGAAGACAAAGCCAGGAGTGAGACACAGCTAAGAATGAGTTTGGGAATTTGAATCTAGGTGGGAATTGAATTAAATCAGTAAGGCAGCTCCTTTTAAATTTCAGGAGTTTAAATTAATTTAAATTAAGCTAGTATTGTGCAGTATGGGTTAACAAGGGCTGCCCCACCCACTCACATAACTGGTTGGCAGTTAAGTGTCAGTCACTTATATCTACCTTGATCTAAAAGCAGGTTGGGGAGGGGAGTCAATTCAGGACAGTTTAAAAAGAGCAACATGTAAACTCACTCCCAGTGAGTTCTCCCAGTGAGCCAGAGAAGACAGAGCCAGGAGTGAGACACAGCTAAGAGTGAGTTTGGGAATTTGAATCTAGGTGGGAATTGAATTAAATCAGTAAGGCAGCTCCTTTAAAATTTCAGGAGTTTAAATTAATTTAAATTAAGCTAGTATTGTGCAGTGTGGCTTAACAAGGGCTGCCCCACCCACTCACATAACTGGTTGGCAGTTAAGTGTCAGTCACTTAAATCTACCTTGATCTAAAAGCAGGTGGGGGAGGGGAGTCAATTCAGGACAGTTTAAAAAGAGCAACTTGTAAACTCACTCCCAGTGAGTTCGCCCAGTGAGCCAGAGAAGACAGAGCCAGGAGTGAGACACAGCTAAGACTAAGTTTGGGAATTTGAATCTCGGTGGGAATTCGAAGCTGGGTGGGGAGGAAGTGCTTTTTATCCCTGATAAGTGTTGTAGTGTTTCTGTTTTTCTGTTTCTTTTCATTGGTATATTTATTTATTTTTTCTTTGTTGTTTTTTTGTTGAAATTGTAGTTGTTGAAGTTAACCGAAGGTTTAAGGCATGGCAGGAGATCTCAGGCCCGTGCCATGCTCCTCGTGTGCGATGTGGGAGCTCAGGAACACGTCCACTGTCCCTGGCTCCTTCACGTACAAGAAGTGTGTCCAGTTGCAGCTCCTGTTAGACCGCTTGACGGCTCTGGAGCTGCGGATGGACTCACTTTGGAGCATCCGCGATTCTGAGGACGTCGTGGATAGCACGTTTAGCGAGTTGGTCACACCGCAGGTGAAAGGTACTGAGGGAGATAGAAAATGGGTGACCAAAAGACAGAGCAAGAGTAGGAAGGCAGTGCAGGTGTCCTCTGCGGTCATCTCCCTGCAAAACAGATATACCGCTTTGGATACTGTTGAGGGAGATGGTTCACCAGGAGAAGGCAGCAGCAGCCAGGTTCATGGCACCGTGGCTGGCTCTGCAGCGCAGCTGGGCAGGAATAAGAATGGCAGGGCTATAGGGATAGGGGACTCAATTGTAAGGGGAATAGACAGGCGGTTCTGCGGACGCAATCGAGACTCCAGGATGGTATGTTGCCTCCCTGGTGAAAGGGTCAAGGATGTCTCGGAGTGGCTGCAGGACATTCTGGGGGGGGGGGGGGGGGAGGGTGAACAGCCAGCTGTTGTGGTGCACATAGACACCAACGATATAGGTAAAAAATGGGACGAGGTCCTACAAGCTGAATTTAGGGAGCTAGGAGTTAAACTAAAAAGTAGGACCTCAAAGGTAGTAATCTCACGATTGCTACCAGTGCCACGAGCTAGTCAGAGTAGGAATGTCAGGATAGAGAGGATGAATGCGTGGCTAGAGAGATGGTGCAAGAGGGAGGGATTCAAATTCCTGGGACATTGGAACCGGTTCTGGGGGAGGTGGGACCAGTACAAACCGGATGGTCTCTTCCTGGCCAGGACTGGAACCGATGTCCTAGGGGGGGTGTTTGCTAGAGCTGTTGGGGAGAGTTTAAACTAATGTGGCAGGGGGATGGGAACCGATGCAGGAAGTTGGAAGGTAGTAAAACAATGACAGAAATAAAAGGCAGTAAGGGGGAATGTGTAAGGCAGAGAAGCCATAGTCAAAAATCAAAAAGGGCGACAGTACAAGGTACAGTGACTGAGGGGAGCTCAGTGAATAGGACCAGGAATACTAACAGAAATAAAACGGGAAGTGAAAACATTAATGGTAAGCGACGCGGCAGGTTGTTACATGAAGATATGGGTTCAACGACAAGGAAAGTTAGGAGAAAGGTTAAGAGGAAATATAACTTAGGAGAGGTTACTGATCGAGGTGTTAAGATTCAGAACAGAGGTAAAAAAGCCAACAGTCCCTGCTGATTTTACCTGCAGGAAGTGCTGCCATCTCCAGCTCCTCCAAGACCGAGTTAGGGAACTGGAGCTGGAGTTGGAAGAACTTCGGATCATTCGGGAGCCAGAGGGGGTCATAGATAGCAGCTTTAGGGAATTAGTTACACCAAAGATTGGAGATAGATGGGTAACTGTAAGAGGGACTGGGAAGGAGCAGTCAGTGCAGGGATCCCCTGCGGTCGTTCCCCTGAGAAACAAGTATACCGCTTTGGATACTTGTGGGGGGGGGGGGACTTACTAGGGGTAAGCCATGGGGTACGGGCCTCTGGCACGGAGTCTGTCCCTGTTGCTCAGAAGGGAAGGGGGGAGAGGAGCAGAGCATTAGTAATTGGGGACTCGATAGTCAGGGGCACAGATAGGAGATTTTGTGGGAGCGTGTGAGACTCACGTTTGGTATGTTGCCTCCCAGGTGCAAGGGTACGTGATGTCTCGGATCGTGTTTTCCGGGTCCTTAAGGGGGAGGGGGAGCAGCCCCAAGTCGTGGTCCACATTGGCACTAACGACATAGGTAGGAAAGGGGACAAGGATGTCAGGCAGGCTTTCAGGGAGCTAAGATGGAAGCTCAGAACTAGAACAAACAGAGTTGTTATCTCTGGGTTGTTGCCCGTGCCACTTGATAGTGAGATGAGGAATAGGGAGAGAGAGCAATTAAACACGTGGCTACAGGGATGGTGCAGGCGGGAGGGATTCAGATTTCTGGATAACTGGGGCTCTTTCTGGGGAAGGTGGGACCTCTACAGCCAGGATGGTCTACATCTGAACCTGAGGGGCACAAATATCCTGGGGGGGAGATTTGTTAGTGCTCTTTGGGGGGGTTTAAACTAATGCAGCAGGGGCATGGGAACCTGGATTGTAGTTTTAGGGTAAGGGAGAATGAGAGTATAGAGGTCAGGAGCACAGATTTGACGTCGCAGGAGGGGGCCAGTGTTCAGGTAGGTGGTTTGAAGTGTGTCTACTTCAATGCCAGGAGTATACGAAATAAGGTAGGGGAACTGGCAGCATGGGTTGGTACCTGGGACTTCGATGTTGTGGCCATTTCGGAGACATGGATAGAGCAGGGACAGGAATGGATGTTGCAGGTTCCGGGGTTTAGGTGTTTTTGTAAGCTCAGAGAAGGAGGCAAAAGAGGGGGAGGTGTGGAGCTGCTAGTCAAGAGCAGTATTATGGTGGCGGAGAGGATGCTAGATGGGGACTCATCTTCCGAGGTAGTATGGGCTGAGGTTAGAAACAGGAGAGGTCACCCTGTTGGGAGTTTTCTACAGGCCTCCAAATAGTTCTAGGGATGTAGAGGAAAGGATGGCGAGGATGATCCTGGATAAGAGCGAAAGTAACAGGGTAGTTATTATGGGAGACTTTAACTTTCCAAATATTGACTGGAAAAGATATAGTTCGAGTACATTAGATGGGTCGTTTTTTGTACAGTGTGTGCAGGAGGGTTTCCTGACACAATATGTTGACAGGCCAACAAGAGGCGAGGCCACGTTGGATTTGGTTTTGGGTAATGAACCAGGCCAGGTGTTGGATTTGGAGGTAGGAGAGCACTTTGGGGACAGTGACCACAATTCGGTGACGTTTACGTTAATGATGGAAAGGGATAAGTATACACCGCAGGGCAAGAGTTATAGCTGGGGGAAGGGCAATTATGATGCCATTAGACTTGACTTGGGGGGGATAGGTTGGAGAAGTAGGCTGCAAGTGTTGGGCACACTGGATAAGTGGAGCTTGTTCAAGGATCAGCTACTGCGTGTTCTTGATAAGTATGTACCGGTCAGGCAGGGAGGAAGGCGTAGAGCGAGGGAACCGTGGTTTACCAAAGAAGTGGAATCTCTTGTGAAGAGGAAGAAGGAGGCCTATGTGAAGATGAGGTGTGAAGTTTCAGTTGGGGCGATGGATAGTTACAAGGTAGCGAGGAAGGATCTAACGAGAGAGCTAAGACGAGCAAGGAGGGGACATGAGAAGTATTTGGCAGGTAGGATCAAGGAAAACCCAAAAGCTTTCTATAGGTATGTCAGGAATAAGCGAATGACTAGGGTAAGAGTAGGACCAGTCAAGGACAGGGATGGGAAGTTGTGTGTGGAGTCTGAAGAGATAGGCGGGATACTAAATGAATATTTTTCGTCAGTATTCACTCAGGAAAAAGATAATGTTGTGGAGGAGGATGCTGAGACCCAGGCTATTAGAATAGATGGCATTGAGGTACGTAGGGAAGAGGTGTTGGCAATTCTGGACAGGCTGAAAATAGATAAGTCCCCGGGACCTGATCGGATTTATCCTAGGATTCTCTGGGAGGCCAGGGAAGAGATTGCTGGACCTTTGGCTTTGATTTTTATGTCATCATTGGCTACAGGAATAGTGCCAGAGGACTGGAGGATAGCAAATGTGGTCCCTTTGTTCAAAAAGGGTAGCAGAGACAACCCCGGCAACTATAGACCGGTGAGCCTCACGTCTGTAGTGGGTAAAGTCTTGGAGGGGATTATAAGAGACAAGATTTATAATCATCTAGATAGGAATAATATGATCAGGGATAGTCAGCATGGCTTTGTGAAGGGTAGGTCATGCCTCACAAACCTTATCGAGTTCTTTGAGAAGGTGACTGAACAGGTAGACGAAGGTAGAGCAGTTGATGTGGTGTATATAGATTTCAGTAAAGCGTTTGATAAGGTTCCCCACGGTAGACTATTGCAGAAAATACGGAGGCTGGGGATTGAGGGTGATTTAGAGATGTGGATCAGAAATTGGCTAGCTGAAAGAAGACAGAGGGTGGTGGTTGATGGGAAATGTTCAGAATGGAGTTCAGTTACAAGTGGCGTACTACAAGGATCTGTTCTGGGGCCGTTGCTGTTTGTCATTTTTATCAATGACCTAGAGGAAGGCGCAGAAGGGTGGGTGAGTAAATTTGCAGACGACACTAAAGTCGGTGGTGTTGTCGACAGTGTGGAAGGATGTAGCAGGTTACAGAGGGACATAGATAAGCTGCAGAGCTGGGCTGAGAGGTGGCAAATGGAGTTTAATGTAGAGAAGTGTGAGGTGACTCACTTTGGAAGGAATAACAGGTATGCGGAATATTTGGCTAATGGTAAAGTTCTTGGAAGTGTAGATGAGCAGAGTGATCTCGGTGTCCATGTACATAGATGCCTGAAAGTTGCCACCCAGGTTGATAGGGTTGTGAAGAAGGCCTATGGAGTGTTGGCCTTTATTGGTAGAGGGATTGAGTTCCGGAGTCAGGAGGTCATGTTGCAGCTGTATAAAACTCTGGTACGGCCGCATTTGGAGTATTGCGTACAGTTCTGGTCACCGCATTATAGGAAGGACGTGGAGGCTTTGGAGCGGGTGCAGAGATTTACCAGGATGTTGCCTGGTATGGAGGGAAAATCTTATGAGGAAAGGCTGATGGACTTGAGGTTGTTTTCGTTGGAGAGAAGAAGGTTAAGAGGAGACTTAATAGAGGCATACAAAATGATCAGGGGGTTAGATAGGGTGGACAGTGAGCGCCTTCTCCCGCGGATGGAAGTGGCTGGCACGAGGGGACATAGCTTTAAACTGAGGGGTAATATATATAGTACAGAGGTCAGAGGTAGGTTCTTTACGCAAAGAGTGGTGAGGCCGTGGAATGCCCTACCTGCAACAGTAGTGAACTCGCCAACATTGAGGGCATTTAAAAGTTTATTGGCTAAGCATATGGATGATACGGGCATAGTGTAGGTTAGATGGCTTTTGTTTCGGTGCAACATCGTGGGCCGAAGGGCCTGTACTGCGCTGTATCGTTCTATGTTCTATAAGTGTACTTTACCTGAATGCTCGTCGTATTCGGAATAGGGTAAATGATTTGATGGCGCAAATCATCGTGAATGACTATGATTTAGTGGCCATTACTGAAACATGGTTAAAGGATGGTCACGACTGGGAGTTAAATATCCGAGGGTATCAAACTTTTCGGAAGGACACAGTGGATGATAAGGGAGGTGGTGTAGCTCTGTTATTTAAGGATGACATCCGGGCAACAGTAAGGGATGACATCGGTGCTATGGAGGATAAGGTTGAATCCATTTGGGTGGAAATCAGGAATAGTAAGGCGAAAAGGTCACTGGTAGGAGTAATCTACAGGCCACCAAATAGTAACATTATGGTGGGGCAGGCAATAAACAAAGAAATAACAGATGCATGTAGAAATGGTACAGCAGTTATCATGGGGGATTTTAATCTACATGTTGATTGGTTTAACCAGGTCGGTCAAGGCAGCCTTGAGGAGGAGTTTATAGAATGTATCCGCGATAGTTTCCGAGAACAGTATGTAATGGAACCTACGAGGGAACAAGCGGTCCTAGATCTGGTCCTGTGTAATGAGACAGGATTGATTCAGGATCTCATAGTTAGGGATCCTCTCGGAAGGAGCGATCACAATATGGTGGAATTTAAAATACAGATGGAGGGTGAGAAGGTAAAATCAAGCACTAGTGTTTTGTGCTTAAACAAAGGAGATTACAATGGGATGAGAGAAGAACTAGCTAAGGTAGACTGGGAGCAAAGACTTCATAGTGAAACAGTTGAGGAACAGTGGAGAACCTTCCAAGTGATTTTTCACAGTGCTCAGCAAAGGTTTATACCAACAAAAAGGAAGGACGGTAAAAAGAGGGAAAATCAACCGTGGATATCTAAGGAAATAAGGGAGAGTATCAAATTGAAGGAAAAAACATACAAAGTAGCAAAGATCAGTGGGAGACTAGAGGACTGGGAAATCTTTAGGGGGCAACAGAAAGCTACTAAAAAAGCTATAAAGAAGAGTAAGATAGATTATGAGAGTAAACTTGCTCAGAATATAAAAACAGATAGTAAAAGTTTCTACAAATACATAAAACAAAAAAGAGTGGCTAAGGTAAACATTGGTCCTTTAGAGGATGAGAAGGGAGATTTAATAATGGGAGATGAGGAAATGGCTGAGGAACTGAACAGGTTTTTTGGGTCGGTCTTCACAGTGGAAGGCACAAATAACATGCCAGTGGCTGATGGAAATGAGGCTATGACAGGTGAGGACCTTGAGAGGATTGTTATTAGTGATAATTTACCAAAATTCACTAGACTCTGGGGTGGTCCCGGCGGATTGGAAATCAGCAAACGTGACACCACTGTTTAAAAAAGGAGGTAGGCAGAAAGCGGGTAATTATAGGCCAGTGAGCTTAACTTCGGTAGTAGGGAAGATGCTGGAATCTACTATCATCAAGGAAGAAATAGTGAGGCATCTGGATGGAAATTGTCCCATTGGGCAGACGCAGCATGGGTTCATAAAGGGCAGGTCGTGCCTAACTAATTTAGTGGAATTCTTTGAGGACATTAACAGTGCGGTAGATAACGGGGAGCCAATGGATGTGGTATATCTGGATTTCCAGAAAGCTTTTGACAAGGTGCCACACAAAAGGTTTTGCATAAGATAAAGATGCATGGCATTAAGGGGAAAGTAGTAGCATGGATAGAGGATTGCTTAATTAATAGAAAGCAAAGAGTGGGGATTAATGGGTGTTTCTCTGGTTGGCAATCAGTAGCTAGTGGTGTCCCTCAGGGATCAGTGTTGGGCCCACAACTGTTCTCAATTTACATAGATGATTTGGAGTTGGGGACCAAGGGCAATGTGTCCAAGTTTGCAGACGACACTAAGATAAGTGGTAAAGCAAAAAGTGCAGAGGATACTGGAAGTCTGCAGAGGGATTTGGATAGATAAGTGAATGGGCTAGGGTCTGGCAGATGGAATACAATGTTGACAAATGTGAGGTTATCCATTTTGGTAGGAATAACAGCAAAAGGGATTATTATTTAAATGATAAAATATTAAAACATGCTGCGGTGCAGAGAGACCTGGGTGTGCTAGTGCATGAGTCGGAAAAAGTTGGTTTACAGGTGCAACAGGCGATTAAGAAGGCAAATGGAATTTTGTCCTTCATTGCTAGAGGGATGGAGTATAAGACTAGGGAGGTTCTGCTGCAATTGTATAAGGTGTTAGTGAGGCCACACCTGGAGTATTGTGTTCAGTTTTGGTCTCCTTACTTGAGAAAGGACGTACTGGCACTGGAGGGTGTGCAGCGGAGATTCACTAGGTTAATCCCAGAGCTGAAGGGGTTGGATTACGAGGAGAGGTTGAGTAGACTGGGACTGTGCTAGTTGGAATTTAGAAGGATGAGGGGGGATCTTATAGAAACATATAAGATTATGAAGGGAATAGATAGGATAGATGCGGGCAGGTTGTTTCCACTGGCAGGTGAAAGCAGAACTAAGGGGCATAGCCCCAAGATAAGGGGAAGTAGATTTAGGATTGAGTTTAGGAGGAACTTCTTCACCCAAAGGGTTGTGAATCTATGGAATTCCTTGCTCAGTGAAGCAGTAGAGGCTCCTTCATTAAATGTTTTTAAGATAAAGATAGATAGTTTTTTGAAGAATAAAGGGATTAAGGGTTATGGTGTTCAGGCCGGAAAGTGGAGCTGAGTCCACAAAAGATCAGCCATGATCTCATTGAATGGTGGAGCAGGCTCGAGGGGCCAGATGGCCTACTCCTGCTCCTAGTTCTTATGTTCTTATACCCCACCTCTTCCTTTTTTCCCCTCTTTCTGAAATGTTAGGTATCCTTGAATATTCTGTTCCCAGCCTTGGCTATCTTGCAGCCTATCACTCTAATGGCTATCATAGTATCCCCATTTATTTCAATTTGTGCTATCAATTCATCCATCTTGTTCGGAATGATGTGTGCTTTCAGATAAATAGCTTTTAATTCTATCTTCTTACCATTTTTCACACTCTGACCATATGTGCTGCTGCATCATTCTGTTTCTACGCTCTGGTTTATCATTATAGGTACCGCTAACCTGCTCCAATACCTTTCCTTTCTGGGTAACTTTCCAAAACATCCCTCTCACCTGTTTTGTTCACCCCCCACTATTTAGTTTAAAGCCCTCTCTATTCTTTTCCAACAATTTTCTTGAAGGCATATTGGTTTGTTTCTGAAATAGGCAAATGCTACAATTTAATTTATTTACAAGCTCGCACCCAGGCTGTGAGGTAAGAGTAATACTGAGGAAGGAGCTGCAGCACACAATATATAGGCTCCAGTATATTGGGCCCAATGAAGTAAAGGTTGGAGTCACAAGTGTCCGTGCCAAAGAGTCATAGAATTTTGAGTTTGCTCACTACCTCCAGTGAGAAGCTCCACTAACAGCTTCAAGTATTCAGAATTTCAACAAAGGAAGATGATAATTAGCATTTACATGTGTCTGTCAAAGTGTTCTGAAGTGAGTGTTGGTTTATGTTGACAGTCATAATGAACTTCTCAACATTTCTAGTCAAGCATTCCGAATGTCATGCAATGCTTTTCAAGATAATCAACCGTCCTCATTTTGAAGTCGTGATAGAATTTGTGGGAAATCAAAAATTGTCAACATTTACTGGCACAGCTTAGTAAAAAGGAAAATAAGGAGTAAAAAAAACATTTAATCCTGCACCATTATTTTTTTTAAAAACCAATGATATCGAGCCATTTCATGTAGATGACTGAGTGCTTATTGAAGCGTACCGAAACATGTCAATTATATTAAGCCCTGACTTTCAAATCCTGCCAGGGGCTATTTTGGTTAGCAAGCTCATGTTAAAATTCCTTGGTGTACTAAATATAGCACTGAGTTGAATTTGAGCATTGGTGTTTCAAATTCTTAATGAATAATTCACCCCCTTATGAACTACGAAATGTAGAACAAGGTAAGGACATCGGCTTATTATTCTAAAGTACTTGCTGCAAGACTCTTTTTCCATTACATCAATGGGGGACATCAATCCCACAGCCTTGCAGGGCTTCAATTTCTGTTTTGATTATAACCGAATGTGCTATCATTATGTTGCGCTGTGGCTGCACCATCCTCTCACTGTCTTCATTGGACTGTTTTTTTCCTGTTTCTTTAAAAGCACGCAATACTACGTACGATCAGGTGTGTTGTGCATGCTACATAATTCTTCCTGCTGAAATGTTTTCCAAAGTAAATTTCCCTGCTAAGATCGCCTGTGAAATGGAAATATTTTTTGGGGGGGTTGGGGGGAATGAAAGTGAGGATTCCTTTTTTCATATTAAGTTCTAATTCTCAACATATTTTGGTTTCCTCAGCCACACACCAGATGTGGCTGAGAGAATTAGAGTATCCTCGTCGGTTGAGTACACAAACTTACCTCTTTTATGCAGTCTAGGATATGTTTGAAACCTGCTCTAACCATGCAATCTTCTACACCAGTGCATCTCAAAATGTCTTCCTTTCTTTCTCAACTAAGGAGTCAGTGACTTCCGCCCCTCTCCTCACACCATGGTTAAAAGGAACCATAACTGATTCGCATCTTACCTCTTCCTCTCCCTCCCTGAATCGTGATAGGGTTCTCCTTATCCTCACCTTCTGCACCACCAGCCTTTCAAATTGACAGAGCATCCTCCGCCACCACCAGCGTGATGTGACGTCAAAACATGTCCCGTCCCATCTTCCCGATTTAGTATTCTGAAGGAACTGTTCCTTCCACGAAATGCTGGTCCAATTCTTCCCATGGCACCATTTTGTGCAGGAGATTCAACAACTACCCTTTTACCTCCTCCCACTCAATGGGCAAGTCCCCCAAATTTATTTCAATATAGTATAATGTATTTGCTACTCACAATGTGGCCCTCTCTACTTTGGGATAACCAAAGGCAGATTGGATGACCACTTTGTGGAACACTTGCATGCAGTCAGCAAACATGGTTCTAAACTTCCAGTCACCTGTCAATTTAATTCTCTCATGCTGACCTCTCTGTCCGACAGTGTTCCAGTGATGCTCAATGCTAACTTGAGGACCCATGCCTCATCTTTCGACAGGCATGTTACAGCCCTCAGGATTACCCCCTATGCCATATGCTAGTGAGGCTAGAAATAGGAAGATGATGCAGCTAAACACATGGCTAAACAGCTGGTGTAGGAGTGAGGGTTTCTGATATCGGATCATTGGGGTCTCTTCTGGGCAGGTGGGACCTGTACAAGAAGGACAGGTTGCATCTAAACTGGAGGAACATAAATATCTTGGCTGCAGGGATTGTTAGTGTCACATGGGAGGGTTTAAATTAGTATGGCAGAGGGGTGGGGAGGGGGAGGGGGGAGCCAGAGCAATAGGGCAGAAGCTGAAATAACTGAAGGGGAGCTAGAGTATAGGGACAGTAAGACTGAGAGGAAGAGCAGGCAGGGAGATATTGCTGAACACAGCAGGACTGGTGGTCTGAAGTGCATTTCTTTCAATGTGAGAAGCATAACAGGTAAGGCAGGTGAACCTAGAGCTTGGATTAGTACTTTGAACTATGATGTGTTGTTGCCATTACAGAGACTTGGTTTCGCCAGGGGGCATAGGTTTAAGGTACGTGGGGCAAAGTTTAGAGGGTGGGAAGGGGGAGGTGAGAGGGTAGCGGGGTACAAGTCACTGATACATCTCTGGCAGCAGGACAGCAAGCTGCTGCAAGGAGACCATGCGCAGTGCACATTGCAAACTTCACTGATGCAGCAGGATGGAGGCAGGGTTGCGCAATGGTTAGCACCTCTGCCTCATGGCACCGAGGACCCGGGTGCACCCCACAACCCAAAGATGTGCAGGTTAGGTGGATTGGCCGTGATAAATTGCCCTGAGTGTCCAAAATTGCCCTTAGTGTTGGGTGGGGTTGCTGGGTTGTGGGGATAAGGTGGAGGTGTTGACCAAGAGCCGGTACAGACTCGATGGGCCGGGTGGCCTCCTTCTGCACTGTAAATTCTATAATAATCTCTGATTAATCTAGGACAAAGGTTCGGCACAACATCGTGGCCGAAGGGCCTGTTCTGTGCTGTATTTTTCTATGTTCTATGTGCGTGCGAGGCAGGTTTTTTAACGCAGAGAGTGTTGAGCACCTGGAATGCATAGCCATGGGAGGTTGTGGAAGCAGATACATTAACGGCGTTCAAAAGGCATCTTGACAAATAAATGGCAGGAACCTTGCACTGCCACCCTAGAACCCAGGCAGCGCTCCTTCCACCTTGGCAGTGCCAGAGTGGCAGTGCCAAGGTGCCTGTGTTCCAAGGGGAGGGCCAGAGAGCTACCTGCACTTGCCCTGGCCACCCAGGAGTCTCCCGTGGTCAGGGAGGCCCATTTCCTCCCCCCCTCCCCCGGATGCCATTCCACATGATCCACGTTTGAGTGGACCAGCACTGATTGGCACCCGGCTGCAGCCTCCCTGGGAAGGCCAAAGAATCGAGGGAGGCCAATGAATCCCACGCAGGGTAGGTCATGAGTAGGTTTACGACCTACTTCGCGAGCGTCAATCGTCATGCCCATTAGGGGCGCGGTTATGGCTCCGATGTCTTGCGGGGAGTCAGAGAATCTCGCGTGGCATGAGGCTGTCAGGAGGCTCATTGGAGTGCTTTCCCGGCATTGCGCTCAAGTGAGAGTCCAACACCGCCAGAGAATCGCGCCCAATATTGCGGACTTACTACAGGCCGCCGAACTGCCAGGGGGAGATAGAGCAGCTGGTATGTAGACAGATTGTTGGAAATGTAAAAGCAACAGGATTATTGTGGTGCATGATTTTAACTTCCCCAATATTGCCTGGGTCTCATTAGGGGTTTGGATGGGGAAGCATTTGTAAGGAGCATCCAGGAGGGCTTCTTGAAACAATATGTGGATAGTCCAACTACGGAAGGGGACATATTAGACCTTGTGCTAGGGAATGAGCCTGACCAGATGGTCGAAGTTTCAGCAGGGCAGCATTTCTGCAAGGCTAATTAGAACAATGAAGGAACTGAAGGATTTATTTTGGGGGGGGGTGGTTTGAGGGTAAATCAACATCTGGCATGTGGGAGGCTTCCAAATGAGAGTTAATAAGAATTCAGAAACAGCATCTGCCTGTGAGGATGAAGGACAAGTATGGCAAGTTTCGGGAACCTTGGATAACAAGGGATATTATGAGCCGAGTCAAAAAGAAAAAGGAAGCATTTACACGAGCTAGAAGGCTGGGAACAGGTGAAGCCTGTGAGGAATATAAGGAAAGTAGGAATGAACTTAAGCAAGGAGTCAGGAGGGCTATGAAAAGTAATTGGCAAACAGGATTAAGGAGAATCCCAAAGCTTTTTATACGTAGATAAAGAGCAAGAGGGTAGACAGGGAATAGTTGGCCCACTCAAGGACAGAGGAGGGAGCCTATGTGTGGAGCCAGAGGAAATGGGAGAGGTACGAAATGAGTACTTTGCATCAGTATCCACCAAAGAGAAGAACTTGGTGGATGAGTGTAGGGAAGGATGTGTAGACATACTGGGTCATGTTGATACCAAAAAGGAGGAGGTATTGGGCGTCTCGAAAAACATTAAGGTAGATAAGTCCCCAGGCTTGATGGCATCTACCCAAGAATACCGAGGAAGGCAAGGGAGGAAATTGCTTGGGCCTTGACACAAATCTTTGCATACTCACTGGTTAAATGCTTTCATCGGTCGGGGCATCGAGTATAAAAGTTAGCAAGACCTGCTGCAGCTGTACAGAACCTTAGTTAAGCCACACTTGGAATGTTGCATACAATTCAGGTCGCCAGACTACCAGAGAGATGTGGAGACTTTGGAGAGAGTACAAAAGCGGTTTACCAGAATTTTGCCTAGTCTGAAGGGTATTAGCTATGAGGCGAGGTTATATAAACTCGGATTGTTTGCACTGGAACGATGGGAGTTGAGGGGAGACCTGATAGAGGGCTACAATATTAAGCGGTATGGACAGAGTGGATAGTCAGAAGCTTTTACAAGGATGAAAAAAGGCAATTACTAGGGAACACAGGTTTAAATTGTGAGGGGCAAAGTTTAGAGGAGATGTGCGAGGGAAGTTTTTTTTTTTACAGAGGGTAGTGGGTGCCTGGAACTTGCTGCTGGAGGAGGTGGTGGAAGCAGGGACGATAGTCGTTTAAGAAGCATCTTGACAAACATATGAATAGGATGGGAATAGAGGGATATGGACCCCGGAAATGTAGAAGGTTTTGGTTCAGACAGGCATCATGATCGGTGCAAGCTTGGAGGGCCGAAGGACATGTTCCTGTGCTGTACTGTTCTTTGTTCTCCGAACGCAACATGGAGGTTAGCAATTTCAGATCAGAAACCATTTTATGTTCAGTTTGTTCATTGGTTTTTGGTTTGCTCTCTTGTTTCTCAACAATTTTTTTGCTTCTCCGTGGCAGTGGTTCATCAGTCTGCCATTCACACTTGCCCCAGACACATCTTTTGTTTCTTTACTTGTCCCATTACCACTCCCTCTGGCCCTGCACCATAAGTGTTTTGTCATTTAATCGTTTCGGCCTTCCATCATATCGCGGAGATTCCCCCCTTTTGTTCCTTCTCCCAGGCATTCCCCTTGCTTAAAACCTATTACATTAGAATTGTAACTTTTCCAAATTCGGAAGAAAGGTTATTGAGTTGAAATATTAACTCTGTTTCTCTCCCACAGATACTGCCTTGCCTGCTGAGGATTTCCCAGTATTTTGCTTTTGTATTGGTGTTCGAGTCCAGCCTGGTGGCATCTCACTTCCTTTTGCCCGAATAGGTTTCGCCTCTACAAGTGGCAGAAGTCAAGAGGTCAACCTGGCAGGACATGACAAGAAAGCCGACAAACCATAAATTCAAACCTTTAATTCATGCAGGAATGTAACAAAGCAGTCCAGCCAAGGAGCAAACATGGGCTGCATTTCTTCACAAGCAGAACATTTCTATCTGCTGAAAGTCTTATATACCATTGCAGGACAAATACAATGCCCAGGTGGGCAGCACGGTGGCGCAGTGGTTAGCATTGCTGCCTCAGGGCGCCGAGGTCCCAGGTTCGATCCCGGCTCTGGGACACTGTCCTTGTGGAGTTTGCACAATCTCCCCTTGTTTGCGTGGGGTTCGGCCCCACAACCCAAAGATGTGCAGGCTAGGTGGATTGGCCACGCTAAATTGCCCCTTAATTGGAAAAAATGAATTGGGCACTCTAAATTTAAAAATAAAAATACATTGCCCTGAAGTTGGCGTGCCGTTTCATCATTTTGGTCTTCACACAATTTGTCCAATTTTAACTTCGGCATTATTTCACTATACATGTCTAAAGTCAAACACCTTGGACGGGATTCTCCGTCCAGCCGCACCCGTTTACTGTTGTGGCCTTCCCGTTCCGGCAGCAGGATCCTCCGTCCCGGCAGCCGACAATGGGGTTTCCCCCACACTGTCGGGAAATCCGCGGGCGAGAGTGTGCTGCCGGTGAACTGGAGGATCTCGCTGACGGAGAATCCAGCCCATATTCTCCTGAATCAGAACTTTATGACGAGTCAGAGATACGATTTTCAAATTGGGAGCCTGCTGCAAGGCTCCATTCACCAAACATTTGATTTTAATGGCAGGAAAATCGCATGGAATGTGCTGACCTCATGCCAAGTCTCTGAAATGATCTCCCAATGGGAAAACCTCTGTGCTGTCGGCAATACAGCCAAGCCAAAGGTACAGGAGGAGGCCATTTGGCTAATTATACCAGTGCTGGCTCTTTGCTGGAGAAATCTTGGGCGTCATTCTCCGACCCCCCGCCGGGTTGGAGAATCGCCGGGGCTGCCGTGAATCCCGCCCCTGCTGGTTGCCGAAGTCTCCGGTACCGGATATTCGGCGGGGGCGGGAATCGGGCCGCGCTAGTTGGCGGGCCCCCCCGCTGGATTCTCCGGCCCGGATGGGCCGAAGTCCCGCCGATAAATTGCCTGTCCCACCGGCGTGGATTAAACCACATTTTGAACGGCGGGTCAAGGCGACGTGGGCGGGCTCCGGGGTCCTGGGGGGGGCGCGGGGTGATCTGGCCCTGGGGGGGTGCCCCCACGGTGGCCTGGCCCGTGATCGAGGCCCACCGATCCGCGGGCGGGCCTGTGCCGTGGGGGCACTCTTTCCCTTCCGCCTCCGCCACGGTCTCCACCATGGCGGAGGCGGAAGAGACTCCCTCCACTGTGCATGCGCGGGAAACTGTCAGCGGCCGCTGACGCTCCCGTGCATGCGCCGCCCCGATATGTCATTTCCGCGCCAGCTGGCGGGGCAACAAAGGCCGTTTCCGCCAGCTGGCGGGGCGGAAATCTCTCCGGCATCGGCTTAGCCCCTCAATGTTGGGGCTCGGCCCCCAAAGATGCGGAGTATTCCACACCTTTGGGGCGGCGCGATGCCCGTCTGATTGGCGCCGTTTTGGGCCCCAGTCGGCGGACATCGCGCAGTTTGGGGAGAATTTCGCCCCTGAATCTAACCACAGTGGACTGCTCATGGCTCTTAGCCTTGTGTCTTGCTCAGCTTCAAACATTAATCTACTTTAAGTGGAAGGATTTTTGATGCAACTACTTCCTGTGGTAATATAGTCAATGGGTGCGATTTAGCCAAAAGGTTACCAAATGTGGTAGCGAGCAGGGACTGCTGTGAGCTTTTGTGCTAAGGACAGGCGAGGCAGTCACTGCTACAAAATGTTGATTAGTCCAGACATAATGAGGCCCCTGGGGTACACACCACAAATGATGATCCCGCCAGCTGATCGCTGAGATTGTGCTCACCAGTACCACCCCCCCCCCCCCCCCCAACCCTCACTGTTAACAAAGGGGAGCACTTAAACCGCTCCTGCACATCCAACCCCACACAGCTCGCAGTCATGTCTCCAAAAAGACCAGCCCCATGATTCGGGGATGCCGATTTGGGAAGATTATTGGACGCAGTGGAGACCAGACGAGATGCCCTGTTCCGCCAAAGGTCTCGGAGGGTCAGCCAGAGGGGTGCTAGTTTTGCCTGGGAGGAAGTGGCAGCGGCCATAAGCTCGGAGAGCGTGACCAGGAGGACTGGCACTCAGTGCCACAAAGGAGGTCAACGACCTCCACCGGGCCACATCCAAAACCCCCCCTCACAAGAATGCACCTGGCAACACCCCACCCAGCACCGTTCTATGCCCCGGCCCACCCACGTCCAGCAGTGCTGCCAACGCCATCCTCCCATCTCTCCATTCCTCCACATACTCCGCATTCCCCCCATATGCCCCATCTCCTCCCATACACCCCAACCACCCCCCCATCCGGAACATCCGTGACTTGGGGGGGATAGGTTGGAGAAGTAGGCTGCAAGTGTTGGGCACACTGGATAAGTGGAGCTTGTTCAAGGATCAGCTACTGCGTGTTCTTGATAAGTACGTACCGGTCAGGCAGGGAGGAAGGCGTAGAGCGAGGGAACCGTGGTTTACCAAAGAAGTGGAATCTCTTGTTAAGAGGAAGAAGGAGGCCTATGTGAAGATGAGGTGTGAAGTTTCAGTTGGGGCGATGGATAGTTACAAGGTAGCGAGGAAGGATCTAAAGAGAGAGCTAAGACGAGCAAGGAGGGGACATGAGAAGTATTTGGCAGGTAGGATCAAGGAAAACCCAAAAGCTTTCTATAGGTATGTCAGGAATAAGCAAATGACTAGGTTAAGAGTAGGACCAGTCAAGGACAGGGATGGGAAGTTGTGTGTGGAGTCTGAAGAGATAGGCGGGATACTAAATGAATATTTTTCGTCAGTATTCACTCAGGAAAAAGATAATGTTGTGAAGGAGAATGCTGAGACCCAGGCTATTAGAATAGATGGCATTGAGGTACGTAGGGAAGAGGTGTTGGCAATTCTGGACAGGCTGAAAATAGATAAGTCCCCAGGGCCTGATGGGATTTATCCTAGGGTTCTCTGGGAGGCCAGGGAAGAGATTGCTGGACCTTTGGCTTTGATTTTTATGTCATCATTGGCTACAGGAATAGTGCCAGAGGACTGGAGGATAGCAAATGTTCAAAAAGGGGAGCAGAGACAACCCCGGCAACTATAGACCGGTGAGCCTCACGTCTGTAGTGGGTAAAGTCTTGGAGGGGATTATAAGAGACAAGATTTATAATCATCTAGATAGGAATAATATGATCAGGGATAGTCAGCATGGCTTTGTGAAGGGTAGGTCATGCCTCACAAACCTTATCAAGTTCTTTGAGAAGGTGACTGAACAGGTAGACGAGGGTAGAGCAGTTGATGTGGTGTATATGGATTTCAGTAAAGCGTTTGATAAGGTTCCCCACGGTAGGCTATTGCAGAAAATACGGAGGCTGGGGATTGAGGGTGATTTAGAGATGTGGATCAGAAATTGGCTAGCTGAAAGAAGACAGAGGGTGGTGGTTGATGGGAAATGTTCAGAATGGAGTTCAGTTACAAGTGGCGTACCACAAGGATCTGTTCTGGGGCCGTTGCTGTTTGTCATTTTTATCAATGACCTAGAGGAAGGCGCAGAAGGGTGGGTGAGTAAATTTGCAGACGACACTAAAGTCGGTGGTGTTGTCGACAGTGTGGAAGGATGTAGCAGGTTACAGAGGGACATAGATAAGCTGCAGAGCTGGGCTGAGAGGTGGCAAATGGAGTTTGATGTAGAGAAGTGTGAGGTGATTCACTTGGGAAGGAATAACATGAATGCGGAATTTTTGGCTAATGGTAAAGTTCTTGGAAGTGTGGATGAGCAGAGGGATCTGGTGTCCATGTACATAGATCCCTGAAAATTGCCACCCAGATTGATAGGGTTGTGAAGAAAGCCTATGGAGTGTTGGCCTTTATTGGTAGCGGGATTGAGTTCCGGAGTCAGGAGGTCATGTTGCAGCTGTACAAAACTCTGGTACGGCCGCATTTGGAGTATTGCGTACAGTTCTGGTCACCGCATTATAGGAAGGACGTGGAGGCTTTGGAGAGGGTGCAGAGGAGATTTACCAGGATGTTGCTTGGTATGGAGGGAAAATCTTATGAGGAAAGGCTGATGGACTTGAGGTTGTTTTCGTTGGAGAGAAGAAGGTTAAGAGGAGACTTAATAGAGGCATACAAAATGATCAGGGGGTTAGATAGGGTGGACAGTGAGAGCCTTCTCCCGCGGATGGGAATGGCTGGCACGAGGGGACATAGCTTTAAACTGAGGGGTAATAGATATAGGACAGAGGTCAGAGGTAGGTTCTTTACGCAAAGAGTGGTGAGGCCGTGGAATGCCCTACCTGCAACAGTAGTGAACTCGCCAACATTGAGGGCATTTAAAAGTTTATTGGATAAGCATATGGATGATAATGGCATAGTGTAGGTTAGATGGCTTTTGTTTCGGTGCAACATCGTGGGCCGAAGGGCCTGTACTGCGCTGTATCGTTCTATGTTCTATCTCCTCAATCCCTCTAAGTTTAGCCTCAGCGGAGATAAACTCCTCGAGGCCAAAAGAAACGGCAATTGTCGTTGAGTAGCGGGGTGTTTTCCGGCAATACAGCGCAGCGAAATTCCCGCTAAATGCGCCATCCAGCGGACTTTAAGTCAAGTCCGTTGAATCTTGCCCAACGTCTGCCTGGTCTGGTTTCCAATTAGAATTGTAGAATTTACAGTGCAGAAGGAGGCTATTCGGCCCATCAAGTCTGCACCGGCCCTTGGAAAGAGCACCCTACTTAAGCCTCCACCCTATCCCCGTGACCCAGTACCCCAGCAACCTTTGTGGACACCGAGGGCAATTTAGAATGGCCAATCCACCTAACCTGCATATCTTTGAACTGTGGGAGGAAACCGACGCAGACACGAGAAAGTGCAAACTCTACACAGTCACTCGAGGCTGGAATTGAACCTGGGTCCGGGGAGCTGTGAAGTAGCTGCGCTAACCACTGTGCCACCATGTCGCTTGAATTAGATAGGAGAAGAATTGAACAGCGGCAGAAAAGCTAAGAATTGGGAACCAATTGGGAACCAATTGGGGTTAATTTTGTGGAGACAGCTATAACATTTGTTTGTCGATGCTTGGAACAGTTCTTAAGTTTGAAGTTAAGTGCATGGCTTGCGAAGGCTTAGAAAATCAATACAGGAAAATAAGAATGTACAAAAGCAAGGTAAAACCTCTAAATACAATAACCTTTTACGTGAGAAGAAAGTTTCTGTACAAATAGACCATTCTATGCAGGGTACATTCATTAAATCATAAGTAAGCGAGTCTTATACAAGGAGTGTCAGGATGAAAATAGAGGGCAAGTAGACAGAAGGAAAACCATGGGAATAAGACAAAAGAATGATTTATGGAAAAGTGAACCAAAAAGAATTAAAGACTCTCAAAATTAAAATGAAGGAATAATAGGGATTAAGTAAAGTTCTTGCTTCTGGTGCGAGTAAGATTCTTTTCTTTTCAGTTATTTTCAGGATATGGGAGTTGCTGGTTAGGGCAGCATTTATTCCCCATCCCTAGTTGCCCTTCAGAAAGTGGTGCTGAGTTGCTTTTGTGAACCACTGCAGTGAACCACTGCAGTCCTTGAGGTGTAGGTACACCCACTGTGCTGATAGGGAGGGAGTCCCAGGATGTTACCCCAGCGACACACAGGAATGGCGATATATTTCCAAGCCAGTGTGGTGAGTGACTTGGAAGGGAATCTGCAGGTGGTGGAGTTCCCACGTATCTGCTGCTCTTGACCTTCTAGATGGTAGTGGTCAATGGTTTGGAAGATGTTGTCTAAGGAATCTTGGTGAGTTACTGCATCTTTCAGATGGTACACACGGCTACCACTGTTCGTCGGTGGTGGAGGGTTTGAATGTTTGTGGAAGGGGTAGCAATCAAGTGGGCTGCTTTGTCCTGGATGGTGTTGAGCTTCTTGAGTATTGTTGGAGCGGCACTCACCAAGGCAAGTGGATTAATCTGGAAGCAATGAAATGATTAATTATTTTACGTTGACCATTTTAATTTTCAAAATGTTCCCCTATTGACTCAAGTGGTTTTCTGCAGTGAATGCCAAGTCACTGTGCCAACAAGGACAACATATCCAAACACTGACCTGTCAGGTGATCCCTGCCACGAGATAGGTAGTGCCATCCATCTAGTTCCTAGTCACGGTCACAGTACAGCCCTGTGTCAGCATCAGGTGAAGCCGGAATCAGATCCCAAACTCGAATACTGGGCAAATAACCAGTCAACACTCACTGTCAAAACTCATGGTTGAGTAAAGTGTCCTTGGCAATGGAACTATACTCCAGCAAGAAGTTAAGACTTTCAGGAGTAGAGGAGCGCGGAGAAGGCTGGTGATTTATAAAATTCTCGCAGCAGTTGTAATATAGCATTAGTGTGTTGCATTATAGCATAATAGATTGTTCATTTACAAGACTCTGAAGATCCTAATTAAAATGCAAGGACAACACTAATTGTTTTACATTGTTCCCAGACTAGCTGGAAATATTTTTCTTAATTTACCATTAGATGAGGTTATTTATGAGCGCATCTGTCAGTGTGGGGCTTAGATTACCAGAGGCTTCAATCAAACACAACATTTTTATAGACTTACATTACTAAGCTCCTTAATTAGATGTAAATTACACTTAATGGTGATCTTTTTCAGTCCAAGAGTAAATGACTAATATCTATAGTGATAAGAGCCAGCATTCTGTTAGAAATTCGGCTTTCATTAAATGTTCACGGCTCCCCCATGATCTGGTGTTTTGTGAGAAAGTATATCAGATCTGTATCGTTTCACACAAAGTCATCACTGTATCTTGTTGATATAATGATGATGACCTACCAGTGTAAAAAGTACACGAAGATCATCAGATAAATAGGGATGATCAAGACAACTTGGCACATCTTAGCTCATCACCATGTCCAGTTGTCTCTTCAGTAACTCTCTGCTCTACTCAGAGATCCCTTGCAATTTTAATCACTGTCCACCATGTCAGTGACCTTCTCAGAACATTCAACTAGATTAGTCAGGTATCCCTTACACTTCACAAATTGACGGCCAGTCATAAGATCAGCTTTTCAGTAAGTCTGCCTCTAATAATATGTCCCAATAACGTCTCCACAATTTATGTCGAACTAGCAGATTTTCTTTCTATAGCTTATTAATTAAAAAGTTCTGTTTGTTATAGTTCATCAGTAAATGTACTCTGTGTAAATTAAAAACCTAAGTCCCACCTTGACTCCAATTCATTGGCTGGCACAGTGGTGTCAATAAGTGACGTTTTATGGACACTCTCATATCGCAGACCATTTCATTACACAACATTAACGCACCTTACAGCCAATTATATATGTTGGAAATGTAGTCACTATTGTTATATGTTTGGTGTGGTTAAGGGAGGGAATGCAATGAGAATATCCTTATTTAAGGAGAAATTGCTTCAAATTAAATTTTATTTTGCTATCTCAGCATTTTCTAATAATATGATTTTTGTGTCAAGAAACAGTTTATAAACAACAAGTGCTACTTGCATTTATACAGCACCTTTAACACAAGAGAAAAACATCCCCCAGGAACTTAGTGGTGGGACTTCAGGGGTGGCACAGTGGTTAGCACTGCTGCCTGATCGCACCAGGGACCTGGGTTCAATTCCAGCTTTGGGTGACTGACAGATTGCGTGGAGTTTGCACTTTCTCGCCGTGTCAGAGTGGGTTACCTCTTGGTGTTCCAGTTTCCTCCCACAGTCCAAAGACATGCAGGTCAGATGGATTGGCCATGATCAATTGTCCCTCAGCGTCCAAAATGTTAGGTGGTATTACTGGGTTGGGGGGATAGGGTGGGGCCCTGACCCTAGGTGCAGACGCAATGGGCCGAATGGCCTCCTTCTACTCTGTAGTGATACTATGATTCTAACTTCACATGTTCACTAGCAATAAAATTGACACCGAGCTGAAGAAGCAGATCACCGGGCATTCATCCAATTGCTTTGTCAAAGGTATTATGCTTACATCTTCATAGAGCAGGGAAATGAAGATCAAAATCTCCCGCTTTTTATTTACAAATATTTCTCAAGATATTAACGTGTAAGCTGGGCTGATCAACTTTAAGCCTCTGGTTAGGAATCAGATGGAGTATTGTGTCCAGTTCTAAGCATCAATTTAGAAAGAATAGAGTCCCAGATGTTTACTGCATGGAAACAGGCCTTTCGGCCCAGCTTGTCCATGCCGCCCAGTTCCTATCACGAAGCTAGTCCCACTTGCCCGCATTTGGCCTATATCCCTCTGTACCCACCTTGCCCATGTAACTGTCTAACTGTTTTTTAAAGGAAAAAATCATACCCACCTCTACAACTACCTCACTGCACCAGGGACCGGGTTCAATTCAGGCCTTGGATGACTGGCTGAGTGGAGCTGCATGTTCTCCCCCGGTCTGATCAGGTTAGGTGTATCGGCAATAATCAATGCATCGAGTTACAGGGATAAGGTGGGAGAGTGAGACTAGGTGGAGTGCTCTTTCAGAGGGTTGGTGCAGATTTGATGGGCTAAATGGCCTCCTTCTGCCCTGCAGGGATTCCATGAAACTTATCGAGGATTCTATGAAATCCTTTTAATTGTCACAAGTAGGCTTACGTTAACACTGCAAGGAAGTTACTGTGAAAAGCCCCTAGTCACCACATTCCGGCGCCTGTTCGGGTACACAGAGGGAGAATTTAGAATGTATAATTCACCTAACAGCACGTCTTTCGGGACTTATGGGAGGAAACCGGAGCATCCGGAGGAAACCCACAAAGACACAGGGAAAACGTGCAGACTCCACATAGAAAGTGACCCAAGCCGGGAATCGAATCTGGGGCCCTAGCGCTGTGAAACACAAATGTGCGACGGTGCCACCTCTGTGAGCTCGCCAAGCACATGAGACAGAGAAAGGAATAGAAGGATATGTGACAGCATCAGATGAAGAAAGATGTGAGGAGATTCAACTGGAATGGTTCAGTTTGTTGTGCTTCAAAAATGTATAAGATAAATGTATAAGAGTTACGGTGAGATTTAATAGAAGCGTTGCAAATGATATGGGGCTTTGATAGCGTAAATGGGAAGAAAGTATTTCTACTGGCAGAATGGTTGGTACCCACAGGACACAGATTGTAGATAAATTGCCAAATGATCCAAGGAGAAGGTGAAAAATTGTTTTTTTTTCAACATGGCAAGGTGTTATGATCTGGAATGCACTGCCTCAAGGCGTGGTGGAAGCAGAGTCAATAATAATTTTGTAAAGGGAATTGCATAGATACGTGAACGTGAAAAAAATGCAGAGTAGGAGAATGGGACTAATTAGATAACGCTTTCAAAGAACAGGTACAGCGCAGTTGGCCAAATGACCTCCTTCTGTGCGATATGATTTCATGTGTAAGTCTTTCCTGAATAAGTCAAGCACAGGCCAATGCCACCAGCTTTCTCTCGTAGTATTTCAAAACAAAATAAAATCACCATTATTGCAGGTGCGCTACTAATTAGATCTTGCCAGCTCTTCTTCATTAAAGTTTTATTAAAGTTTATGTGCACACAGGAATATTTCTAATCTAATGCTGTCATTTTCTTCATCTCTAATTGCATTAAATTACTTATTTAAATACATGAATAGTGAAATAATCAGCCTGTAACTCATTTGAATGCATGGTTAAGAAATGAGCTTAGTATATGCGTCAATAATCCAGAGCAGATAGCATTATATATACTTTTTAAACTGCTGAACAAAAACAAATTAACCCACAAAGCATATGCAAAGCAGCTGGTGATGTGGAAGAAGAAATCATAGCTATTATTGTCACGATTCATAACTACAACCAAAACAAAGACACACAGAATGCTTCAGTTAAAGATAAATAATAGTGTTCACTACACCAATAGCAATTAAACAGACAGAATTATGCAAGTGAGAACTTTGGTTAACAAATTATTTTTGACAGTTGCACACATTGGAACAGGAGTAGGCTATTCCATGAGATGATAAGTAATAGGAGCAGGAGTAGGCCATTCAGCCCTTCACTTCTGCTCTCCGGTTGAATAAGATCATGGCTAATCTAACACTCACACTGTCCACTTTCCTACCTTCTCTCCTTCACTCTTAATTCCCCTACTGCTTACAAACCTATCGATCTCAGCCTTGAAAATGTTCAAGGCTGTATAAGGCTCTGGTCAGACCCCATTTGGAGTATTGTGAGCAGTTTAGGCGCCAGGTCTAAGGAAAGATGTGCTGGCCATGGAAAAGGTCGAGAGGAGGTTCACAAGAATGATCCCATAAGACCATAAGACCACAAGACCTAGGAGCAGTATTAGGCCACTCAGCCCATCGAGTCTGCTCCGCCATTCAATCATGGCTGATATTTTCTCATCCCTATTCTCCTGCCTTCTCCTCATAAACCCTGATTCCCTTGTTAATCAAGAACCTATCTATCTCTGTCTTAAAGACACTCAGATGAGGACTCTGGGTCCTCATGGAGTTTAGAAGAATGAGGGGGAATCTTATTGAAACGTGGAGAGGATGTTTCCACTTGTCATAAAAACTAGAACCCGAGGGCACAGCCTCAGACTGAAGGGACTTGAGATGAGGAGGAATTTCTTCAGAGGGTGGTGAATCTGTGGAACCTTTGCCGCAAAATGCTGTGGAAGCCAAGATATTGAGTGTCTTTAAGACAGAGAATCAGAATGAGTTCAACATTTCTACCACCCTCCATGCAGAAATAAAATGTACCCTAATTTCAATCTCGAATGACTGAGTTCTAATTTTAAGAAAGTGCCCCCTTGGCATTGATTTCCTCCACCTGTCAAAACAGTTTCTCTCGATCAAATTATTTTACAGTTTTGAATACTTGGTCACATCTCCTTTCAATTTGAGGGAGTGCAACCTGCAACCTGTCCTCAGAACTTAACCTTCAAGTCATGGTATTCTTACATATCTCAAACTTGTGCAGAAATGACACTAGTTTATAAGCGTGCAACGGGTTTCATTTATAATGATTTTAAATATCTCTGCAATCAGAAAATGTCTGCACCATGCTTGCCCCAGTTTGAGCTTCTAACAACTTCTGTGGTGTCTGTTTACCTTGCTCTGCATCAACACCCAGGCTTAACCAATCAAGTACCGTGAGCCTTGGCCAGTTACCAGACTCTCATAATCGAACACAACAATTGAACGCTATTGGTATATTTCTGTAGTGCGAGTGACCACCAGCAGTTACAGGATATATTTTAGCATAAATATTTAAAACACTTACCTTTTGTTCTGTGGCTTGTAAGTAAAGTTGTTTTAAAATAAAATCTAGGCAATTATCCAAATAAGCATGTTGCCATTTGGACAGTTTGTAATGTTGCATTTTGTAAAGATTGTGTGTATGTTTTTTGAGCAATGCTAGCAGCGCCGAGAATGACCCCGCTCTCTGACGGGACTCTTCCGTTTCTTTTGTCCATCATTCGGGAATGCCCCGCCGAGGCCGCACTTGCCTCATTTTCTGCACCAAAGAGTCATTTTTAAATGTCTTCCCAATCTTTGACTCCCCCTTCTGCTCCTCCACCTCAACCTCCGGACCCCTCCTACTGCCGGACCTCAAACTCCCCTTCACCCCACCTGTTACAGGCAGATCATCCCATATCTGATCCCTGGCACAGGGAACCTGGCACCCTGGTACTTCCCCTGCCAGCCTGGCAATGGCACCCAGGCACCCTACCAGTGTCAAGGTGGCATTGCCAGTTTGCATTGGTGGCAGTGCCAAGCTGCCGGACTGGCAGTGCCAAGGTGCCAGTGTGATAGGAGTGCCAGGTTAACACACTGCCCACAGCCCAATCATCCGGGGCATCCAACCTGCAGGTGCCGTTAAGCCTGATCCATGTTGGTGTGACAAAATCAGAAAATCTCAGCAGATCTACAGCATCTGTGGGAACGTTTGGAGTCTGAATGACTCTTTGTCACACATTTGTGTGGACCAGTGCTAAACGGCGCCATGGCGAGGTCTCCCAGATGAGGCTGTTAATTCCCGGGCTTCGGGAGAATCCAGCACAGACATCTAGAATTGACCCATTAGGCTCATTTAAATATATTAATCTCATCTCATCCAGAGAGGGCGAGATCCAGATCGCAATGTCTTGCAAGATCTCGCGAGATAGCTCAAGGCATTCAGAGCTTTGCAAATCTCCGTGACATTTAACGGCCTTGTCGTGTCCCCGAGTTGAGCGCGACGAGGCCATTAGATTGCACCCATAAATGAGGTAACAGAAGGATTGTGATCTGTTCAGATCAGAACTGTTCCCACTGCTGTAGCACATAACACACGAATCCCGTGAAGGCCAGAAACTGTGACAGCATGGGTGACCCATTATTCCGTGCTTTTAAAACTTTCAGTGAGGGAGTTCCCTCCCCTCTTCTACACCTAATCTAATTCTGTGGACCCATTGTCCTAAAACAAGCAATCTGTTGGCAACTTTGCTATGGATGTACAAGTATCTTTTTGTCATTGGTAAAAAATCTTGGGCTGAATTCTCCAGTTCCCCAGACACGTGTTTCTGAGCAGCATGTCGTTCACCTGCGGGGGGATTCTCTGCTGCTGCCGCTTGTAAATGGGATTTCCCATTGAATCCACCCCACACTACTGGGAAACCAAAGGGCAGGCTTGTGCTGCTGGCAGGAACAGAGAATCCCAAAGGCCGGAGATTTCCGGCCCTTATCAACAGTACAGTTCCAGAATCACATGCAGAAATCCAGACTCCCTATTGTGAACCCATAGGCTCCCTGAGATCTGCCCAAAAGCAAGCTTTCCAATCACAGTGCAGTTCACTTTCCCAGAAACCGTGAATGAGCTACTGAAGATTTAATAGTAATAATCTTTTTGTCACAAGTAGAGTTACATCAACACTGCAATGAAGTTACTGTGAAAAGCCCCTAGTTGCCACACTCTGGCACCTGTTCGGGTACACTGAGGGAGAATTCAGAATGTCCAAATTACTTAACAGTGCGTCTTTCGGGACTTATGGGAGGAAAACGGAGAACCCGGAGTAAACCCACGCAGACACAGTGTTATATTACCACTACTGGTAGCATGTTATATTCCTGGTCTTGTTCTCCAAGATAGCCAGATATGTAGTGTTGACAAAGAATATAAAACTAAGAAGTTTAAATCAAAACTAATGTATTTTACACTACTTAACTTGATTAAGTCCGCACACTTTACTGAGTAACAGGTAATAAAATAATAGTACTGAATCTGTGAAACAGTAATTAATAATCTCTCAAACTACACTCTAACTCAACCTCACACTATCCTTCTACATTGAAATCTCCATCCGCTTCCCCCAGCATGCCTAGAGACGCAGCCTTTTATATGATCATTCAGTGACGCAATCTAGTGCCGATACACATGTAGGCTCTCTTGTTAACCCTTTCCTATACTTGTATTGTACATATCATTACAACAGGGAGAACATGCAGACTCCACACAGACAGTAAGCCAAGCCAGGAATCGAGTCTGGGGCCCTGGCGCTGTGAAGCAACAGTGCAATGGTTACATTGTGCTACCGTGCCACCCTTATTCACTGGTCAGCAATATTCACTAGTTGTTGCTATGGCACCATGTAAACTGCAGGAACTTTAGGACGGAGATCGGATACTTAGGGTAAACACACAAAATTATTTAGAAACAAATGTTCTCCTTATTATGATCGGTTATACAAATGAGTCCATAGCTTCAGTCTGTTGAACGGCCAACAGCATAAGAGATGAGTTCAATCTGATCATCGCTCAAAAACCACGGGAACACTTTCAGAGAGAAAGCTCAAGATAGCACCCATATGTGAGGATACAATCTAATATAATCCTCTCCCTAGCTCAGGAATCATTAGATTAACTGTAACCCCCTACTTGATAACCAAGTTGACATCATTGAACTGAGCACAAACTGAGAGAGGGTTCTAGTCTGTAAGGATTAATTTTCAATATCGGAATGTTCCAATTCCAGGTATTTTCAATTTTGCAGACCATGATGTTAATGTAAAGTCACCATAGTCCCAGATGACCATAGGCTGCTTTCCCCATTAAGGTTCACCACATCTCAGGAGAGGGGCAAGGTTGAGAAGGCGAGACCTTCATGGATACCCTCAGCCGATACAGGAATTGAACCCACGCCGCTGGCTTTGCTCTGTACCATGAACCAGCTGACCAGCCAACTGAACTAAACCAGTCAATGTAGGACTGACTGATGAGTAGACAAAAAAAAAAAGTCTCTGGTTATGACAGGCTTGAAATAGATTAAAACCCATCCCATTTCTACTTCTCTTCAGTTCCAAAGAAGGGTCATATTGGGCTCGAAACATGTTGGTTAGACCTGCTGAGTTTTTCCAGCACTTTCTGTTTTTAACTTGAAATAGATTTCCTGTTTCGAAGCAAAATAGCCACTAGTTTTTTTGCAGACATCAGACTGGCTTGATGGCACATTATTTTTTTGACCTATCTTGGTGAGATTTGCTTAGGTTTCCAGCAATCCTTTGGGTTTGTTCCAGTCAAAATTTACATAGCTCTCCTCTTCCTCCTGAAAACGTTGCTTGTCCAGAAGCAGCACTAATGCCATTCAGCTGTTCAACCTGGCTGGGCAGTGATGTAGGAGCAAGATGTGGGGTAAGAAGAACAGACTGATGACGAAGAAACAACATCACTCCTTCACAGCCACCAACTCAGATCCGGACACTGCGTACACTCATAACATGGCCAGAGGTGGGATCTGCTTGTGATAAGACGGAGCATGTACTTCTGTTTTACTGTGGTATCTGGTAAAATATTAAGGAACTTTACAGGGTGCTCACTGTGTCCAAACTCTCTTGGGAGGCCCGATCACATAAAAATGAAATCTTGCAATTATCCAACGTTTTTCAAAACCTCTACTTTAAGAGTATAGTTACTGTTTTAACTTTTATTTTGAAACTACTAGAATGGCCATTGTGCCACAACAACATCACTGCCATTGTCCTGGGCAGCCAGAGGGAAAGAATTGCACAGGAGCCAGTGCCTTAGAGGGCAAGGACACACATGGGTTCTGCTCAAGGTACTCAGATGAACATTTTGATATGAAAGCGAGTGGGGCGGCACGGTGGGGCAATGGTTAGCACTGCTGCCTCATGCCGCCGAAGACCCGGGTTCGATCCCGCCCTCGGGTCACTGTCCGTGTGTAATTCGCACAGTCTCCCCGTGTCTGAGTGGGTTTCACCCCACAATCCAAAGATGTGCAGGGTAGGTGGATTGGCCATGCTAAATTACCCCTTAATTGGAAACATTTAATAAAAAAAAAATTTATGAAGAAGAATGGAGGGATCCAGCAGCCACTTTGCGCATGCCTTTGTCCAGAGCTTGGAGACCATGCCTTCCATTGTAGAATTGATGGCTAACTTCATTCCAACAAGTGCAGACCCAACCGTGATGTGGCAGGCGGTGGCCGATTTTTCAGCTTCCAGTACAGCACAAGCTCAACCTGTAGCTATGGATACTCAGACTGCTGCCATCATGGTTGTGGATATTGGTGCAGAATTGGGTTCTCTACAGATGCTGCCAGACCGGCTGAGCTAATCCAGAATTTTCTATTTTTATATCTGAGAAATACATGTTGTCCAATGGCTACAGTGATTTAAATGACAGCTGGAGCACACCCCTTTGAATACCACTGACACAAACGTTTCCTGCCCTGTACTGTCCATGATTTGCAGGTGGCTGTAGGTTGGAGCAGTGAGTGGCCACGCTGAATCACTCGGGAATGGCATTGTGATCCTAATGGGGCTACACCACCCGATTTAAATATAGTTATGAAGTTCCAGTCTGTTTCTGACATGAGTGCTGGATCTAAGCCATTCCAAATTTGCAACTGGTGACCCGTCAACCAGTGACTTTTCCCTCCCAATTAATTTTCATTTTTTTATTGCTTCATCGCCAATGAAAAGTGTTGTAACCCCCGCAAGGTCTAGCAGGAGATAATCATAGATCCCTTTGTGGGATTCGTGGAGTACGAGCTCTCCAAGTAGGGGGCGTAGGCCAACCACCTGGGGCTCATTCTGAGCAAGGTATAAAAGCAGGCCCAACTCAGAGCCTGGTGTAACCAATCCTCCCATCTAGAATTGCTCTGGGAGTGAGGTGCTGCAATACGCAGACCATTGTAAATGTGTAAATAAATTCCACCTTCATTCACTTATTTTTTTATAAACTTAGTGGACCCAATTCATTTTTTTCCAATTAAGGGGCAATTTAGCGTGTTCAATCCACCTACCTTGCACATCTTTGGGTTTTGGGGGCGCGACCCACGCAAACACGGGGAGAATGTGCAAACTCCACACAGACAGTGACCCAGAGCCGGGATCAAACCTGGGACCTCAGCGCCGTGAGGCAGCAGGTCTAACACACTGCGCCACCGTGCTGCCCCTGCCATCTTCATTCACAACAGCTTTCTTCCAAGTTATTATAAAAAGCAACGGGAAATGAAGCGGAAATAATCTCTTCTGCTGCTTTTAACCCGCCTAAATACACCATTATTGTTAAAACAGAGTAACTGGCTGTGGCTGTTTGTGGGATCTTGCTGTGCGCGAACAGGCTGATCCAACTCCACAGCCAGGAACATGGGCAACCAATTGTAAAGTGATTAATTGGCTGGGTAGTGCAGTGGAAGAGGCCTTGCAGTGCAATGGGTAACGTCCCGACCACTGGGCCAGAAGCTCTGGCCATGCAAAGTGCATTCATAACATGGCCAAATAGGCTGATTATCAGCCTGTAAACCCTTCCAATATCCCTAATAACAGATAAGAGCAGAAGAATTTTCTGGTCAGCCAGACTGCAGAAGGCAACGGCAAACCATTGCAGTGCTCTGCCAGGTATAATCATGGACCACTCCAATGAAAGTTTATGGTTGCAAATGCCTTTTTCAGGCACGGTATGTTGGGATTAAACGATGCTATATAAATCTTTTATATTGCTTACTTTGATCAGAAGAGTCATTCTTGTACTGTAACTTCCAGAACACATAATATGCTGAATTGCTCCATTTACCATTGATCTGTGTGCTTCAGTGAGAACCCAGAGTCTAAACCTAAACTGTGCCCTTGTACTCATGAATGAAGAAATGCAACAATTTCAGAAGTTTATATTGGATTCCCTACATTGATAGAAGTCACATTAAAGGCACTGAAACCCATTTATTGTAAGCACAGTTTGTCATAATAAAATGCTTACCACTGAGGTCTAAAATCAACAAGCTATTTCCTATTAATTTCTGATCCTATTGTGTGATATCAGGCAACCTGGTTTGCAAGGCAAATGTAATTTTAACTCAACAAACATATCCAAGGCTAAAAAAATGGGTTAACAATGTCACTCGCCCTGGAATTCCATTGATAAGGTAATAGACTCATCCTTACACCTAATACATTTATTGAGTAACATTTCTTTGTGAAATTCCCTTTCTCATTTATTGTTTTTGATCTCATATTGTCATGATGATGACGGCATGTTTATGTGTAATATTTGGGTGCAAATTTTTTTAAAATTTGAAGTACCCGATTCTTTTTCTCCAATTAAGGGGCCATTTAGTGTGGCCAATCCACCCACCTTGCACATCTTTTTGGGTTGTGGGGGTGAGGCCCATGGGCCTAATTTTCTATTCCCACCAGTGGTGAAAGTCATGGTGGGCTGGGGGCACTAAATTTGGAGTAATGGAAAAAGTCACGTTACCTGCTGGCGGGAAATTAGTTTGGAGTTCTGTGTACCCAAACAGGCACCGAAATGTGGCGACTAGGGGATTTTCACAGTAACTTCATTGTAGTGTTAATGTAAGCCTACTTGTGACAGTAAAAGATTATTCTGAAGCTTAAATATTTGCATCTTGTATTCACATTCTCCTTGCGCCATCTTCTATTCAGAATCATGCTTTCCTCAGATCGCAAGATGCGATAACCTATTTCCTTTGCTTTATTTCACAATCCAGTGGTTTTTAAAAGCCTAGCTTGCTGTCGCCAAGCCATCATTTTCTCATGCATTCAACCCTCATTTCTATTCCTTGGATGATGTCCTGCATTCCGGAGCTTCATCTTGCTCCAAGGTTTTGAAACAGAGAAAAGAAAAGCTGGACAGCTATTCCAATTACCAAAGAAATGTTTTACAATAAATGCCATGTTATGCATTCTCTGCTCTTGCAAAGGAATCATTAATAGTGGTGGCATGTTACAATTTTCAATTCCCCAGCCTTTCATACAGATTTCAATGGGAGGATTTAATTGTAAATCTCAAGCGCATGAAAATTAACTTTGAAACATAAAGGTGTGACAGGGACTGAAATTGTGGTCAGTGCTCATTTTACCAGAAGTGGATCGGCGTGTGGCGGGGAATGTATTAACCAAGACATAGCTGAAAGCAACTACTATTTTAAAGAAGCACATTACTTTTACTTCTCTCAGCTGTGTGTTAAATTTGGCATGACCTTAAAAGCCAAGTCATTGAAATCCAGTTTAGTCATTAAATTAAATTACATAATTCCATTTCATGTATTGCAGAAACTTTAATTTCTAGAAATGAACCTGTGATTCTTATACTGTCATAATCAAATATTTTTTTAAAAATACAGGTGTTTAACCAGAAGTGATGCCTCAGTAATTTACCAAACGAGATACCTCTTACTTCAGGAACACATGTATTTACTCTCAAAGAACACTTATTTCCATCTTCAATGATAAACGTAATCTGCAACAGTAAATGAGCTGCATTGCGGAGAAATTAACCGAATAAAGAGAATTTTAGGTGTTCACGGGGTGCGCAGTGGTTAGCACTGCTGCCTCACAGCTCCAGGGACCCGGGTTTAATTCTGGTCTCGAGTGACTGTCTGTGTGGAGTTTAGACTTTCTCCCCGTGTCTGCGTGAGTTTCCTCCGGGTGCTCCGTTTCCTCCCTCAGTCCAAAGATGTGCAGGTGAGGTGAATTGGCCATGATAAATTGCCCCTTAGTTTCCAAAAGGTTAGGTGGGGTTACTGGGTTCTGGGGTAGGGTTGGACGCGTGCGCTTAAGTAGGGTGCTGCACGACCCAATGGGCCGAATGGCCCCCTTCTGCACTATAAATTCTATGATTCAATGAAATGATTCTAATAGGAACATATTCAGAACTTGTGTGGGGCAAAGAAAAAGTAAAATGTGTCATATATAAAACCATATAGATACACAGAAAACAAGTCATAATTTAAAGGAAATTCACTTTAAGAGGAATTCGCTTCAGGAGAAATCTTCTACATATAAAATAGATGGCTCATTTGTGTATTGCTTATTTTTGTATTGTGGATGGGATAAGAGCACCATTAATAACAGACGATGAGGTGAAAATATAAGAAAATCGGGGCAGCACGATGGCACATTGCTGCCTATGG
Source organism: Scyliorhinus torazame (assembly GCF_047496885.1). Taxonomy (NCBI): domain Eukaryota; kingdom Metazoa; phylum Chordata; class Chondrichthyes; order Carcharhiniformes; family Scyliorhinidae; genus Scyliorhinus; species Scyliorhinus torazame. The sequence goes on from NC_092710.1 coordinate 94,254,859, forward strand.
CGCTGGGGACCCGGGTTCGAGTCCCGGCCCTGGGTCACTGTCCATGTGGAGTTTGCACGTTCTCCCCGTGTCTGCGCGGGTTTCACCCCCACAACCCAAAGATGTGCAGGATAGGTGGATCGGCCACGCTAAATTGCCCTTTAATTGGAGAAAATAATTGGGTACTCTAAATTTAAAAAAAAGAAAATATAAGGACATCGAAATTAATTCAAGTGGAGACACTAACTCAATTCTACATAAATAAAAACACTTACGATGGAGAAAGTTATTAGATTATGAATAAATAAATTCCCAGGACCGAGGGGGTCAATCATTTAATTTTTGTTGTAATAATAATCTTTATTAATGTCACAAGTAGGCACATTAACACTGTAATGAAGTTACTGTGAAAATCCCCTAGTCGCCACACTGAGGGAGAATTTAGAATGTCAATTCATTAATAGCACGTCTTATGGGATTTCTTGGAAGAAACCGGAGCAAACTCACGCATACATGGTTCGGTCGTCACAAAGGAGGATACAAATAACATTCCAGGAAGGGTGGAGGACACAGGGTTTCGAGAGAGGGAGATCAGTATTTATAGGAAAATGGTGCTGGGGAAATTGATGGGATCCCCACAGCTTGATAATCTACATCCCAGAGTATTTAAGGAAGTGCCCTAGAAATAATGGTGCATTGGTGGTTATCTTCCAAGATTCTAGAGACTCTGGAGTTTCAGAAGGCTTTCGACAAAGTTCCACACGAGAGATTAGCGTGCAAAACTAAAGCGCATGGGATTGGGAGTAGTGTATTGAGATGGATAGAAAACTAGTTGGCAGAAAGGAAACACTAGTTGGCAGAAAGGAAACAAAGAGGAGGAACAAATGGATATTTTTCCCAAATGCCAGACAGTGACTATTAGGGTACCGTAGGGAATCAGTGCTAGGATACCAGCTAATCACAATATATAGAATCTTGGTACGGTCGCACTTGGAATATTTCTGGTCACCACACAACCAGAGGATGTGGAGGCTTTGGAGAGGTTTATCAGGATGTTGCCTGCTCTGGAGGGTGTTTGCTATGCAGATAGGCTGAATAGACTCGGGCTGTTTTCATTAGAATGACAGAGGTTGAGGGATGACCTGATAAGAGGTCTACAAGATTATGAGGGGCATGGATGGAGTGGATGGGCAGGCACTTTTTCCCAAGGTGGAGGGGTCAGTCACCACATGGCATAGGTTTAAGGTCTGTGGGGCAAGGTTTAGAGGAGACTGTGGTATTATCATAAATGTAAGAACTGCAAGTGTCAATGAAGTGTCCAGAGAGTCTGTAGGAGTTAGCTAGAGAGAATCAGAAGTACAGATAGTACGAGTATGAGCAGATCATAGTTTATATCTGCATAAAGATTAGTTGTGTACTGAATGTAGTTTAAATGTTAATAATCAACTGTGTATTCTTTAGGAGTACATGTCGAATCCAAATTAGTAGTGTTAATAAATTTATAACTTTGTTCAAGCTCAAGCTATTTTCTGGTCTTTGTGAACGCTACACCAACCATCCTGGATTTAGGAACAGATGAACAGCACATGGGACCAGGAGTCTATTTCTATAAGTAAGAGACAGCTGGATTAGAAAAGATTAGCATAAGAAGATTGAAGAAAACAACCAAGATGCTACAAAACTCAGAAAATCTCCGACAAAGACCAATCAAGAAGCCTGACCGCTTGAGGACACCCGGTAAACTATGTCAAAACTAGGCATTCTTTAAACTGCAGTTTGAAGTTTTCCTTTCTGCCTCCGTGCTAGAAAGTGCTTCTGATCAAAGAAAAATAGCACTATTAAATTTGGTTGGAGCATTAGAACTTATATAATTCCTTTGAACTCACTGCTGATGAGGATAAAATAAAATATAACATGGTGCAACAAAAGTTCGATATTAGCAGGTGAATGAGACCTATGAGCGCTACATGTTCAGAAAAAGGCAGCAGTTAAGAGGGAAGTCGGTAGATTCATTCATAACTGTTTTAAATTTGAGAGCGCAGTCCTGTAACATTTCCTCAGCATCCAATTCAATGCTGCGTGATCAAGTTGTTTTTGGGGTAAATTCCAAATGTTTGCGCCAAAAAATGCTAAGATGAACGATTTTACTGCTGGAAGTTGTGATTAATATGTGCAAAGCCAGTGAACAGTCATTGACTGAATATGCAGAGTGTGTAGCAAAAGAAAAGAGCGTAAAATGAGGAAACGTGGCTGACGCCATTAATGCTGTGTCGCAGCAAAGAAAACTGTGTACAATGGCTGGTGGCCATTTTGAAATGAAAATGAAATGAAAATCGCTTATTGTCAATAGTAGGCTTCAAATGAAGTTACTGTGAAAAGCCCCTAGTCACCACATTCCGGCGTCTGTTCGGGGAGGCTGGTACGGGAATTGAACCATGCTGCTGGCCGGCCTTCGTCTGCTTTCAAAGCCAGCGATTTAGCCCTGTACTAAACCAGCCACAAGAGAGCGATATCACGAGCGTGATTGTTTTCACACGCTGTGGCCACGCCCACAGTAACAAAAATTGTCCGGCAAAAGGAAAACAATATTCCAATTGTTGCAAGTTGAACCACTTTGCAGCACAGTGTCGTTTCTCAGCAGCTTCTCCAGTAACCAAATTGTAAAAGTCCTACAATGACTTCAGAAGGATCCAAAGTGTTAAGAGTGAAGATAAAAATCCAATATCTTGACTGCTAGAGAGGATTGCTCACCATACACGCCAAAGGATACTTTCATGATTTAAGCAGTCACGAGGATTAATTTGCTGGATTGCAATGACAGACCAGTACAAGAGCTCTCTAAGATAATTAAGGAGTGGACTGTATTATTAGAACTTAATGGCACAGATATACCATTTAAAATTGATACAGGAGCACATGTAAATATTATCACAGAAAATTATTTAAGACAAGCTTATAGGACACCACTAATAAAGAAATCTACTTGCCGGTTGACCGATTACAATGGTAACACTATAGTCACAAGAGGATCCTGCTGTCTCACTGTTAGAAATGGTGACATCGAAATGCCCATCAACTTTGAGATAGTAGAAGATGGTAAGTCATCGTTAATTGAGGTGGATGCTTGTGAAAAATTGCAACTAGTTGAAAGTGTTCAACTCAACCAGTACTTCAACTGACCGAGATGAAGAGTCAACAAAGACTTGGGTGTTGTGGATAACTTTTTCAGAGCTACCACTGATGCTGACACATCAGAAACATTCCAAGTAGGGAATCTCAAGCCTCTTTATTTACCAAGATAGTAGAGGGGGGTGAGATGGTGTTCCTTGGCGCTGCTCCGAGGTCGTGGAGTGAGAGATCGTCATAAGAGGGGGTGGAGGGAGATCAGGCCAGCCAGATAAAATGGCGCCACAGACTTCTAGGAACCTTTCCTGCTGGGCTTGGCAGAAGGAACTGACTAAGTGCGGCCGTGGCAGAGAGAAACTCCCCGAGCCAAAACAAAACCGGCAAACTAACGTTGAATAGTGGTGTGTTTATCGGCGCTGCAGCCGCTGGTTAAATCACGTCCTGTATCTGTCTGCTACCAGACCACATGAACACCTAAGGTACAAATAGCTGGATGTGGTAGTATGTATTGGGGGTCATGTGGGACTGGAAGCCCTAATGTCATTGGCTGACAGATCCCGGGTCCTGGTTGGCCGTTGACCTCTAGCTCCGCCCTGAAGGCGGAGTATAAGAAGCCAAAGTCCTCCCCCGCAGGCCATTCTACTATCGAGCTGCGGGGGAACAGACACGCTTAATAAAGCCTCATCGACTTCACTCTATTCGTCTCACGGAGTCTTTGTGCGCTACAATTTATTAAGCGTGCCTAAAAAGGACTATGGAGCTCAGGATCATTCCAGAATGCCTGAGGATCAGCCCCCACGCAGTGAACGCGGCAGCAGCCTTCAAGCACTGGCAGACTTGTTTCGAGGCCTACCTCAGAACGGCCACCGGCCGGGTCACAGAAGACCAAAAACTACAGGTCCTGCACTCGAGGGTGAGCACGGAGATTTTCTCCCTCATCGAAGACGCGGAGGATTTCCAGACGGCGTTCGCAGCACTGAAAAGTCTCTATGTCCGCCCAGTTAACCAAATCTACGCTTGCTACCAGCTCGCGACGAGACGGCAAGGTCCCGGAGAATCGATGGACGAATTCTACGCCGCGTTGCTGATTTTGGGACGAGCCTGCAGCTGCCCTTCGGTGAACGCAAATGAACACACGGACATGTTAATGCGCGATGCTTTTGTGGCAGGTATGAATTCCTCCCAAATCCGCCAAAGACTTCAAGAAAGAGAGTCGCTAGGACTCTCAGAGGCCTGGGCCCTAGCAGCCTCCCTAGACGTGGCCGCGCGTAATACCCGCGCCTACGGCCCCGACCGCGCGGCAGCCCATTGGGCTCCGTACGTACCCGTCGCGACAAACCCCCCCCCCCCCCCCCCCCCGGACACCCCACAGGCTTGCGAGGTCCAAACGCCAAGTCGCACCGGGGGCGCCCGCTGCTATTTCTCCGGCCAGGCGAAACACCTCCGGCAGCGCTGCCCGGCCCGCGCAGCAATCTGCAAGAGCTGCGGGAAAAAGGGCCATTTCGCGGTTGTGTGCCGGTCCCGCAAGGTCGCCGCTGTCCCGGGAGAACAGGGAGCCCTGCAAGCCGTTTACGCTCCCCAACCCCCCCAGCGCCCCATGTACGACCCGCAGGCGCAGCCGCTCTGGGTCCCGACCACCGCGGTCCCGGGAGAACAGGGGGCCCTGCACGCCGCTTACGCTCCCCAACCACCCCCCCCCCCCCCCGTATGACCCGCCGGCGCTTCCACTTTGGGTCCCGACCACCACTCTCCCCGGAGAAGAGGGAGTTCTGCGCGTCTCTAACGCCCCCCAAACCCCGCCTCCCCCCCCGCGCCCCACGTCTGACCCGCCGGCGCTACCAACTTGGGTCCCGACCACCGCTGTCCCCAGAGATGAGGGAGCCCCGCACGGTCCTAACGCTCCCCAACCCCCCCAGCGCCCCATGTGCGACCCGCAGACGCCGCCATTTTGGGTCCCGGCCACCACGAGGGGAGGAAGGGCGCCGCCATCTTGGACCACCCCAGACCTGTACGACGCGTGGGGGCGGCCATTTTGTCCACCCCCGCCGCCATCTTGTGACCCCCCAGCCATGTGTGATGTATGGGGGCAGCCATTTTGTTCATCCCCGATGCCATCTTGGACGGCAACATCGGACCCCACTCCACTACTACAACCACGTCTCGCTTCAATTACGCTCGATCAAGCTCGGCCCCGGACACTCCAGACGACGACGACAACGGTGCTAATAAACGGCCACGAGACACCATGCCTAGTCGACTCCGGGAGCACGGAGAGCTTTATCCACCCCGACACGGTAAGACGCTGTTCCTTGACCACCTATCCCAGCGCACAAAAGATTTCCCTAGCTGCAGGATCCCACTCCGTACAGATCCAAGGATTCTGCATAGTTACCTTAACGGTGCAGGGGAGGGAGTTCAAAAACTACAAATTAAACGTCCTTCCCCAACTCTGCGCCCCCACCTTACTGGGATTAGATTTCCAATGCAATCTACAGAGCCTTACGTTCAAATTTGGCGGCCCAATACCCCCACTCACTATCTGCGGCCTCGCAACCCTCAAGGTGCAACCCCCGTCCTTGTTTGCGAACCTCACCCCGGATTGCAAACCCGTCGCCACTAGGAGCAGACGGTACAGCGCCCAGGACCGCACCTTCATTCGGTCCGAAGTCCAGCGGCTACTAAAGGAAGGCATAATCCAGGCCAGCAATAGTCCCTGGAGAGCGCAGGTGGTAGTAGTGAAGACAGGGGAGAAACAAAGGATGGTCATAGACTATAGCCAGACCATCAACAGGTACACACAACTAGACGCGTACCCTCTCCCCCGCATATCCGACATGGTCAATCGGATTGCCCAATATAAAGTCTTCTCCACCATGGACCTCAAGTCCGCCTACCATCAGCTCCCCATCCGCCCAAGTGACCGCAAGTACACAGCCTTCGAGGCAGACGGGCGATTATACCATTTCCTAAGGGTCCCATTTGGCGTCACAAACGGGGTCTCGGTCTTCCAACGGGAGATGGACCGAATGGTTGATCAACATGGGTTGCGGGCCACGTTCCCGTATCTCGACAATGTAACCATCTGCGGCCACGGCCAGCAGGACCACGACGCCAACCTCCAAAAATTCCTCCAGACCGCCAAAGCCTTGAACCTCACGTACAACGAGGACAAGTGCGTTTTTAGCACCAATCGGCTAGCCATTCTGGGCTACGTAGTGCGCAATGGGATAATAGGCCCCGACCCCGAACGTATGCGCGCCCTCATGGAATTCCCCCTCCCGCACTGCCCAAAAGCCCTGAAATGCTGCCTGGGGTTTTTTTCATACTACGCCCAGTGGGTCCCCCAGTACGCAGACAAGGCCCGCCCCCTAATACAGACCACGACCTTCCCTCTGTCGACAGAGGCTTGCCAGGCCTTCAGCCGCATCAATGCGGATATCGCAAAGGCCACGATGCGCGCCATCGACGGGCCCCTCCCCTCCACCGACTGCAACACATACTTTCTTAATGTGGTGGACGAATACTCCTGCTTCCCATTCGCCATTCCCTGCTCTGACATGACCGCGGCCACAGTCATTAAAGCCCTGAACACCATCTTCACACTGTTCGGTTGCCCCGCATACGTCCACAGCGACAGGGGGTCCTCTTTCATGAGTGACGAGCTGCGCCAGTTCCTGCTCAGCAAGGGCATAGCCTCAAGCAGGACGACCAGCTACAACCCCCGGGGGAACGGGCAAGTAGAGAGGGAGAACGGCACGGTCTGGAAGACCGTCCTCCTGGCCCTACGGTCCAGGGACCTCCCAGTTTCACGGTGGCAGGAGGTCCTCCCGGACGCTCTCCACTCCATCCGGTCGCTATTATGTACGAGCACTAATCAAACGCCTCATGAGCGTCTCCTTGTCTTCCCTAGGAGGTCCTCCTCTGGAACGTCGCTGCCGACCTGGCTGGCGGCCCCAGGACCCATCTTGCTCCGAAAGCATGTGCGGGCACATAAGGCGGACCCGTTGGTCGAAAGGGTTCACCTCCTCCACGCGAACCCGCAGTATGCTTACGTGGAGTACCCCGACGGCCAACAGGACACGGTCTCCCTGCGAGATCTGGCGCCCGCCGGCAACACACACACCCCCCCGACACCATTCACCCAACCCCCCCCCCTTCCTGCCACCGCCGCACCCCGCGACTGCCCCCTTCCCAGGAGGATCGGTTCCCCTCCCCTCAGGCCCGACCAAGAATAAAGCCCAAGCTGAAACCGTAAGGCTCCCGGAGACGACAACACCGGTACAAGCACCACCACCACCCCCGGGGCCGAGGCGATCGACACGGACGACCAGACCGCCTGACCGACTCGTGGCATCGATCTAAATCAATATATGGACTTTTCACAAGAACATTTTGCTTTTCTCCCGATACCTTCTGTAAATAGTTGAAACAGGACAAAATTGTACAATACTGTATTGCCATGTGAATGTTTTCCTCCCAGGACCAGCCCTGTAAACCCTTACCACCATACGAAGCATCACCCCGCCGGGTTCATTTTTGACAAGGGGTGAATGTGGTAGTATGTATTGGGGGTCATGTGGGACTGGAAGCCCTAATGTCATTGGCTGACAGATCCCGGGTCCTGGTTGGCCGTTGACCTCTAGCTCCGCCCTGAAGGCGGAGTATAAGAAGCCGGAGTGTAGCGCACAAAGACTCCGTGAGACGAAGAGAGTGAAGTCGATGAGGCTTTATTAAGCGTGTCTGTTCCCCGCAGCTCGATAGTAGAATGGCCTGCGGGGGAACAGACACGCTTAATAAAGCCTCATCGACTTCACTCTATTCGTCTCACGGAGTCTTTGTGCGCTACACTGGTCAATTGCAAGAGCAGGTGGATCTTGATTCAACTGTGGCAATGAAGAGTTCAGAGTTACTGCACTGCACCAGCCTTGGAGTTGGAATCATGCAACAATGTGGCTGCTCGAATATGAATCTTCATTGATTCTACTATAATCATTGAACTCTCATTCAGTTCAAGTGAGGTCAGTACAACATTGATTTATGCTCGGTGCTGATCAGAGTGCATTCTTGCAGTAAGGAGTATTAACTGCACTATCCACTGTGTTTACACTTTATTGCATTTTAGTTCAATTCAGATGTAGTTTTGTACGGGGCAGTCACAACAACAGCTTATAATTGGTTAGTTCAGTTGACTAGACGGCTGGCCCATGATGTGGAGCAATGCCAACAGCGTGGGTTCAATCCCCATACCGGCTGAGGTTATCCATGAAGCCCCCCACCTTCTCAACCTTGTCCCTCACCCGAGGTGTGGTGATCAGCAAGTTAAATCACCACCAGTCAGATCTCAAAGGGGAGAGTGGCCTATGGGACTGTGGCGACATTTATATTTTATATCTATATAGCACCTTTTAATGTATAAAGCATTCCAAGTCGCTTTACAGGTGCATTTTAAATAAAATACAGTATGGTGCTGAGTCACGCGAGATATTAGGTCCAAAATTTTGGTCAGAGAGTTGGACTTTAAGGAGATGTTAAAAGGACGAAAGCAAGGAGAGACACAGAGGGGTTTAGGGAGGTAATTCCTCGTCTTAGGGATGAGGTCGCTGAAGGCACAGCCATCAAAGTTGGAATAACAAAAATCCAGGATGCTCAAGGGGCCAGAATTAGAGTGCAGAGACTCCAAGGGTTATGGGTCTGGAGGAGATTGAAGGCATACATGGGGCAAGGCTATGGAGGGATTTGAAAACAAACAGTAGGGGCGGGATTCTCCAACCCCCCAGCCGCGAAGCACCGTTCGCTGGCGACGGCATTTTCTCATCCCGACACTTGTCAATGGGAATTCCCCATGACGCTGGAGAACCCGCGGCTGGTGGTGCGCTGCTGGCAGGAGAAAGGATTCCCAACGGCTGGAGAATTCCGGCAAAGAATTTTTAAATCACGAACGGAGGCAATGTAGGTTAGTGAGCACGAGTGATGATGGCTGAACAGGACTTGAGCTGACGTAAGGCACTTGCAGCAAAATCAGTCCAGTATAATGTCTTAAAATCGCTAGCAAGTTGCCAAGATTAACACATCCGTTGACGTGAAATATTTTCAGAGACTTACAGTGAAATTATCTTTTTTCAAATCCTGGCAATAAGGATGAGGCAACACGTTTTCACTCGTAAAAGAAACATTGGTGAGGATTTAATCGGTCATTGGTGTATTCAGGGTGCTTCTGATACCATCACTGGAACTTTGATTTTCTGCAATGTTATAGGAGAAATTGCTTGCAGCCAGTCCTCAGGCAGGGAGTCCCACAAACAACAGCGATGCACTCGGAAATTATCAATCTTGCTGTCACTTCGGAGATCGTTTCAACTATATATTCAAATGGAGCTTCCAGTCTGGTTCGGAACCACTCATCACTTAATAATGATAACATTTTCATTGCAACTTTTAACGGTGTGCTGATTTTTTTCTTCTGAAAGAGGGTAGGGAACAGGAATAAATTGTTCCAAATGCTCGCAAAGAAACCATAACCCAGCATAGTAGCACAATGGTTAGTATTGTTCCTTCACAGCTCCAGTGTCCCAGGTTTGATTCCCGGCTTGGGTCACTGTCTGTGCGGAGTCTGCATGTTCTCCCCGTGCCTGCGTGGGTTTCCTCCAGGTGCTCCGGTTTTCTCCACAAAGATGCCTGCGGGTAGGTGGATCGGCCATGATCAATTGCCCTTAGTGTCCAAAGAGGTGGGGTCGGGTTACTGGGGTAGGGTGGAGGTGTGGGTATATGGTGGACGTGTGGGCTTGGGTAGGGTGCTCTTTCCAAGGGCCGGTGCAGACTTGATGGAACGAATGGCCTCCTTCTGCACTGTAAATTCTATGATTCAGCAAGCAGTTTGAAAGCCCTGTTCGCACTGGGAGGCCTAAAAGAAAGGGCCACTGAATGATCAATGCAATGTTCCGTCCTCAGAGGGCTTTGCCAAACTTTCCAAGGTGAGGCTCGCCAACATTTATTTCACAAAACAAATGGAACAGACCATGCATGATTCACGCTTGTTCAGAAGGATACATTCAAAAGAAAGCTGGACAAAAGAAAAGAAGGAAGATGTGTGTTTGCCTGGTGCATTTCATGACCACTGGATGTCTCAATACACTTTACAGCCAATGAAACACTTTTGAAGTCACTGTAGTTACATAGGATGTGTGGGAGCCAAGTTGTGCACAGCAAGCTCCCACAAACAATTATGTGATAATGCCCGGTCAATCTGTTCTTTTCATGTTGTTTATTCAGGGATAAATATTGGAGACCAGAATTAACAGACACAGATTACAAGCATAGATCCAGCCGGCCCAACATTCCTGAATCTATTTATGACGCCCTGCAATTTTCATGGAGTCAGGCCTACTTTGGAAGGAGGTGTGGTTCACATCAGCTAGGAGGTGCGGTGAATCTGGGTGGAACCCTGTATTGGAGTCCGGAACTGTATGAGAGATTAGGTTCAAAAGGTGTGGAAAACTTTACATAGCATAATGAAATGTCATATGACAAGTTGTACAGGTTTTTAAAATATCGATTACTAAGGTCTTTGTTTTGAAAAGTTGATCGATCATTAAATTCAACAATATGGTTAAAGTGGAGAAATCTTCAGGTGCGTTAAAGTACATTATCCACCGCATAACAGCAAGAGAAAGTGGGAGCAAGAGGGAGATAGAGGAAGAGAGAGGGGCGAAACAAACTGGGGCTGGGGCAGCTGAAGGCACAATCACCAATGGTGGAATACTTAAAATTCAGGGTTTTGTGATTAGAGTTACTGATCCAATCGGCCAAATTTCCCTCTATGCCATGCCTCCTTATTTTCTGCATGAGCCGACCATCTAAATCCTTTGGGCTTCTCCGGAGATCAGAGGCTGAATGCCCTTGACTGCTGAAGTGTTCCCCAACTGGAAGCGTTCTCCAAGGCGGCCTTCAGGACGCGCGACATTGCAGAATCGCCGAGCAGAAACTTATAGCCAAGTTCCGCACACATGAGTGCGGCCTCAACCGGGACCTGGGATTCATGTCACATAACATTCACCCCCACCATCTGGTCTGCGAAATCCTACCAACTGTCCTGGCTTGACACAATTCACACCTCTTTAACCTGGGGTTACCCCATCTCTGGATCTGTAAAGATTTAATCACCTGCTAATGCTCGCATTCCAAGCACTGTCTGGCAACTTTGAATCTGTCTATATATATGTTTCTGGAACAGACCTCTTCATTCACCTGAGGAAGGAGCAGCGCTCCAAAAGCGAGTGACATCAAAACAAACCTGTTTGACTTTAACCTGGTGTTGTAAGACTTCTTACTGTGCTCACCCCTGTCCAACGCCGGCATCTCCACAACATGGATATTTCAATGGCTTGGCAGCACCTACACAGAGAGACCACAGGGTGGGGTGGCTGGAAAATCGGGGCCAATTAGTCTTCATATCATGTGGGCTGTTCGCCTGGGTGATGTTCTTTGGACCAAGAGTGTTATTTCATATCCTTGTTGCCTTGGTTGAATGTTGTTATTCCACTGCAGTTTCAAGGAGCAAAAAGATCTCTGGTATTCTTGGTTCTTCTGTAATCATTACAGCTCGTACGTTTCCTTCTTCCTGGCTGGCTGACTGCAGTGAAGCAACAGCCTCACTAGATGATGGTAGATGCCTGCTGTTGCGCCGGTATATTTGGTCATTCACTTTTTTTCATAGATTTTACAGTGCAGAAGGAGGCCATTCAGCCCATCGGGTCTGCACGGCTTTGGAAAGAGCATCCCACCCAAGGTCCACACCTCCACCTTAGCCCCATAATCCAGTAACCCCACCCAACATTAAAGGCAATTTCAGACACTAAGGGCAATTTATCATGTCCAATCCACCTAACCTGCACATCTTTGGACTGTGGGAGGAAACCGGAGCACCCGGAGGAAACCCACGTAGACACGGGGAGGATGTGCAGACTCCGCACAGACAGTGACCTAAGCCGGAATCGAACCTGGGACCCTGGAGCTGTGAAGCAATTGTGCTTTCCACAATGCTACCCCTTCCATCACTTATGATCAAGGTGACCATGGCGTAGATTCTCCGCCATGCACAAAAACACCAATCCCATTCTGATGCTTTGGTCCGCAAGCGGCGACGGCAGCGAGCTACATGCCTCGTGTCTCTCATATCAACGTATCTGAGGGGGTTTAAACTCTGGTGATGTGGTTTGGCTTTCTACAAAGTAACGGCTGCTGCTTCATACATTTCTGTCTGAGGCAGCAGGTGTCAGGGACAACTAAGTGAAAAAGCCATGATTTCTCACTGTTGCTCCCTGGAGTGCTCTAATTTTCCAGGTAGCGGCAACTGATGGGGATGGGTGGTGGGGGGGGGGGGGGGGGGGGAGATTCTCTGATATGGAGGTAGTGTCTTATATGAGTGGGGCGGGTCACTCTGATATGGGGTCATGGATATGGAGGCCTGATGGCAGGGTTTCTGATAGGGGGTCAGTGGAGTGATGTCGGTCACACACATGATTACTGAAGGGGGGGGGGGGGGGGATGCCCTACTTTTCAGCAATAAAGTTGGGGGTAGGATTTGCATTATGGTGAACAAGGGAGTCAGCTGCCGAATCACGTCATCGGGCTGCCCACTCAAAGCGGCAGCATGATAGAGGGATTCAGAATAGAATCCAATGAGCTCCACAGCATACATAAATTTTCATGGCAAGAAAGATGGAATCGCTCATGGCACTGCTCCCAGCACCAGTGCAGATCAGGAATGATTCTGCTCCAGTGGGAGGACATAATCTCCCAAACAAAGAATCCTACCCCATTTCTCTACACATGTCCCAAGTTTACATTTAGCAAAATTATTCTGCTCTTTGGTTTTAAAACGCTGCTTGTCCCATTCTGGGCAATCCTTTTTTTCCTGTGCATGCTGTCCTCCACAGGGTTTGCATGCTTTCCTTTGTCTGCGATTTCCCCTGGACTGCTTCTAAGCATAATGCATCACTGGTCTGTTCTGCCATGCATATGATCTAGATGACATTCTACAGCTTTTGACACACGTTTTATTACTTTTTTAGCATCAGCTTTTCATATTTCAGTAGACTTGCTATCAGAGGGATCTCATACACCTATGACTTAACTATCTTTAACCTTTTAGCTTTCTGAATTCACATGAATGTGGTGGTTACATGACAGCAGTCACGTTTCATTCAATGGTCTCGCCCTCACTCTGAACTCAGTGCTGAATACATAACATCCATATGTAACATTCACTGAGGGTTCAAAATGTGTTTTCAAGACAGCACGGTAGCCTTGTGGATAGCACAATTGCTTCACAGCTCCAGGGTCCCTGGTTCGATTCCGGCTTGGGTCACTGTCTGTGCGGAGTCTGCACATCCTCCCCGTGTGTGCGTGGGTTTCCTCCAGGTGCTCCGGTTTCCTCCCACAGTCCAAAGATGTGCAGGTTAGGTGGATTGGCCATGATAAATTGCCCTTAGTGTCCAAAATTGCCCTTAGTGTTGGGTGGGGTTACTGGGTTATGGGGATAGGGTGGCGGTGTTGACCTTGGGTAGGGTGCTCTTTCCAAGAGCCGGTGCAGACTCGATGGGCCGAATGGCCTCCTTCTGCACTGTAAATTCTATGATAATCTATGATAAGACATTCAGAATCTCTGCTGTCTGTTGTCTTTGCTCATTAGTTAAACTTAGGGTGACATATACTTTGTAGTAGTCAGTTTCCAGTAGTGTTAGAAGTAGGTCTACTTTGATCAGTTCAAGCGTTAATAAATCGATTGCAACCTCATTGTTTTCCCATTGTAAGTGGAAAGACTGCCAGTTTTGCCAAACATCACCACCCAATGTTATTGGAGATGCGAGTAGAACATTTACACAGAACATAGAACTGAACAGCACATAGAACACAGAACTGTACAGGACAGTACAGGTCCTTCGGCCCACGATGTTGTGCCGAATCAGTCTGAAACTAAGATCAAAACAACCGACTCCCAATCATTCTAGTGCACTCCATATGCCTATCCAATAACCACTTGAAAGTTCCGAAAGTGTCCAACTCCACTATCATAGCTGGGAGTGCATTCCACGCCCCAACCACTCTGAGTAAAGAACCAACCTCTGACATCCCTCCTATATCTTCCACCATGAACCTTCTAGTTATGCCCCCTTGTAACAGCTACATCCACCCGAGGAACAAGTCGCTGAACGTCCACTCTACCTATCCTTCTCATCATCTTATACACCTCAATTAAGTCACCTCTCATCCTCCTTCGCTCCAATGAGAAAAGCCATAGCTCCTTCAACCTTTCCTCATAAGACCCACCCACCAATCCAGGCAGCATCCTGGTAAATCTCCTTTGCACCCTTTCCAATGTTTCCACTTCCTTCTTATAATGAGGTAACCAGAACTGCACACAATATTCCAAATGTGGTCTAACCAAGGTCTTGTACAGTTGCAGCATAACCTCACGGCTCTTAAACTCAATCCCCCTGTTAATAAATGCTAACACACTATAGGCTTTCTTCACGGCTCTATCCACTTGGGTGACAACTTTGAGAGATCTATGGACATGAACTCTGAGATCTCTCTGCTCCTCCACGTTCTTCAGAACCCTACCGTTAGCCATTCAAATTTGTCCGACCAAAATGAATCACCTCACACTTATCAGGGTTAAACTCCATCTGCCACTTTTCAGCCCAGCTCTGCATCCTATCAATGTCTCTTTGCAGCCTACAATAGCCCTCCACCTCATCCACGACTCCACCAATCTTGGTGTCATTAGCAAATTTACTAACCCAACCTTCAACTCCATCATCCAAGTCATTGATAAAAATCACAAATAGCAGAGGACCCAGCACTGATCCCTGTGGTACACCGCTGGTAACTGGGCTCCAGGATGAAAATTTACCATTTACCACCACCCACTGTCTTCAATATGATAACCAGTTACTGATCCAATCGGCCAAATTTCCCTCTATGCCATGCCTCCTTATTTTCTGCATAAGCCGACCATGGGGCACCTTATCAAATGCCTTACTAAAATCCATGTATACGACATCAACTGCTCTACCTTCATCTATGTACTTAGTTACCTCCTCAAAGAATACAATCAAACTTGTGAGGCAAGACTGACTTCTCACAAATCCATGTTGACTATCCTGGATTAAGCTGTATCTTTCCAAATGATCATAAATCCTATTCCTCAGGACACTTTCCAATAATTTACCGATGACCGAAGTGAGACTAATCGGCCTATAATTCCCAGGGTTATACCTATTCCCTTTCTTGAACAAGAGGACAACATTCGCCTTTCCCCAGTCTTCTGGCACTATTCCTGTAGACAGTGAGGACATAATGATCAAAGCCAAAGGCTCTACAATCTCATCCCTCGCCTCCCAAAGAATCCTAGGATATATCCCATCAGGCCCAGGGGACTTATCTATCCTCAGGCTTCTCAAAATTTCTAACACATCTTCCTTCAGAATATCTACCTCCTCCAGCCTACCAGCCTGTATCGCACTATCCTCCTCAACAACATGGCCCCTCTCCTTTGTGAACACTGAAGAAAAGTATTCATTTAGGGCCTCTCCTATATCTTCAGATTCCATGCACACGTTCCCACTACTGTCCTTGACCGACCCTAACTTCAGCTTGGTCATTCCTTTATTCCTCATATAAGTGTAAAAAGCCTTGGGGTTGTCCTTGATCCTACCCACCAAGGACTTATCATGCCCCTCCTAGTTCTCCTAAGCCCTTTCTTGAGCTCCTTCCTAGCTATCTTGTATCCCTCAAGTGCCATAACTGAACCTTGTTTTCTCATCCTTACATAAGCCCCCTTCTTCCTCTTGACAAGACATTCAACCTCTTTTGTAAACCATGGTTCCCTCACTCGACCATTTCCTCCCTGCCTGACAGGGACATACATATCAAGGACATGCAGTATTTGCTCCTTGAACAAGCTCCACATCTCAATTGTGCTTATCCCTGCCAGTTCCTGTTTCCATCGTATGCTCCCTAATTCTTGTCTAATCGCACCGTAATTACCCTTCCCCCAGTTATAAACCTTGCCCAGCCGTATGTTCCTATCCCTCTCCATTGCTATAGTGAAAGTCACCGAATTGTGGTCACTATCTCCAAAGTGCTCTCCCACAACCAAATCTAACACTTGGCCTGGTTCATTACCCAGTACCAAATGCAATGTGGCCCCACCTCATGTCGGTCTATCAACATTTTGTGTGAGGAAACCCTCCTGCACACACTGGATAAAAACAGCCCCATCCAAACAATTCTAATTATAGTGGTTCCAATCAATATTTGGAAAGTTAAAGTCACCCATGACAACTACCCTGTGACTACTGCACCTATCCAAAATCTGCATTGCAATCTTTCCCTCCACATCTCTGTTACTGTTTGGGGGCCTGTAGAAAACTCCTAACAAAGTGACCGCCACTTTCCTATTTCTAACTTCAGCCCACACTACCTCAGTAGACAGATCCTCCTCAAACTGCCTTTCTGGAGCCATTATACTATCCTTGATTAACAATGCAACTCCTCCACTTCTTTTACCACCTTCCTCCACCTCTTTTACCATCTTCCCTAATCTTACTGAAACATCTAAATCCCGGAACCTCCAACAACCATTCCTGCCCCTGTTCTATCCATGTCTCCGTAATGGCCACAACACCGTAGTCCCAGGTACCAATCCATGTTTCAAGCTCACCAACCTTATTCCAGATGCTCCTCGCATTGAAGTAGACACACTTCAAACCACCTTCATGCCTGCAGGTTTACTCTTGGTGACCTTGGTACTTTCCTCAGTACTGCACTTCACTCAACTGAGTGAACTCCAGCAAAGCTATCTCCTGGACTACAAATCAGTTTCCCATCCCCCCGCCAAATTAGTTTAAACCCCCCGAAGAGCTGTAGCAAATTTCCCTCCAAGGATATTGGTGCCCCTCTGGTTCAGGTGTAACCCATCCTGTTTGTACAGGTTCCACCTTCCCCAGAATGTGCTCCAATTATCCAAGTAACTGAAACCCTGCCTCCTACACCATCCCTGTAGCCACGTGTTAAACTGCACTCTCTCCCTGTTCCTCACCTCGCTCGCACGTGTTGCCATTTACTGTTAAATGTTTTTACTGTTGCCATTTGTACTTTCTCAATATTTACTTGCAGTCTTTGCAGTTCCTTTATCCTTTTCATGCAGCCCAGTGATTTTCCTATTTTTAGTAGCTTTAAGTAGATTTGAAGCTTCCCGTGTGCCTTCCTGAGCAAGTCTGCTCAGCTTCTGTCTGTTTTTCTTTGTCCATTTCAACAGCTTTTTTTGCAGATTTAAACCTTTCTCTGTTCTTGCGGTCTCGCATCATTTCTACAGTTCAAAATCAATTTTTCTTCACTTACTGAAACCATATTTCATGTATATGTTCTGCTACATTTCTGTATAGCATAACAGAAATGTTGTGGGGAACAGGATTTAGTAAAAGGGACGAAGTGGGAAATCAGTCTTAGTAGGGAAATGGTGTTGGGAAATTGATGGGATTGAAGTCCCCAGGGCCTGATAATCTACATCTATGTTAGCGCCCTCTTGTGACTGGGGACGTGTTCCCATATGCGCACGGCCATTTTTTATTGCTCATCGCGGTTGCACTGAAGCTCAGTGTTTTCACCTAAACACTGTTGATATAACGATCCAATTTGCCAAACACAAAGGTAAACACATACCAGTGACGTAGCAGATCTCCACCGATTGCCACTGACTTACTGAATGTTTCCACCATTTTCTGCTTCTCCTATCAGAAATCACCTTTTTCCTTGGCTATTTTACTTGTTTCTTCCACCGAAGAGCATGATTTAAAAAAGATGTTTTTCTTACTTCATATGCTGTTGGGAATATGTGGGGGTGAAGAGATGCCAGCTACTTTATGACAAAACACAGATAAAGTTGCAGAAACTCTGAACGAGGATGCAAGCAAGCAGTCATAGAATTTAGTGCAGAAGGAGGCCATTCGGCACATCGAGTCTGCACTGGCCCTTTGAAAGAGCACCCTCCCCAAGCCCACACCTCCACCCCATGCCCGTAACCCAGTAACCCCACCCAACCTCTTGGCCATTAAGGGGCAATTTTAGCATGGCCAATCCGCCCAACCTGCACATCTTTGGACTGTGGGAGAAAACCAGTGCACCCGGAGGAAACCCACGCAGACACGGGGAGAAAGTGCGAACTTCACACAGACAGTCAGCCGAGGACGGAATTGAACCCAGGTCCATGGCGCTGTGAGGCAGCAGTGCTAACCACAGTGTTGCCCATGTGCAATGAAATATTGTAAATGAATTGTTGCTTAAGGAATTCATAATGTGGGTGACATTTCTTTTTTTTAAGAAAACATTTTATTGAAGCATTTATAATTTTAACATTTAAACAGTCTAAACAACAGAGCGGTCAGACACACGCAACAACATCACAATAGTATACCCAACTTCCTCCCCGCCCTACCTCCTGACTGCCTATATATTAGATTCCCTATCCTTATTCTACAATGCCATGCCTCCCTTCCCCCCCACCCCTTCTGCTGACGGTCAGTTGTCCTTAAAGAAGTCGATGAATGGCTGCCACCTCCGAGCGAACCCCTGAATTGAACCTCTTAAGGCGAACTTAATCTTCTCCAGCCTGAGAAACCTTGCCATGTCGTTGACCCACACCCCTGACTTGAGGCTCAGAGTCCCTCCATCCCAGCAAAATCCGTCTCCGGACCACCAGGGAGGCAAAGGCCAAAACGTTGGCCTTTTCTCCCCTCTTGGGTCCCCGGATCTTCCAACACCCCAAATACAAATATTGCCATCTCTGGACTCGGAGTAACCCTCCCTTCCATGACCTCTGACATGACGTCCACAAATCCCTGCCAGAATCCCCTCAGCTTCGGACATGCCCAAAACACGTATACGTGATTCGCCGGACTTCCCTTGCACCTCCCACACCTGTCCTCCACCTCCTCAAAAAACCTACTCATCTGGGCCACAGTCACATAAGCCCTATGGACCACTTTGAACTAGATCAGGCCAAGCCTGGCACACGACGAGGATGAATTGATACTCCTCAAGGCCTTTTCCCATAGTCCGACTTCCAACTCCCCTCCTAACTCTTCCTCCCACTTCCTCTTAAACTCCCCGATTGGGACTCCTTCCCACTTCATCAATTCCTTATATATTTCCGAGACCCTCCCCTCCCCTACGTCTGTTTTTGACATCACCTTGTCCTGCAGTCCCCTGAGAGGGAAGTGAGGGAAGCTTGGAACATGCCTCCGGACAAAGCCACGTACCTGTAGGTACCGAAATCCGTCCCCACCCGGTAACTTAAACTTCTCCTCTAATCTCTCCATGCTTGGAAAAAGCTCTCCAATAAAGAGATTGGATTGGATTTGTTTATTGTCACGTGTACCGAGGTACAGTGAAAAGTATTTTTCTGCGAGCAGCTCAACAGATCATTAAGTACATTAGAAGAAAAGGGAATAAAAGAAAATACATAATAGGGCAACACAACATGTACAATGTAACTACATAAGCACTGGCATCGGATGAAGCATACAGGGTGTAGTGTTAATAAGGTCAGTCCATAAGAGGGTCATTTAGGAGTCTGGTGACAGTGGGGAAGAAGCTGTTTTTGAGTCTGTTCGTGCGTGTTCTCAGACTTCTGTATCTCCTGCCCGATGGAAGAAGTTGGAAGAGTGAGTAAGCCGGGTGGGAGGGATCTTTGATTATGCTGCCCGCTTTCCCCAGGCAGCGGGAGGTGTAGATGGAGTCAATGGATGGGAGGCAGGTTGGTGTGATGGACTGGGCGGTGTTCACGACTCTCTGAAGTTTCTTGCGGTCCTGGGCCGAGCAGTTGCCATACCAGGCTGTGATGCAGCCCGATAGGATGCTTTCTATGGTGCATCATTGGAGTTTCAGCGGGAGCAGAGTACGGGGGCTGCTGCTGGGTGAGTATTTAAGTAAACACTTACCTGGTCCCGTTTCTGTTCCTCTTTGCTGCTGTTGTATTGTTTTTTAATTTTATATTTTTTAAGGCGGGAACAGGAAGTTCGACCCGCTGACTTCTGGGAAGTCCCTCACCAATAAATTCTGGTGGGGAGGAAACCCGAGACACTACACGTGTAGTGTCTCCCACCCGCCCGCCTCCTCTAACCTAATAATAAAACCCATTGGTGTGAGGTAAGTACCATATTGTATGATTATTATTATTATTATTTTTTTTAATTTAGTTGTTAGCCAGATCTTGGTTGAAAGTTAGAGGGATGGCAGGGAATGTTCCTCCTGCAGGATGTTTGAGGTGAAGGATGCCATTAGTGTCCCTGCTGATTATACCTGCAGGAAGTGCTGCCATCTCCAGCTCCTCCAAGACCGAGTTAGGGAATTGGAGCTGGAGTTGGAAGAACTTCGGATCATTCGGGAGGCAGAGGGAGTCATAGATAGCAGCTTCAGGGAATTAGTTACACCAAAGATTGGAGATAGATGGGTAACTGTAAGAGGGACCGGGAAGAAGCAGTCAGTGCAGGGATCCCCTGCGGTCATTCCCCTGAGAAACAAGTATACCGCTTTGGATACTTGTGGGGGGGGGGGGGACTTACCAGGGGTAAGCAATGAGGTACGGGCCTCTGGCACGGAGTCTGTCCCTGTTGCTCAGAAGGGAAGGGGGGAGAGGAGCAGAGCATTAGTAATTGGGGACTCGATAGTCAGGGGCACAGATAGGAGATTTTGTGGGAGCGTGAGAGACTCACGTTTGGTATGTTGCCTCCCAGGTGCAAGGGTACGTGATGTCTCGGATCATGTTTTCCGAGTCCTTAAGGGGGAGGGGGAGCAGCCCCAAGTCGTGGTCCACATTGGCACTAACGACATAGGTAGGAAAGGGGACAAGGATGTCAGGCAGGCTTTCAGGGAGCTAGGATGGAAGCTCAGAACTAGAACAAACAGAGTTGTTATCTCTGGGTTGTTGCCCGTGCCACGTGATAATGAGATGAGGAATAGGGAGAGAGAGCAATTAAACACGTGGCTACAGGGATGGTGCAGGCGGGAGGGATTCAGATTTCTGGATAACTTGGGCTCTTTCTGGGGAAGGTGGAACCTCTACAGACAGGATGGTCTACATCTGAACCTGAGGGGCACAAATATCCTGGAGGAGATTTGTTCGTGCTCTCTGGCGGGGTTTAAACTAATGCAGCAGGGGCATGGGAACCTGGATTGTAGTTTTAGGGGACGGGAGAATGAGAGTATAGAGGTCAGGAGCACAGATTTGACGTCGCAGGAGGGGGCCAGTGTGCAGGTAGGTGGTTTGAAGTGTGTCTACTTCAATGCCAGGAGTATACGAAATAAGGTAGGGGAACTGGCAGCATGGGTTGGTATCTGGGACTTCGATGTTCTGGCCATTTCGGAGACATGGCTAGAGCAGGGACAGGAATGGATGTTGCAGGTTCCGGGGTTTAGGTGTTTTAGTAAGCTCAGAGAAGGAGGCAAAAGAGGGGGAGGTGTGGCGCTGCTAGTCAAGAGCAATATTACGGTGGCGGAGAGGATGCTAGATGGGGACTCATCTTCCGAGGTAGTATGGGCTGAGGTTAGAAACAGGAAAGGAGAGGTCACCCTGTTGGGAGTTTTCTATAGGCCTCCAAATAGTTCTAGGGATGTAGAGGAAAGGATGGCGAGGATGATCCTGGATAAGAGCGAGAGTAACAGGGTAGTTATTATGGGAGACTTTAACTTTCCAAATATTGACTGGAAAAGATATAGTTCGAGTACATTAGATGGGTCGTTTTTTGTACAGTGTGTGCAGGAGGGTTTCCTCACACAATATGTTGACAGGCCAACAAGAGGCGAGGCCACGTTGGATTTGGTTTTGGGTAATGAACCTGGCCAGGTGTTGGATTTGGAGGTAGGAGAGCACTTTGGGGACAGTGACCACAATTCGGTGACGTTTACGCTAGTGATGGAAAGGGATAGGTATACACCGCAGGGCAAGAGTTATAGCTGGGGGAAGGGCAATTATGATGCCATTAGACGTGACTTGGGGGGGGATAGGTTGGAGAAGTAGACGGAAAGTGTTGGGCACACTGGATAAGTGGAGCTTGTTCAAGGATCAGCTACTGCATGTTCTTGATAAGTACGTACCGGTCAGGCAGGGAGGAAGGCTTAGAGCGAGGGAACCGTGGTTTACCAAAGAAGTGGAATCTCTTGTTAAGAGGAAGAAGGAGGCCTATGTGAAGATGAGGTGTGAAGTTTCAGTTGGGGCGATGGATAGTTACAAGGTAGCGAGGAAGGATCTAAAGAGAGAGCTAAGACGAGCAAGGTGGGGACAGGAGAAGTATTTGGCAGGTAGGATCAAGGAAAACCCAAAAGCTTTCTATAGGTATGTCAGGAATAAGCGAATGACTAGGGTAAGAGTAGGACCAGTCAAGGACAGGGATGGGAAGTTGCGTGTGGAGTCTGAAGAGATAGGCGAGATACTAAATGAATATTTTTCGTCAGTATTCACTCAGGAAAAAGAAGTTGTGGAGGAGAATGCTGAGACCCAGGCTATTAGAATAGATGGCATTGAGGTACGTAGGGAAGAGGTGTTGGCAATTCTGGACAGGCTGAAAATAGATAAGTCCCCGGGGCCTGATGGGATTTATCCTAGGATTCTCTGGGAGGCCAGGGAAGAGATTGCTGGACCTTTGGCTTTGATTTTTATGTCATCATTGGCTACAGGAATAGTGCCAGAGGACTGGAGGATAGCAAATGTGGTCCCTTTGTTCAAAAAGGGGAGCAGAGACAACCCCGGCAACTATAGACCGGTGAGCCTCACGTCTGTAGTGGGTAAAGTCATGGAGGGGATTATAAGAGACAAGATTTATAATCATCTAGATAGGAATAATATGATCAGGGATAGTCAGCATGGCTTTGTAAAGGGTAGGTCATGCCTCACAAACCTTATCGAGTTCTTTGAGAAGGTGACTGAACAGGTAGACGAGGGTAGAGCAGTTGATGTGGTGTATATGGATTTCAGTAAAGCGTTTGATAAGGCTCCCCGTGGTAGGCTATTGCAGAAAATACGGAGGCTGGGGATTGAGGGTGATTTAGAGATGTGGATCAGAAATTGGCTAGCTGAAAGAAGACAGAGGGTGGTGGTTGATGGGAAATGTTCAGAATGGAGTTCAGTTACAAGTGGCGTACCACAAGGATCTGTTCTGGGGCCGCTGCTGTTTGTCATTTTTATCAATGACCTAGAGGAAGGCGCAGAAGGGTGGGTGAGTAAATTTGCAGACGACACTAAAGTCGGTGGTGTTGTCGACAGTGAGGAAGGATGTAGCAGGTTGCAGAGGGATATAGATAAGCTGCAGAGCTGGGCTGAGAGATGGCAAATGGAGTTTAATGTAGAGAAGTGTGAGGTGATTCACTTTGGAAGGAATAACAGGAATGCGGAATATTTGTCTAATGGTAAAGTTCTTGGAAGTGTGGATGAGCAGAGGGATCTAGGTGTCCATGTACATAGATCCCTGAAAGTTGCCACCCAGGTTGATAGGGTTGTGAAGAAGGCCTATGGAGTGTTGGCCTTTATTGGTAGAGGGATTGAGTTCGGGAGTCAGGAGGTCATGTTGCAGCTGTACAAAACTCTGGTACGGCCGCATTTGGAGTATTGCGTACAGTTCTGGTCACCGCATTATAGGAAGGACGTGGAGGCTTTGGAGCGGGTGCAGAGGAGATTTACCAGGATGTTGCCTGGTATGGAGGGAAAATCTTATGAGGAAAGGCTGATGGACTTGAGGTTGTTTTCGTTAGAGAGAAGAAGGTTAAGAGGAGACTTAATAGAGGCATACAAAATGATCAGGGGGTTAGATACGGTGGACAGTGAGAGCCTTCTCCCGCGGATGGAAATGGCTGGCACGAGGGGACATAGCTTTAAACTGAGGGGTAATAGATATAGGACAGAGGTCAGAGGCAGGTTCTTTACGCAAAGAGTGGTGAGGCCGTGGAATGCCCTACCGGCAACAGTAGTGAACTCGCCAACATTGAGGGCATTTAAAAGTTTATTGGCTAAGCATATGGATGATAATGGCATAGTGTAGATTAGATGGCTTTTGTTTCGGTGCAACATCGTGGGCCGAAGGGCCTGTACTGCGCTGTATCGTTCTATGTTCTATGTTCTATTCTTAAAAGTTGGTAAGGGTTAATGTGAACCTGCCGAATTTCCTTAGTTTCCTGAGGAAGTATAGGCGCTGTTGTGCTTTCTTGGTGGTTGCGTCGACGTGGGTGGACCAGGACAGATTTTTGGAGATGTGCACCACTAGGACTTTGAAACTGCTAACCATCTCCACTTCGGCCCCGTTGATGCTGACAGGGGTGTGTACAGTACTATGCTTCCTGAAGTCAAATACCAGCTCTTTAGTTTTGCTGGCATTGAGGGATAGATTGTTGTTGCTACACCACTCCACTAGGTTCTCTATCTCCCTCCTGTATTCGGACTCATCGTTATTCGAGATCCGGCCCACTATGGTTGTATCGTCAGCAAACTTGTAGATGGAGTTGGAACCAAGTTTTGCCACGCAGTCGTGTGTGTACAGGGAGTAGAGTAGGGGGCTAAGTACGTAGCCTTGCGGGGCGCCGGTGTTGAGGACTATTGTGGAGGAGGTGTTGTTGTTCATTCTTACTGATTGCGGTCTGTTGGTCAGAAAATCGAGGATCCAGTTGCAGAGCCAAGTCCTAGGTTTTGGAGCTTTGATATGCGCTTGGCTGGGATTATGGTGTTGAAGGCGGAGCTGTAGTCAATAAATAGGAGTCTAATGTAGGAGTCCTTGTTTTCGAGATGCTCTAGGGATGAGTGTAGGGCCAGGGAAATGGTGTGTGATTTGGACCGGTTGCAGCGGTATGCGAATTGCAGTGGATCAAGGCATTCTGGGGGTAAGGAGGTGATGCGCTTCATGATCAACCACTCGAAGCACTTCATTACGACTGCGGTCAGGGCCACTGGTCGGTAGTCATTGAAGCACGTTGCCTGGTTCTTCTTTGGTACCGGTATGATGGTGGTCTTCTTGAAGCAGGTAGGGACCTCGGAGTGGAGTAGGGACAGGTTAAAGATGTCCGCGAATACCTCTGCCAGCTGGTCCGTGCAGGCTCTGAGTGCACGACCAGTGATCCCATCCGGGCCCACCGCCTTCCGAGGGTTCACTTTCAGGAAGGCCAATCTGACTTCGGAAGCTGTGATGGTGGGTATGGGTGAATTATGGGCTGCTGGGGCACTCGACAGCGGATTGTTGGTTACCTGCTCGAACCGAGCATAGAATGCATTGAGTTCATCGGGGAGGGGTGCGCTGCTGCCAGAGATACTGTTCGACTTCGCTTTGTAGCCCGTTATGCTGTTTAGTCCTTGCCACAACCACCAAGACTCTGTCTGTGACTTCAGCTTGGTTTGATATTCTCTCTTGGCATCTCGGATGGCTTTGCGGAGGTTGTACCTGGATCACCAAATCTCTGAATCCCTGCCCTCTACCACCTCCTAAAGCCCCCGTCTCGCCCTCCCAGAACAAGACGACGGTTATCACAGATCGGTGACCACGCCGACGCCCTCTCCAGTCTCATGTGCTGCCTCCATTGCCCCCACACCCTCAGGGCTGCCACCACAACTGGGCTTGTGGAGTACCAAGCCGGCGAGAACGGCAGAGATGCCGTTAACAAAGCCTCCAAACTCGTACCCTTACAGGACGCCGCCTCCGCTCGCTCCCACACTGACCCCTTCCCCACTACCTAATCATCGATATATTCGCCGCCCAGCAATAATTAATCAAATTCGGAAAGGCCAAGCCCCCCCACCCCGCGACCCCCTTCCAGATGGACCTTCTTCACCCTCGGGGCCTTACCAGCCCATTCAAAACCCGAGATCACCGCATTCATCTTCCTGAAAAATGCCTTCGGGGATTAAATTGGAATACATTGAAACACAAATAGCAATCTCGGGAGTACTGTCATCTTCACAGTCTGTACGCTCCCCGCCAATGACAGTGGGAGCATGTCCCACTTGCGGAAGCCCCCTTTCATTTGCTCAACCGCCCCGCCCAAATTTGACTTATGGAGCTGACCCTAGTCCCTTGCCACCCGTCTCTGACGCTCCTTCAGGAGCCTCTCATCTGGAGACTCCGCATACCTCCTGTCTGTCATAATATGTGCCATGCACATCATGAGGTAAAAACAGGCAGTGACAGACACCCAGGTTCGCCAATCAACATACAGGACAGAACACAACCAATCACCAGACAGAACACCAGAGGGGGGCTTCCAACTATAAAACACACGAGGCATCAGCACTCCGCCTCTTTCCACTGGTGACAACTGTAGTGACAGTCAGGGTGTATATATCAGTCAGCACCTTCTACACGTGGATCAGAGCTAGCCTGGTCTAGTAAGTTAGAGTTAGTTCACTTAGAGTAGTAGAGTGTCAACCCACAGCCAGCTGTGTGCATTGTTACAGAAGTTCAATGAATCGTATTGAACCAACGCCTACATTTGGTGTATGCTTTACCGTTCATCTGCATCCTGTTGCAGTCCGTGTTACCCCAGGATGAAAAACACAACATGATACCAGGAGTCTACTTCATCTAAGTAATTTACCTTGAATGATTCAGTGACGACCAGCAAGTGCCTTCCAGCGGCTTGGAGAAGATCCAGGCCCCTCCACAGCTCCGGATCTCCGGAAATCCCGGCGCCAACTGGGGGTCTTCAAGTAGAAATCCAGTCTATACATTGAGGCCTCGGGCCTCGAGGATGCGTCCGATGCCAGAAACATCGCGCTGCTCCTATCGACTGCGGGGGGCCAGGCCATCCAAATCTTCAATTCGCTCACTTTTGCCGACGGTGAAGACAAGACCAAGTTCCAGACCGTGTTAGCCAAATTCGACAGTCACTGTGAAGTCGAAACGAACGAGAGCTTTGTCTTCCAGCAACGCCTTCAGGGTAAGGATGAGCCTTTCCAATCCTTTCTAACTCATCTCCGCATATTAGCGCAATCCTGCAACTACGGTGACACCGCTGATTCCCTCATCAGGGATGAGATCATGTTTGGGGTCCACTCCGACGCCCTGCGGGTGCAGCTCCTAAATATAAAAAACATGACCCTGCCAGTAGCCATCGAGACGTGTAAAGTGCATGAACAGGCAAAAAGTCGCTACTCCCGCCTTAAATCGGCAGAACAGGACCAACTTGACGAGGCAGAGAGTGTACAGGCCATCACCCGGATGCGGCGCCTTAGCATCGATTAAGGCGGCTATTTCGCTTGCTTTTCCCGGGGTCCCACGCATGTGCACCACAGAGGGAGAACAAAGCGGCCGAAGACCACACTGCGCAGTTGCGAGCGGCAGCTGACCGCACTACGTCTGACGTGCCCGAACTGCGGCACCGCCCACTTAAAGCGGCAATGCCCTGCAAGAGGCAGGCGATGCTTAAATTGTGGGAAGCGTGGCCATTATGCAGCCGTGTGCAGGTCTGCACCTCCGATCGTGGGCCAGCGATCCCAGTTCCAACGCAAACAAGTTCAAAGTGTGCAGCAAGAGCTGCTGGATTCGGAACCTGGTAACACCACGGATCCAGAGGACGACTGCCTGGAGTCCCCAAATCGTGTGGGCATCATTACCACGTATGACAAGGCCTCCTCAAATTCAGCAACACGCCTACCCATCCTCAATGTGGATTCTGCGGATGAATGGCGTGCTGTCGTACAAGTCAACCAATGCAGCGGTTCAAGCTGGACACTGGTGCTTCAGCCAATCTCATATCTCAAGCAGATCTTGTTCGCATCCAAACGCAGCCAAAAATTCTTCCGCCAGTCTGCCAGCTGCTTGATTGTAATGGCAATGCTATTACTGCATTAGGGTCTTGTCACCTGCATGTCTCCAACAAGGCCATCAAAGCTACTTAGCGATTCTAAATCGTCAAGCCTGACAAGGCTTCCCTGCTTGGTGCCCGTACATGCAAGCTACTCAATCTCGTCCAGCGCGTACATGCCATGTCCTCTGCCAATATGAATCTTCAAGCTGACATTGACAAAATCCTGTCACAATACCCGGATGTGTTCAGTGGGATGTGCACGCTGCCGTACTGCTACAAAATCTTACTCAGGCCTGATGCCACACCTGTGATCCATGCACCACGCCGGGTGCCGGCTCCTCTGAAGGAAATGAAATGAAATGAAATGAAAATCGCTTATTGTCACAAGTAGGCTTCAAATGAAGTTACTGTGAAAAGCCCCTAGTCGCCACATTTCCGGCCTGTTCGGGGAGGCAGTTACAGGAATTGAACCGTGCTGCTGACCTGCCTTGGTCTGGTTTCAAAGCCAGCGATTTAGCCCTGTGCTAAACAGGACCGTTTAAAGGTGCAGCTGCAGGAGCTCCAAGACCAGGGTATAATCTCTAAAGTGACGGAACCGACTGACTGGGTCAGCTCGATGGTCTGTGTGACGAAGTACTCCGGAGAACTGCGCATATGTATATATCCCAAGGATCTTAACCGGATCACTACCCGATCCCAAAGTGGGAGGAGCTAACCAGTGAGATGACACATGCCAAATTCGTCACGAAGCTAGATGCATCGCGTGGCTTCTGGCAGATACAACTGGATGAGTCCAGCAGGAAGCTCAGCACGTTTAATACATCTTTTGGAAGGTACTGTTACAACCACATGCCGTTTGGTATTGTTTCAGCCTCTGAAATCTTTCACAAGATCATGGAACAGATGCTGGAGGGCATTGAGGGTGTGCGGGTTTATGTTGATGACGTCATTATATAGTCCACGACCCCAGAGGAACACATATCTCTTCTCAAACAAGTCTTTAGACGCATACATGCCAACAGCCTCAAGTTCAACAAGGCCAAATGCTCCTTTGACATGTCATCAATCAAGTTTTTGGGTGATCAAATATTCCAGCAGGGTGTGCAACCGGACTCGGACAAAGTCAAGGCCATCAACACCATGAAGACCCCGGAAGACAAAAAGGAGGTACTCAGCTTCCTGGGTATGGTTAACTTCTTGGGAGAGTTAATTCCCAACCTCGCATCACACACCACGGCTCTCCGGCATCTGGTGAAGAAGTCCACTGACTTTCAGTGGCTACCCACACATCAAGCAGAGTGGCTCGAGCTAAAGGCAAAGCTCACCACTGCTCTGGTACTAGCGTTTTTTGACCCAGAGCAAGAGACAAAAATCTCCACGGATGCCAGCCAGGTCGGCATTGGTGCGGTGCTCCTCCAGAAGCTTGACTCCTCGTCCTGAGCTCCAGTGGCCTACGCGTCCAGGGCCATGACTCCCATTGAGCAGAGGTATGCTCAGATAGAGAAAGAGTGCCTGGGCCTCCTCACCAGTATTGTAAAGTTCCATGACTACGTCTACGGTCTACCAAAGAGACTGCCAAGGACCCTCGTCTGCAGCAGGTCATACATCACCTTGCAAATGGTTGGCAGAAAGGGCAATGCCCCCAGTTCTTTAATGTCAAGGATGACCTAACAGTTGTCAAGGGGATCCTCCTCAAGCTGGATCGTATCGTTATTCCTCGCAGCCTCCAGAGCTTAGTGCTCAAACAGATTCTCGAGGGACACCTCGGTATCGAGAAATGCAGGCGCAGGGCCCGGCAGGCTGTCTATTGGCCTGGCATCAACGAGGACATATCCAACATGGTCCTCAATTGTGCGACTTGCCAGCGTTTCCAGTCTGCTCAGCCCAAAGAAACACTCCAGCAACACGAGATCGTGACCTCTTTGTGGTCTAAGGTGGGAATCGACCTTTTTCATGCCGATGGGCGCGACTACGTGCTTATAATTGACTACTTCTCGAGTTACCCCGAAGTGCTGAAACTGTCCGACCTCACATCAAGGACTGTCATCAAGGCCTTCAAGGAGACATTTGCCAGACATGGTATTCCACTCACGGTCATGAGCGACAACGGTCCCTGCTTCGACAGCCAAGTGTGGTCCAACTTCGCGAAGCTATACCAGTTCAAGCACATTACCTAGAGCCCGCATTACCCGCAAACTAACGGGGGAGTCGAAAAAGGGGTCCATATCGTGAAACAATTGCTCTGCAAGGCTGCGGACTCAGCTTCTGACGTTAACCTTGCGCTCCTGGCATACAGGGCAACCCCTCTGTCCATCGGTATGTCTCCGGCACAACTCCTTATGAATCGTGACCTGCGGACGACTGTTCCGGCCATTCATTTACCTGACCTGGATCACCTCCCAGTGCTGCAAAAGGTGCAGCGACTCAGAAACCAGCAAAAGCTGACATACGATGCTTATGCTGCTGATTTGCCTGTGCTCTCTCCAGAAGATGCTGTTCGCATCAAGTTGCCTGGTGGAGGCTGATCAGCTCCAGCTGTTGTTGTTCGATAGGCTGCTCCCAGGTCGTTCGTGGTTCGCATGGCTGATGGGTCCATTGTCAGGCGCAACAGAAAGGCACTATGCAAACTTGCCTGCCCACCACTGGATCTCATGTTCCCAGCTGTTCCCAGCCTTTTCCAGACACCTCGCTCCACAGGCCACCAATCTGGCAGCAATCCCGCCTGTCAAGGCGCCGTCGTCCTCACCTCCACCTCTCAGGCAGTCGACAATGATCCGATGCCAGACCCAGAGATTGGACTTATATTTCCTTTGTACATATTGTTCTGCACGCTAGACACCTTACATGTACATATGCATTCACTCAGCCAATTGCTGTAAATAGTTATATCTGTAAATATGTTGTATATGCTCTGAGCAACCGACAAATTTTTTTAAAAGGGGGGATGTCATAATATGAGGTAAAAACAGGCAGTGACAGACACCCAGGTTTGCCAATCAACATACAGGACAGAACACAACCAATCACCAGACAGAACACCAAAGGGGGGCTTCCAACTATAAAACACACGAGGCATCAGCACTCCGCCTCTTTCCACTGGTGACAACTGTAGTGACAGTCAGGGTGTATATATCAGTCATCACCTGCTACACGTGGATCAGAGCTAGCCTGGTCTAGTAAGTTAAGAGTTAGTACACTTAGAGTAGTAGAGTGTCAACCCATAGCCAGCTGTGTGCACTGTTACAGAAATTCAATAAATTGTATTGAACCAACGCCTACGTTTGGTGTATCCTTTATCGTTCATCTGCATACTGTTGCAGTCCGTGTTACCCCAGGGTGAATAACACCACACTGTCCACCTGTAAAAGTTCACCTACCAGCCTGTCCAACTCCACCCGTTCAGCCGTCTCCTTGTGGGTCTGAATCGAAATGAGTTCCTCCCGATAACCGCCTTCAGTGCCTCCCACACCACCCCTGCCGAGATTCCGGCCAACCATGATGAACCCCCGGGTCCATCTCCATCTTCCCCACCTTGAATGACCAGGATTGCCACCCGCCTAGTTTTAAAGTCCAATCCCGAATGGAACACCTGTCTGATCCATCCCTTCCTTAACCTAACCTGAGCGCCCACCTTCAGGCGTGTCTCCTGCAACATGGTCACGTCCACCTTCAGTTGCCTCAAATGTGCGAACACACGGGTCCTTCTGTCCGGCCCACTTAGCCCGCGAATGTTCTAGCTGACCAGCCTAGGTAGGGGGCACCCCACTCCCCTCCCCTGCCGGCATCCATAACCTCTCCTCGGCCAGTCCTTGGCCCGTGCTCCGCACCTCACCTGGCTCACCCCCAGGCAGCTACCGCCAATCAACTTTAAAAGTTCCCTCCCTGTCAGCAGTCTAACCCCATCCCCACCCCTCCCATCCCCCCCAACCAACCTACACTGGTCTTCAGCTCACCCCCCACTTTGCTTCCGTGAACTAGCCCTCACAGCTAGCCTCGCAGCCCCTGCCCCCAAACATCTTACCTGGTTCCCCTCCCCACCGCTCTTAGTGCAAACAATCAAAACGACAGCAAGAAGCAAAAACAAACAAACAGTCCCTCCAAGGTCTGAGCACAAAGTACTTTGTTGAGGGAGATGGGCTGGGCCTACCTGTTAACCTAATCCCAAACAGAACTGTCATGTGAGAGTACCCTTTAAGAAATGGGTGTAAGAAATGTACCTTTATGAAATGGAGCTGCTCATGTTACTGGAGTGAGGTCAGTGTGGGTGGAGCTGAGCTCCACTTCTGTTTTAGTTTCAGTTTGAGAAAGCTTGGGTGTGTCTGTGAGCTGCACTGCTGTTGATCTCTGCATCCAAAAACTACCTCAGGATTATTTGTTGAATTCAGAAGAAGTATAAATGTTTTCAGTCTTGAATGTAAACCCTGATGTGCTCCTGTTTGGAGGTTTGTTAAGTCTTTTGGATGGTAAAAGAACAGCATACAGATTACTTAGTGTTGTATTTTTTGGGGGGTGTATTTGATTTACTGGTTGCTAAGATGTTCACAGTTTGTTTTAGAAAGGTTAACTTGAGTTCATAGAATAAACATTGTTTTGTTTTAAAACCACTGGTCCATTTTCTGCCATACCATACCTGTAGAGTGAACCGTAAGTTGCTCTCTTTGGTTGGCTGAATATGGTGGTCAATATGGTCGCCTTCCTTAATTCTAATTACGTTTGCTCTAGAGTCACCAGGTATCTTTCAATACCGCCACAAGGTTCAAAACCGAATACTGATCAAAGATTTGATACACCAGTTAGTTAGTTCAAAGTCAATACTTATTTATTTACACACACAGTTAAATATACTCATGCACGAAACTCTACAGACTAAACTATCACTACTGCTAAAGCCTATACTTAGCTTCGGGTGCCCACTCAGTCAGAGGAACAATGGCCGTTGTTCGGTTCTGAGGCAGTGGGGTCGAACTTGTACAGGAGAACAGCTAAGGTCGTCTGTCTGGTGGTAGCGTGCGTTGGCCTTGGACTTACTTGCTTCTGGTGCAGCTGGTGGACAGGTCTCTCCTCGGTGAGAGCCGGGTCCAAGAGAACGATTCTGTCTTGGGGGCTCCTTCTTATACCCTAAGGGGCTTCGTGCTCTTTTGGGCGGGCCTTGAACTTGGCCCCAATCAATTGGGCCATTTCTCGATCATTCCTATTGATTTCATCCAATAAAGGGGTGGGTGCCCTGATGGCTGGGCGTGTCCGAGGTGGTCGTTGGCCTGCTTTGTTTCGGTCTCCTCTGGCGCCGGGGTGTCTGCCTTAGTATCGGTTACTCAAATGTTACTCTTTTGTTCCCGGAGATGGGCAATTAGTATGCTAATGGGCCTACAGTTTTGGTCTTGTCTGGGAGCTGCGGCTCCAATATACAGACAAGCTCTGAACCTGCTTGTTTTCTCAGCATTCTCCATTTTCCCTGCAATCTTTGCAAAGTGTCCATTTTGTAATAGGGAAGTGGCCATCCCAGGTGCGTTCAGGATCACATTACTGCGTCGTCTTCGTTCTCTGACCAAGCTGGGCACCCATAAGCACTTCATAGGCTCTACACTGCTCTGTCCTATGAATTGCAACTTTACCTAAGTTATTTTATATACATAGAACATAGAACGATACAGCGCAGTACAGGCCCTTCGGCCCACAATGTTGCACCGACATGGGAAGTCAAAAAACAAAAGCCATCTAACCTACACTATGGCATTATCATCCATATGCTTATCCAATAAACTTTTAAATGCCCTCAATGTTGGCGAGTTCACTACTGCTGCAGGTAGGGCATTCCACAGCCTCACCACTCTTTGCGTAAAGAACCTACCTCTGACCTCTGTCCTATATCTATTACCCCTCAGTTTAAGGCTATGTCCCCTCGTGCTAGCCATTTCCATCCGCAGGAGAAGGCTCTCACTGTCCACCCTATCTAACCCCCTGATCATTTTGTATGCCTCTATTAAGTCTCCACTTAACATTCTTCTCACTAACGAAAACAACCTCAAGTCCATCAGCCTTTCCTCATAAGATTTTCCCTCCATACCAGGCAACATCCTGGTAAATCTCCTCTGCACCCGCTCCAAAGCTTCCACGTCCTTCCTATAATGCGGTGACCAGAACTGTACGCAATACTCCAAATGCGGCCGTACCAGAGTTTTGTACAGCTGCAACATGACCTCCTGACTCCCGAACTCAATCCCTCTACCAATAAAGGCCAACACTCCATAGGCCTTCTTCACAACCCTATCAACCTTGGTGGCAACTTCCAGGGATCTATGTACATGGACAACTAGATCCCTCTGCTCATCCACACTTCCAAGAACTTTACCATTAACCAAATATTCCACATTCCTGTTATTCCTTCCAAAGTGAATCACCTCACACTTCTCTACATTAAACTCCATTTGCCACCTGTCAGCCCAGCTCTGCAGCTTATCTATGTCCCTCTGTAACCTGCTACATCCTTCCGCACTGTTGACAACACCACCGACTTTAGAGTCGTCTACAAATTTACTCACCCACCCTTCTGCACCCTCCTCTAGGTCATTGATAAAAATGACAAACAGCAACGGCCCCAGAACAGATCCTTGTGGTATGCCACTTGTAACTGAACTCCATTCTGAACATTTCCCATCAACCACCACCCTCTGTCTTCTTTCAGCTAGACAATTTCTGATCCACATCTCTAAATCACCCTCAATCCCCAGATCATTATAAAACTCTACGGGGCGCTATGACATTCAGGCATGCATTACAAAATAAAAAAAACTGGGACCTCTAACTATCCTCAATAAACTATCCTCACTTAACCAATCAAAAATAATCTACAACATTTTAAACTGTACAAACAGCAGCAACACAGGTCTCTCTGGCTTGGCAGTCAAGCCAGAGTTTTACATTTCTTTATTAACGAACAAAACACACACAAAAACACAGATGCACTTTAATTCACTTAAAGGGGTTGGGGGGTTTGTTGGAGTCCGAAGATAGGGGATCTAAATGTGTATACCGGAGTGCGGTTGCGCGAGGCTCTCCTCCGCCATTTTCTGAGTCTAAGTGTCTGCACGACATTGCAGAGTATCGCCAGCACCAAGAGTGCTTCTACAATGTAAGATAGTGAATACCAGGTGATAAACTTGTCACACCAGGTCAGGGTGTCAGTACCTGACTCGGGGCTAACTATCTCGGGGCTAACTATCTCGGGGCTAACTATCTCGGGGCTAACTATCTCGGGGCTAACTATCTCGGGGCTAACTATCTCGGGGCTAACTATCTCGGGGCTAACTATCTCGGGGCTAACTATCTCGGGGCTAACTATCTCGGGGCTAACTATCTCGGGGCTAACTATCTCGGGGCTAACTATCTCGGGGTACAGTGTATGGCAGGGGTGGGAATCATTCATGGCCTGTGTTGTAGGGGTCAGGGGGGTAGCATCCGTGCGCAACTGAAGGGATCCCACTCAGTTCCAGGTGAAAAGCATGAAGGTTGTCTTCATCTTTCCTTTTGTCGGTCTTCTTTTTCTTCCTCTGGGGTTCCTGAGGTTCCGGAGTTCTGTGGACACAAGCATAATATCTGTTATTATCTTGCTTAAGATCTCGTATGTCTGTCTGTCTGTCCTTTGTTGCCAATTGCCCATTATGATTGGTCACCATCTGTGACTCACTCATTTTTATTTTTCAATTTTTTAAAAACCGAATATTTGGACAAGACATCCGAGAAAAATACTGACACAGTGCGAGCCGTCTCGCAGCCTGTGCGATCGACCATCTTAGTGTTTGAGGATGTAAATAGCATACGGAAGCAACCTAACGGTCGCCAGAAACAAACAAAAGAATTTCAAACTGAAAGTGGCAAAATGGGATGCATATGGGCCGCGACGGGTAAGAAATAGGTGGAATCCCCGGGTAAGACGATGATCAGTGTCGTCTGTGCACTACCCGAGCATAGCTGACCAGAGGGGGGTCCTCAGGCTGGGCGGGAACCAGTGCCGTTTCTCCACTGCCTGAGCGACCGTCAAAAAACAGTCAGAATGTGGTCGTCATGGGGCTGCATCTCGTGATTACCTTCAAATCAGGAGAGTAGTTATGATTGGTTTTCCGCGGACAAACTTGTTCCATTAACTGCCAGTGGGCGTCAAAAGAGTGGTGGCGTGAGGCCATGAAAACTTTTAAATTCACAAACAACATTTAACATGTACATTAAACGAACAAACATACATTACAAACGTGGTGCAGGTTCCATCAGAAAGGACACCGTATCTCTCCATCGGTTCCTTTTTATCATCATGTGGACACCTCATTGCTCAGTAGTGAACAAGGTCGCAAAGGGATTCGTTTGGTGGGAGTCAGACTCTATGTCATCATCTTCTCCCGGCTGCCATACTCTTGACTGGAGCAGTTTGCCTAAAACTGCTTGGGGCGAATTGGGGTCCATCTCATCATTCCGGAGAGCCTGAACGAATTGTGTCGATGCCAGAATCGTTTGGCGAGGTTGGAGCTATTAGGTTTTAATCTGTAATCATCGGGCGGTGGGTCTGGGTCAGGGGCGTAATCATAACGTGGTGTGCTGTGGCTGTCATCATTGCTATCGCTATCACTGTCGCTGTCGCTGCTGGTTGAAGGAAGGGAGAGGCGGAGTTGTGCCTCTGGGGGTGGAGTTGAAGATGTGTCTGAGGACGAGCTGGACTGGCTGGGGGAGTGTAGGAATGCGTCATCTGTGGGTGGGGGATGTTCGTCTGCTGCTGCGAGCGAGGTGTGGTGTGCATGGTTGTTCTGCGAGCCATAAGCCTTAAGCTGGTTTATGTGAAACCACGCAGACTTGCCGTTGGGACATGTGATCTTGTATACCGAGGGGCTGACTTTGTCTGAAATGAAGTACGGTCCGGAAAATTTGGGGGAAAGGAATGAACTGGGGTTGTATAGGGAAAGCATCACTTGCTGCCCTACTACAAACTCGGTGGCGTGTACCATTTTATCGAAACAAGCCTTGCTTTCTTTCCTCCTGATCCCAAGTCTCACAGCTGCTGCGAGCTGAGCTGCCTTTATATTCTCAATAAGCTGCTGTACAGCATTTTCATGCACGAGGGCGGTGACTGCGGGGCTGGCCAAATCCAGTCCTAATAAATACTCGGTCCCTTTCATGGGGTGTCCAGTCATGAGGGTGTGGGGGGTGTATCCTGTGGACATGGATACTCTGTTTCGTAAGAACATTAAAGCAAATGGGAGAACTGAGTCCCAGGTGCTGTTATTCTGTTGCACCATTTTCCTGAGAGTGGTTTTTAGAGTTCTGTTCATCCTCTCTGCAATGCCGCTTGACTGGGGGTGGGATGCTATGTAAAACTTCTGCTTAATTCCGAAAATTGTGAGGACATTCTTCAGTACTCGTCCTGTAAAATGGGAGCCTTGATCGGACTCGATACTGGGTGTGAGGCATCTTGTAAAGATGTGCTGTGTTAGGATTTTAGCTGTTGTTTTGGCCGTATTCGTTCTGGATGGGAAAGCTTCCACCCATTTTGTGAAGGTGTCGATGACCACCAACACAGACTTAAAACCATTTCTGCAGGGGGGTAGGGGTCCTATATAATCTATCTGTAAATTCGTCCAGGGGTCATTAATGGGTCAGGTGTGACTAAGCTGAGCCTTTCTTGCATATCTGTCCGGATTGTTCTAGGCACAGATCAAGCAATTTGCAATGTAATGGGTTACATCGGCTTTTAAATCAGGCCACCAGCAGAGAGGTCGGAGGTGGGTTAGGGTGGGTTCAATGCCTTGGTGTCCATGATTGCCATGGAACTGACAAATAATCTGGTTCCTGTCCTGGCTGGGAACTACATAAATGCCGTCTTTCAAAATCACACCGTCATGTGTGGTTATTGCGTTCTTAAACTTATCGTACGTGGCTGGGAAGGTTCCTTTTAAAACTTCCCTGAGCTTCTCATCTTCATTTTGGGCTTTCGCTAAATCCTGAATGTTGGTCTGTGAGACCTGAACCGCGTGTACTGGGGTGCTCTCGGGGGGGGGGGGGGGGGGGGTTCCAAAAGTAACCATGTGTGGAACCTGCCTTCGCTAGGGCGTCTGCTTTAACGTTACCGGGGGGGGGGGGGAAGAATGGTGATGACTGCAAACCTTAATTATACCATATATCCTATCTTTAGCTGTCTCAAGGATATGCCGGAATAATGGGGCTGGGGGTAGGAGCTTTCCGTCTGCGGAAACGAATCCTCTAGTTTCCCACAGGGGTAGGAATTCTGTTAAACTATTGCAGACATATAAACTGTCCGAATATATGTCTGCTGGGGTCGGAAACAAGTCAGGGTAATCAACAATGTAAGCTATGGCTGCCAGTTCTGCTCCCTGCAACCTAGATGTCCTGGCAACTTTAATGAAATCTCTTCAAGGGCACGTCCCTGCGTGTCCTCTACATAAATGCCGCAACTGGTGATTCTCTTTCCATTCAAAACTGCGGAGGAGCCATCCACATAAATTTTCAGGGGTGCGCACGTGTCTGTGGGCTGGGGTCTCTGGGGTGTATTACCTGCTTTCCTGGGAGCTGACTTAGGTATAAATGGGCTTGAATTATGGTTTGTGGTGATGATCTCACACTCATGTGGGGTACCTGCATATTGCAAATTGTCGGCTAGGAAAGTGTGGGTCTTGGTTCTTTTAACTGCAATGTCCCGTCCCTGTAAAAGAAGGTTCCAATGTGCTGCACGGATTTGGTTGACTGTGCCATCTTTAAGTCGACCGTCTAATAATAGCTGTGTTGGGGTGTGCTCAGTGAGAATGGTGATGGGGTTGAGTCCTGTAATGTAGGCGAGGTACTGTACTGCCTAAAAAACTGCGAGCAGGTGCCTTTCGCAGGCAGAAAATCCTTGCTCGACAGGATCTAACACGCGCGAGGCGTATGCCACGGGGCCTAATCGTTCATGGCTTTCCTGGAGGAGCACGGCCGAAAGAGTTTGGTCGGTGCTTGCTACTTCGATTGCGTACGGGGAAAGTGGATCTGGGACCTGTAATGCGGGGGCTGTGCTGAGGGCTCCCTTTAAAACATCCACAGCATATGTGTGCTGTCGAAGCCATTCTCAAGGTGCCCGCTTCTTGAGAAGGTCGGATAGGGGCGCTGCCTTTGTGACAAAACCGTCGATATGGTTTCGGCAGTAGCCAACCAGTCCTAGAAATGACCGGAGGGCTGTTACGTTATGGGGAAGGGGCAATTTGACGATCGAGTCAATTCTCTTTTGCTTGATCTTGCGTTTACCGTGTGTGATTACTGTAATAATAATAATAATAATGTACCCAAGTAAATCACTTTTTACTGCAAAATCTGGGCCTTCTTGGGGTTGACTTTACATCCAATCTGTTTTAGGAGTCCTAGGAGTCCGGCGAGAAGCAAAATGGGCTCTCCATTTGTGTCTGTCTGGAGTAGCAAGTCATCTACATACTGGACCAGACAATCGGGTCGGGAAAATTTTGCTAGTCTATTTGCCAGCTGTCGGTGGAAAATGGAGGGGGAGTTGGGGAAGCCTTGTGGAATGCACGTCCACGTATATTGTTGTCCCTGGAATGTAAAGGCGAATTTGTATTGGCACACTTTATCCAATGGATTGGACCAAAAGCCATTGCTAATGTCCAAAACCCAAAATCTTTTTGACTGGAGTCCCTGTTTGAGCATGGTTTCGGGACTCATGGCTATGGTGGGGGCTGCTACTGGGGTTACTTTGTTCAGATCCCCGTAATCAATGGTCAGTCGCCATGATCCATCGGGTTTCCTGACGGGCCAAATTAGTGCGTTATTCGAGGAGGCTACTGATTGGAGGACGCCTTGATCAAACAGACTCTGTATTACTTTTGAGATTTCTTCCTCTGCTTCTTGGGGAAAACCGTACTGTTTTTGGGGTCTGGGATTGGGACCTGTAATATTCACTAAGCCAGCTATCTTGCCACAGTCGTGCTTGTGCTGTGCAAATACTGCTTCGTGTTGCTGTAGGACTTCTCTAACCTGTTTGTCCTGACTAATGGCTCGAGGGTCGAACCAGACGTCTCCTACTGCGCTGATTCTGTTTGCATACTCTCCAACTGTGAGTGTGGCAGGGGCTCGTGCTGCCTTTGCCATTTTCCATACACATTTATTTACTGGATCAAATGAGAGGCTGTGGGAGCTCATAAAGTCAATTACTAGGATGTGTTCAGTCTGGGGTAGGTCGACCAAAGCTACAGGTGTTTAGTTGTAATGTTCCCTATTTGTATCGCTACAGGGGCTGTGATGTGTCCCTGTTGTAAATGACCTGTAAAATCACTGAGTGTGATGATTTCTGTTGTGTGCCACGTGTCTAGTTGAAACATCGTGGAGGAATTGAGTGTGGTGCGGGACCCTCCTGTGTCCCAAAGAAATTCTACGGGGTGTCCCTGGACTTTGCCTGCTACTACCGGTCTACCGGACTTGTCCCAAAGGGTGTCACAGACCCAAGTTGGGGAGCCCGAACACCATCAGTCGGTGCCGCTCATGTCTGCGTTCTCTGAACCCATGCAGGGTTCTGGTGCGCCCTCACTGGATGCATGTCTGCCTGCTCTTCCTCTGGTTTTGCAAATGCTGTTTTCCCTTGGACGGATTGTTCCCAAGTGCGGGACAATCTTTTCAAAACCCATTTCTCATTGTGGGCCTCGTCTGAGGCGTCGTAATTTGTGCAAGCTCTCTGTCCTGCCTCTGTCGCATGAGAGTCTAGGATTCGAGTCCATTTGGCCATATTATCCGCCGACAAATGGGAGCGGGCTAACTCTCCAAGTACTGCTGTGAAATGTATCCACAAGCGTCCAGCAAACGCTGTGGGGTGCTCGGTCTTCTTTTGTCTACACTTGTTTAGGCCTTCTACGGGGTCTCCTCTGTTATAGCCAATTGCATCCAGGATTGCGGTGTGAATTTCTTAGAGTGTACCTCCTCTTGCATTTGGTGCGTCGGGAAGGGCTGCCACGACTGAAAGGTCGAGGCTTAAAACTGTGAGCTTCACTTGCTCCTTTTCGTCCAGGCCGTACATGGTAGCCTGCTGTTTAACTCTAGCGAAAAACTGGTGGGGGTCTGATGTGGGAAGGAACGGTGTAATTTTTCCACACGCATCTTGTAATTGGGTCACGGTTAACGGGGTTGTGTAAAGGAAATCTGCGTTTCCTTCTGCTGCGGCCCTGCGGTGTGTGGTTACAGGGTTCATGGGGGTGTGTTCTGCCTGTTCAGTCGGGGGTTGAGGTGCTTTCCTTTTCTGGGGTTTTTCATGCGTTCATGTCCCATGTACGTATCTGTGGGCAGTTTCATTTAATCCCTGCCAATCGGGGCCGTTTTCCTGGTCTAATTGGGGTCCAAACGTACTTTGAAACCCATTCTGGACAGAAAGCAGAGATTGCAATTCTGCAATTTGCTTCCGGCACTTGGCGTGATCTACGGAGCTCTGCCTTTGTTCCGTCATGGAAGTGTGGAGCGCTCGTAGGGCTGCTTTCAAATCATTTCACTGTTTCTGCAATTGCTCTACCTGTTGCTTGGTTTCTTGTCTTACGAAGACCGCGCGTTGCGTGTCCTGGTAGGCCTTATCGTACTGGGTCTGAAAACTACTCAAATGGGTGAGACAAGACTGGTGTGCCCTCTTGGCATCATCCACCTAACTGTTCTCTTAACTCCTTATTCTCCTTCTCAAATTCGCTCACATCTCCCTCACTATTTCTGTCTCTCTCCTCAATCTCTCTACGGAGTGTCCTAACCGACCCTCCCTGTGCCTCGCAATTGTGCCAAGCAGGACACGATTGCCATCGGTTTGAGAGCTTTCCCCAAGCTCTTCTTATGAATTTCTGACAGGTTCTCCGACTAAGTATGTCCTATACTCCCGGGACCTGTTTCGTCATTGGCGCAGAATTCACTCCAAAGGGGCCATGCTTCCCCTTTGAGATATTTTCTGATCTCTTCTTCCAATACGGGACACAGTCCTACTCTACTGGTCGCTGCGACCTCGAATTCCTGGGGGTTCATAAGGCGTTCCATTGCCTTCATTGCCATTTTCTCTCTATCTCTGGGTTCTCTACTGAATTTGGAACAGTGGGTGATAAAGTGATGATGTAAACACGGGTACGGCTTACGATACTTTCCGGCCTACAAAACTCCCGACAGTTTTATGCAACAAAATCTCTCAGGTTTACCTTATATCCCTGTTAGTACGCATGCATTAACACACTTCCGAATCTCGGAGGTTTGATCAGTATTGTTCTCACACTTGTGGTTTTTCTGTTTCCAATTGGATTCAAATTCAAATTTGGGTTCTCTCGGAGTGACTAGGCCACTTCTAGGTCGAGTCCCACCAGAGTCGCCAGTAAATGTTGCTCTCTTTGGTTGGCTCTGAATAAGGCGGCCAATATGGTCGCCTTCCTTAATTCTAATTCCGTTTGCCTCTAGAGTCGCCAGGTATCTTTCAAGACCGCCACAAGGTGCAAAACCGAATACTGATCAAAGACCCGATACACCAGTTAGTTAGTTCAAAGTCAATGCTTATTTATTTACACACAGTTGAATATACAGATGCATGAAATTCTACAGACTAAACTATCAATAAGCCTATACTTAGCTTCGGGCGCCCACTCAAGTCAGAGGGACAATGGCCGTTGTTCGGTTCTGAGGCTGCTGGGGTCGGACTGGTGCAGGGGAACAGCTAAGGTCGTCTGTCTGGTAGCGTGCGCTGACCTTGGACTTACATGCTTCTGGTGCAGCTGGTGGACAGGTCTCTCCTTGGTGAGAGCCGGGTCCAAGAGAACGATTCTGTCTTGGGGGTTCCTTCTTATACCCTAAGGGGCTTCGCGCTCTTTTGGGCGGGCCTTGAACTTGGCCCCAATCAATTAGGCCATTTCTCGATCATTACTATTGATTTCATCCAATAAAGGGGTGGGTGCCCTGATGGCTGGGCGTGTCCAAGGTGGCCGTTGGCCTGCTTTGTTTCGGTCTCCTCTGGCGCCGCGGTGTCTGCCTTAGTATCGGTTACTCAAATGTTGCTCTTTTGTTCACAGAGATGGGCAATTAGTATGCTAATGAGCCTACAGTTTTGGTCTTGTCTGGGAGCTGCAGCTCCAATATACAGGCAAGCTCTGAACCTGCTTGTTTTCTCAGCATTGTCCATTTTCCTTGTAATCTTTGCAAAGTGTCCATTTTGTAATCGGGAAGTGGCCATCCCAGATGGCTACACCCATACCACAATCTATTAAAAGTTGTGTGTCATGTCAACTCCATGATACACTTTGCGATTCTCTAAACCATGGCCCATAACAATTGAGGGCTCAAGGGGGATAAAAGTCTATCTATTGGATTGGTTTAGTGAACTTAAAGACAGTGAGGGGTGAGCATATTGTGGATGCTTTTCAGGTGTGGTATTTTAGTTTAAGTGGGGTGTGTGTTGTGGACAATGGTTCGTTCAGAGGCTCAGACGTTTTTGGGGGTTGGGACAGTCACACGCAGTACCTTACGGACAGAGACTAAA
The DNA here is from genome assembly GCF_047496885.1 of Scyliorhinus torazame. NCBI lineage: Eukaryota > Metazoa > Chordata > Chondrichthyes > Carcharhiniformes > Scyliorhinidae > Scyliorhinus > Scyliorhinus torazame. The sequence goes on from NC_092710.1 coordinate 94,298,327, forward strand.
AGCAAACTGTAAGATTTGGCAAAAACATTGCAGTTAACATTACCTGCCAAAATGCAAAAAGGTGAGGTAATTATCGCGGTGGCTAAGCATTTAAAATTACCTGGGATACAGTTTGACTCATTGGAAATGGCAAAAATTCAGTTGCAAATTAAACAAATTGAAAATGAGAAAGGATTAAAGCAGCTTGAATATGAAAGAGAGAGAGGAAAAAGAAAATGAGAGAGAAGAAAGGAGAAAAGAATAGCCCTAGCAGAACAAAACGAAAGAGAAAGGGAGATACAGATCATGGAAAATGATAAAGAGAGAGAATTTGAACTTCAGACAATGGCCATGAAACATGACACTCAGTTAAAATTGGCAGACGTAAAGGGGAACATACAGTTGGATGATAGTGATGAGAATAGTGAGAAAGAGCGTCAAAGTCGAAGACTTGGTGGGGATCTATTTAAATACGTGCAAGCATTGCCAAGGTTTGACGAGAAGGAGGTAGAAGCCTTTTTCATTTCATTTGAGCAGGTAGCTAAACAAATGAAATGGCCACAGGACATGTGGGTATTACTGATTCAAACAAAGCTGGTAGGTAGGCCTAGTGAACTGTTTGCATCACTACCGGAGGAGCTACCTGGGACATATGAGGAGGTGAAACAATCCATCTTAGGTGCATATGAACTAGTGCCTGAAGCCTACAGACAAAGGTTTAGAAATTTAAGGAAAGAATTTGGTCAAACATACATGGAGTTTGAAAGGATCAAACAGAGTAATTTTGATAGGTGGATAAGGGCTTTGAAAATAGACCAAACGTATGAAGCTCTCAGAGAAATTATACTTTTGGAGGAGTTTAAAAATTCAATTCCTGATGTAGTGAGAACTCGTGTGGAAGAGCAGAGGGATAAAACTGCAAGGTTAGCAGCAGAAATGGCAGATGATTATGAATTAGTTTTACTAAAACTAGAGGGCATAGGTTTAAGGTGAGAGGGGAGAGATTCAGAAGGGCCCAGAGGGGCAATTTCTTCACTCAGAGGGTAGTGAGTGTCTGGAATGGGCTGCCAGAGGTAGTAGTAGAAGCGGGTACAATTGTGTCTTTCAAAAAGCATTTAGATGGTTACATGGGTAAGATGGGTATAGAGGGTTATGGGCCAAGTGCGGGCAACTGGGACTAGCTTAATGGTAAAAAACTGGGCGGCATGGACTGGTTGGGCCGAAGGGCCTGTTTCCATGCTGTAAACTTCTATGATTCTATGATTCTATGAAATCAAAGCTTGGTTTCAGACATCAGTTTCAACCTGTGAGGGATAGAAACTGGGGACACGAGAAATACTCAAGTGGTAAAAGTAAAGGTGATCTGATGGGAGATAATAAGGAGAGTGCACCTCAGATTAAAAAGAAAATCCAGGAGGGTGGAAGAGACATGAAAAGTGTCAAATGTTTTCACCGTAATAAACTAGGCCATGTAAAGTCACAGTGTTGGTGGTTGAAGAAAAGCACTGGGAAGGCTGATGTGGTAAAACAGGATAAGACGGTGGGGTTTGTTAGAGTGGTAAAGGAAAGCCCAAGGGAAGCGAAGGAAGTGCAAAAGATTGTACAACCTGATCAAGAGGTGATTGATAAGAAGGTGCCAGATGTCTTTAAAGAATTTACTTGTATGGGTAAAGTTTACTCATGTGTATCAGGAGGAGCAGGTAAAGAAGTCACAATTTTAAGAGATACAGGAGCTAGTCAATCTTTAATGGTAAGCGATGAGGAGTTATGTAGTTTGGGAAGAATGTTGCCAGAAAAGGTGGTAATATGTGGAATTCAGGGTGAGAGGAGTCGCGTTCCATTGTATAAGGTAAGGTTGGAAAGTCCAGTGAAGAGTGGTGAAGTGGTAGCAGGAGTAATAGAGAAACTATCTTGTCCAGGAATACAGTTTATCTTGGCAATGATACAGCGGGATCGCAGGTGGGAGTGATGCCTACTGTGGTTGATAAGCCAGTGGAAAATCAGACAACTGAAGTGTTGAAGGACAAATATCCTGGGATTTTTCCGGATTGTGTGATAACAAGGTCGCAAAGTCACAGGTTAAGACAAGGGGAGAAATCAAAGAGTGAAGATGAAGTTGAAGTGCAATTATCAGAAACGATTTTTGATCAAATGGTTGAAAAAGAACAAGAACAGGTGGAAGATGAGGCGGATATTTTTAATTCAGGAAAATTGGCGGAGTTACAACAAAAAGATCTAGAAATAAAACGTATGTATCAGAAATAATACACGAAAGAGGAATCTGAGTGTATACCAGAGTGTCATTACCGTAAAAGTGATGGCTTGATGAGAAAATGGATACCTTTACATATGCAGGCAGATGAAAAGTGGGCAGACGTTCATCAAGTTGTATTGCAGGTAGGGTATAGAAATGAGGTGTTGCGAGGTGCACATGAGGTACCAGTGGGAGGTCATTTGGGAATGGGGAAAACACAAGCTAAAATCCAGAAACATTTTTATTGGCCTGGACTACATAAAGATGTAGTTAAATGTTGTCAATCATGTTACACATGTCAAGTGACAGGGAAACCTCAAGCAGTGATGAAACCAGCATCTTTAATACCCCTTCCAGCATTTGAGGAACCTTTTACAAGGGTCCTAATTGATTGCGTAGGACCGCTTCCTAAAACAAAAAGTGGGAATCAATATCTTCTGATTATAATGGATGTGTCTACTAGGTTTCCAGAGGCCATTCCAGTACGTAATATTACAGCTAAAAAGATTGTGGAGGAATTACATAAATTCTTTAGTAGATATGGACTACCCACAGAAATACAAACGGATCAAGGATCAAATTTTACCTCGAGGTTATACAAAGAAGTAATGGATAGCTTAGGAATAAAACAATTTAAATCAACTGCATTCCATCCAGAATCGCAGGGAGCGTTAGAAAGGTGGCATCAGACATTAAAGACAATGTTGAGGGCGTATTGTCAAGATTATCCAGAGGATTGGGATAAAGGAATTCCATTCGTACTGTTTGCAATTAGGGATGCACCTAATGAGTCAACCAAATTTAGTCCTTTTGAACTAATTTTTGGTCATGAAGTAAGAGGACCACTCAAATTGATTAAGGAAATTTTTGGTGGGTGAGAAATCGGAAATTACATTATTGGATAACGTGTCAAATTTTAGGAAACGATTAAATAAGAGCAGGTGAATTGGCTGGACAACATTTAAAAGTTGCACAAAATGTGATGAAACGGGTCGCGGACAGGAAATCCAAAGTTCGTAGTTTTGCCAGTGGAGATAAAGTTTTAGTGTTGTTACCAGTGTAGGTGAACCTTTAAAAGCGAGGTTTTGTGGACCTTATCAAATTGAAAGGAAATTGAGTGAGGTGAATTATGTGGTAAAAACACCAGATAGAAGGAAGACTCACCGAGTGTGTCATGTGAATCTGCTTAAAAGGTACTTTGAAAGGGAAGGAGAGAAAAAGGAGGTTTAAATGATTCTAACTCAAAGTGACGAACCAAATCCAGATGACTGTGAATTTGACATACCTTAAATTAAATTAGAAAATGAGGATGTTCTTAAAAATTGGGATAAATTGTTGAGTTATCTTCCAGAGGAAAAACAAACTGACCTGAAAGAATTATTGATATCACATGGCCAAGTTTGTGGAGATAAATTGGGAAGTAATAAAATGGCTATACATGATGTATATGTGGAAAATGCAATTCCAATCAAACAACATCCATATAGGCTTAACGCTTTAAAATTGGCACAGGTTAACAAAGGGATTGAGATTATGCTTACAAATGCCATAATTGAAGTGGGTTGCAGCCAATGGAGCTCACCCATAGTGATGGTACCAAAACCAGACGGTACCCAACAGTTGTGTGTGGACTATAGAAAGGTTAATGCATTTACAAGAATGGACTCTTAACCTATCCCACGTTTGGAGGATTGCATAGAGAAAGTGGGACAATCAGCTTTTATTTCCAAATTGGATTTACGTAAAGGTTACTGGCAGGTACCTTTATCCGAGCGGGCAAAGGAATGTTCAGCTTTGTGACTCCAGATGGTATATACCAATTCAAAGTTATGCCATTTGGCATGAAAAACGCACCAGCTATATTTCAACGGTTAACTAACAAAGTTGTTTCAGGATTACCCAATTGTGCGGTATACATCGACGATCTGGTCATTTTCAGCCAGACATGGAAAGACCATTTAAAACATCTGATGGAGTTATTCGATCGACTTCAGGAGGCGGGTTTGGTGATAAACCCAGCCAAAAGTGAATTTGGAAAAGCCCGAATCAATTTACTTGAGGAGTTTCCGATACCCTCAAGACAAAGGGAAATAATGCGATTTCTTGGCATGAGTGGATTTGATCGAACATTTGTTCAAAAGTTGGTAGCGTGATTGCTCCACTGATGGACTTGCTGAAGAACCGTTGCAAAGTTCAATGGACACGGACTTTCAACAGGCATTTAACTGCCTGAAAGTTGTGATAACCAATGCTCCTGTGTTGGAGAATTGCAAGGGACTCGATGATCAGATTTAACTAAATTATCTGACTTTAAAGAGAAATGCCAAGGCGTAGAGCAATGGACAGATCGTGTAGAGACCTTCTTGTTCAAAGAGACTGTTAATTGAGAAGGTTTTCAGTTGGAGGAAGGAGAACAAAAATGGACTATATTATTGTACCTGTTTGCATGTGTTGTTTTTTGAAACGCTAAGTATATTTACTGTGTGCATTTCTTACAGGATGGTGAAAAGGTGAAAAATGAAACCACCTTGAAGTTGATGGTTTATTTTTTTTCTTGGGGGGAGTGGGGGGAGGTACCATGTGAGAGTACCCTTTATAAATGGATGTAAGAAATGTACCTTTAAGAAATGGAGCTGCTTATGTTACTGGAGTGGTGTCAGAGTGTGGGTGGAGCTGAGATCTACTTCTGCTTTTTTAGTTTCAGTTTGAGAAAGCTTGGGTGTGTCTGTGAGCTGCACTGCTGTTGATCTCTGCCATCCAAAAACTACCTATGGATCATTTGGTGAATTCAGAAGAAGTATAAATGTTTTCAGTCTTGAATGTAAACCCTGATGTGTTCCTGTTTGGAGGTTTGTTAAGTCTTTTGGATGTTAAAAGAACAGCATACAGATTACTTAGTGTTGTATTCTTTGGGAGTGTATTTGATTTACTGGTTGCTAAGATGTTCACTGTTTGTTTTCGAAAGGTTAACTTGAGTTCATTGAATAAACATTGTTTTGTTTTAAAAACCACTGGTCCGTTTTCTGCTGTACCACACCTGTAGAGTGAGCCGTGTGCTCCCCATACCACAATCTATTAAAAGTTGTGGGTCAGGTGTACTCCATGATACACTTTGGGATTCTCTAAACCCCGGCCCATAACAGAACCAAAAAAAACCCGGAAAAAATATATATACTCCAAAGTCCGTCTGAACACCGCATGTCAAAGGTTAAAAGTTTTACAAAACATGACTCAGTTCCCAACAGTCAAGGTCTTCCAGGTCTCATCAGTTTTATTATCTTTCATAAAGTCCACCGCTTCCTCCGCCGAGCCAAAGTATAGTTTCCGACGCTCATAGGTCACCCACAGGCAGGCCAGGTACAGCAGTCCAAACTTTATTCCCTTTTCATACAGGGCTGCCTTGACCTTGTTAATACTCGCTCTCCTCTTTGCAAGTTCTGCTCTCAAGTCCTGGTATACCCAGATCTCCGCATCCTCCCATGTACATCGCCTCGTCTGCTGGCCAGGCCTCATTAAGCGTTCCTTGTTCAGGAACCGATGCAATCGTACCACCATCGTCCTCGGGGGCTCACCCCCCTGGTGCTTACGTATAAGCGCCCTGTGGGCCCAGTCCACCTCCAGTGGCTTGTTGAACACACTTTCTCCCAGCAGCTTCTCCAACATCTTCCCCACATACGCACCAGCATCCCATCCTTCTTTTCTCTCCGGCAGACCCACGATCTGGATGTGCTACCTCCGAGAACGGTTCTCCAGGTCCTCCACTTTCTCCAGCAGTCGCTTCTGCTGGTCTTGCAGCATCCCCATCTCTGCTTCCATCGAGGTGGACTGTTCCTCATGCTCCCCCGCCTGCTCCTCCAACCTCTGGGTCGCCTGTCCCTGGGTCGCCAGTCTCGCCTCCACGCGGTCAACCACCGCCCTGAGTCCACTGCCCGGGCCAGGTCCTCCACACATTCCTTATGTTGTTGAGTGAACTTCTCATTTAGGAAGTTCATGAACTGGTCCGACGACCACTGAGCTGGCAGGGCCGGGCCCTGCTCATCTGCCATTTCCACACTCGATATCTGTTTCTCACTCGCCGCAAACCTCTGATTCCTACTTTTACGAGTTTTCCTGGGCCCAAACTGGGGGTCCCCTCCTTCTGTTCCCACGTCTACATCTTTACTTTACAAAATTCCTGCAACAATCCGGCGTAAAAGCCAGAAAAAGTCCACCATGAGCGGGAGCGGCCAAATGTGTGACCTTTCACTCCATGGCCGCCACCGGAAGTCCGACATTTCTTTTTTAAATAGTCGCTTTTTTGAACTAGGCAGCTTCATTCAATTGTTATGTCTGAGGGTCAGAACAGTTGGAATTTTGGCTTTGTGGTCTGTGATCACACAGCAGGGTTTAGGCCAGTGTAGTCAACATGGTACAACACTTGTTAACACACGATTATTGTGCCATTGTCATGCTAAACTGGAGAGATATCAGGCAGCAGCAGAAAAGAGATTAAGGCAAGTGAGCCAAATTTCCCAAATTATTTCTTGAATAATCCCCAGTAGAGATTTAATACCTCAAACTGGCCAATTTCAATCAGTTGGGAGAAATTTTGAATAATAGCTCATTTCAACAGTAACTTTCACTAGGGGTTTGTACATACTTTGAATATCAATATATATCCTAAAGGGTAAAGGTTGTGGTGCTATGAAAGAAAGAACAAATGAGTGTACAGGCACCACGGTATTCTGTCCTTCTTTTGTTGTTTTTTTCGCCCTTTAAAAATGGTTGAAAAAGAGTTTAAAATAAAGCACCCAAGTGCTTTCATCTTTGCTGTCTCTATAATAATCCCCAACAGAGTTAACACTTCAAGTGGTCAATTACCATTAACTGATGGCTCATATCAATTTGTACTTTGAAAATGAGTGGTAATGTACATCCATTTCCACCCAGGTTGCCAGTGATCAGGTTCATTCCTTCAATGGCAATGGCACAAAGTGCCAGCATTGATGAATTCATGATTGCCAAATAACTAAATGGCTGTGTGATTCATCAGCTTGAGTGCTCAAGACACAACAGAGACAGGCAAAATTGACCAGGTGACTTAGAGGCAGGCTTCAAATGTCAACGCCCCCGTCTTCAATTTTAACCTGCTCAGCTAAATGTATGATGGCATACGGTGTTATTTGAATGGCATGAGTGTGGAAGACTTTCTTTCGTTCCCCCACTAAAGACAGAGAAGATGCACTGAAACCAGAAGAGGCCTAAAGGTGAGTTTAATTTCCCCTTAACCTTCCTTATTGAGTCAGTAAAAGAGATTTGTATCTCTGAAGAAGAAGAAATCTTTTATCGTCACAAGATAGCTTACATTGCAATGAAGTTACTGTGAAAATCCCCAAGACGCCACATTCCGGCGCCTGTTCAGAGGGAGAATGTCAAAATTACCTAACAGCACATCTTTCGGGACTAGTGGGGGGAAATCGGAGCACCCGGAGGAAACCTACGCATACACGGAGAGGACGCACAGTGACCCAAGCCGGGAATCGACCTTGGGACCATGGAACTGTTAAGCCACAGTGCTAACCACTGTGCTACCGTGCTGTCTCTGTAGAGTCTTTCATGAGCTCAGGACATCACAAAACAATTCAGTCAATAAGATACTTTTGAAGTGTAGTCACTGCTGCAACGGACATAGCAAAGTATCACGATGTGAAAATGACCAAGTGATCTGTTTTCGTGGTACTGTGAGGGGGGATAAATAATGGCCAGGATATTGGAGAAAACTCCCTTACGTTTATGTGAAATTATGCCATGGGTCCTTATACATTCACCTCAGAAGGCAGATAGCTTAGAACTCATCTGAAGGATGGCACTTCCCTCGGTACCGCACTGGGAATGTTTATGTTGTCAAAGTCACTGCAGAGTGAGGTGATGAAGGGATTTGGTTCTCACCCACCCAAAGTTCACTCGAGATTAAAATCAGGCTGTGCTATCTCCTTCTTGTACATCATCTGACCCAAGAAGTTGTTATCTCACACCCTCTAGCCATTCACTGCTCGCAATTGTTACTACCGTGTAGCTCAGTTTTCAGTGACACCAGTGATAAAATGGACGCATTCCCAGTGTCAAACCGTTCAACTCCCCTAACTATAAACAAAACCTCTGGTAGCCCAGGCACTAGAATGAATTATGTTACAGCTGACTTAATGTCTTGTGTGCAAGCGTGATTTAAAGTGCACATTATTGTTAAATTTGAGGGAAAGTTACTGAAAGAAACCTCACTCTTAGCCATTCGAAAAATAACCAACTTGTCCTTGGCGAGGCAGCTGAGAGGGTTGATTCTTAAATAAATAGATGATTCGTGAAATCATTAAAAATGGGAGCACGTCAATCATCCCAACATGCAATGAATTTAGTTGCAATAGATATGTAACTTCATTTGTTCTCATGTGAGGTGTTATCAAAGGTGATATGAAAGCGGGTTTATGAAGGGTGAGTACTGGTGTCACAATATGAAGTTTTCAAGATGGAGATGGTCGGGATGACAGGTTCTAGCAGGAAATAGCTGAAAGCTGAGTGGTGGCTGTCACAACATAATGGAGTTGCGGCAGAATGAACACAAGACAATGTCAGATCTGAGTAGAAGACAGCATCATTCTCTTCAAATTGATTCTATATTCGAGAAAATTACAAAGTCATTCTCTGCATTACCCAAGTCCAACTCCCACACAGCCAGCAGTTCTCAACTCGCTCTCACTGCCAGCACCCAGTTCACCTGCCCTTGTACATCGTAGTACTAACAAGCATGTAATGCCCCCTCAGCAAGTTTATTTCCTTGCGTCTAGTAGTTGTAAAAACATATGCAAATAAAGCATATTTCTATCGACAACTCAATTTTGAAGATTATAACATTCTTGAATGACTCTCTGCTATGAGAAGTGTCAAGCTAGCTAGTACAGATACATATATATGGGTCAAATCGAACTTTGAAGATGAACGCATGTCACCAGTTATCGCAAACCTCAATGAAGGTTTATCCACCACTGATTGGTTAGGATATTAACTCCTTGTTCCCATTAAGTGAGAAACAAGAATGGTCCACAACCTGTAACAAATGCACTCAATAATAGGTCCAGTTTGCTCACAAATTGCGTTATTAATGTTAATCTTTTCTAATAGTGTCAACTGATGGAATATTAGCTTTAGCAGACTATGTGCCACATTAAATCTCCTCTGTTGGTGCAAGGGGTGGGGGGGGGGGGGGGACGGGGGGGGACGGGGGGGGGGGAGGTGCATTGGAGAGAAATCCTTTCAATCTTAATTCTTGCTTTAGGCTTGTTGATTTTCTTTTTAAGTCCCATTTAATGAATCCATTGATCCTGCACCATCCATTTTAAAACCTTGAGCCCATTCCCACTCTGAACTCAGATACAGTTCTGTGAACCTTTGATTCAGAACCCCAAGACTTGGAATCGTCCTGAGCACTCTTGCTTGATTTCTCACCAGGGATAGTCCCAGAATATACGATGCCATTAAATCAAATGCGATTGTATGGGAGGTTACAACAGTCACTTAGCATTAGTTTAAAAGGGATAAGGTTTTAGCTGGCATGAGTATCACAATGGCGTCATTTATCTAACATAGTCGGTAAGTGCAAATGAGAATTTTTTTGCCTCAACCCCAATAGAATTCAACTTCAAAATGAAACAATGCTTATAAATGTTGGCATACATTAGAGGCAACAAGGAAGGATGGGTATTTATATAGCGCCTTTCTTTTCCTCAGGACATTCTGAGTGGCAGTCTTGTGAAGTGCAATCAATATTGTAATATAATGCATATGCGATTACACAAGGCTTTCTCATGTCTAGCACTTCCAAGGTTCTCACAGTCAAGCTGTGAGTAGGGCTTTGGCAGGGTGAAATGGAATTATTTGTTCTGCATGTTCCAGAAATCTAGCTGTGCGTTAAAGTACAGCACATATGCATGCAATTCCCAAGCTGAAGGTTTTTGAAAAATAGGTGACAGGCGCAAAGAAATATCTGATAACACTCCAATCACAAAAATGAATATTGAACTTAAACAAAGCCAATTACATAGGTATAAGGTGAGAATTGGCTAACGTTAATTGAGTACATTGACTAAAAGAGATGGAGGTAAATAAAACAGTTGGAAACATTTAAAAAAACAATTTAAAATGTTCAATACATTCCGTTGAAAACAAATACTCTGCAAGAAAGATCAATCTGTGGATTAATAAGAAAGTTAAAGATGTTGTTTTGTAAAGAATAGTAGTAAATCTGAACATTGGGAATATTTTAGAAACCAAAGGGCCACCAAAACCCATTGATAAAAGGGAAATAAAATAGAACATGAGAGTAAGTATGTGAGGAATATAAAACCAGTGTTAGAGCTCATAAAAGAGTATAAAAAAGAGAGAGTTGTTGAAGTAAACATTGGTCCTTCAGAAGAGAGTGGATAAATTGTAATGGGGGATGAGGAAACATCAGAGGCGATTTAACAAATATTTATACCTGTTGCTACAGTAGAAGACTCAAGTTAGGTACCAGAATAAGAGGATAACGCGGAGGATCCCAGGAACTCCGGTGACCTACGTCCGAGGGTGCTAAAGGAGGTAGCTACAGAGATAGTGAATGAGCTCATAGTAATTTTCCAAAATGCCCTGGAGCTCATGGTAATTTTCCAAAATGCCCTAGATTCTGTAAAGTTCCCAGAAGGTTGGAAGTGAGCAAATGTAACACAGTTATTTAAGAAAGCCGCATTATTCATGATTGACTGAGAGTCCAGACTTCCATTACTTCATTAAAACAAGTCACACAAAGGAGAGCATTGCTTAATTGATAAATTTAATTTTCTTTGATCGATTTTGTCAATGGTTCAATGTTCATTTACAGAAGGGGGGCCGGTTTAGCTCGCATGGCTAGACAATTGATTTGTGATACAGAGTGAGACTAGCAGCGTAGGTTCAATTTCAGTACCGGCGGAAGTTATTCATGAAGGCCTGCCTTCTCAACCTTGTCCATGCCGGAGGTGTGGTGACCCTCAGGTTGAATCACTGCCAGTCAATTCTTCCCATCAAAGGGAAAAGCCGATGGTCATCAGGGACGATGACACTTTTATCTTTACATTTTTACCTATTTACACAAGACAAATAAGTGTCAAGTGGTTATAGCTTCTGCTATTGTTACTTTGAAGATTTGGTTGATTGACACTTGTGTAAGGCTTTTAACAAACAGGTAAAAACAATGGTTTTTTAAAACACTGGCTTTTTTAAAAAAACTTTTCTACATATGAAATTGTAACAAAAAGGTTCAGTGGTTCCATACAGAGTGTATACTAAATGAATGGGCATGGAAGTGCTATTTTGGCATGTAACATATGAGTGTCCATTCGGGTCTGGTGCAATGGCCTGGTTGGCATGCATGGGACATGAGGATGCAAGGGGATGAGGACTTAATATTTAATAACAAAACTGGGAATGTCTCAGAGAACTGAGGCGGGTGTTTTCACCAGCCTGCCTCAGCACTTGGCAGTCCCCATGACCGCCTAGGATCTGCATCCAGTAAGGTAGGTCTGACTCGAGCAGGTAACCAACCTCACCTGGAATTAAAATGACACAATTCAAGGCACTTTTTCCTCAAGGTGGATATACAAAGCCTGGAAATTCCAAACTCCCATTACCTGCTTCGAATATGAATGTAATTGCATTGGAATTAGAAACAGAATAGGTTCATCAGATTGGTCAGTGTAGCCATCTGGGATGGCCACTTCCAGAATACAAAATGGACGCTCATAAAGAATGGAGGGAAATGTGGACAATGCTAGACAACAAGCAGGCACAGTGCCTGAATGTATATTTGGGAAGCAGGTACCAGACGGAATTGAAAGTCTGGGTCGCTTAGCATATTGATGGACCATCTCCGAGGAACAAAGGACTAATGCTCAGGTCGTTGATACTGTCGCAAACAGTATCCCAACCGAAAGACACAAACAAAGCAAGGCCAACGGCCACCTAGGCCATGCCCAGCCATCAGGGCACCCACCCCTTTATTGGTTAAGATTGATAACAATGATCGAGAAGCGGCCCAATTAATTGGGACCAAGTTTAAGGCCCGCCTAAAAGCGCGCAAAGCCCCTCCAAGTATAAGAAGGAACCCCCACGAGAGATTCGCTCTCTTGGATTTGGCTCTCAGGCGGAGACTCATCCACCAGCATCACCAGAAGCAAGTAAGTTCAAGGTCAACGCTCGCTACCAGGCGGACGACCTTAGCTGTTCTCCTATTTCTCTTCGAACCCAACAGCCTCGGATCCGAACACCGGCCATTGTTCCTCTGACTAAGTGAGCACCCGAAGTTAAGTATTGGCGTTAGCATTAGAGATAGTTTAGTTTGTAGTACTGTTGTGCATGAGTAGATCTTACTGTGTATAAATAAATAGTATTGACTTTGAACTAACGAACTGGTGTATTGGCTCTTTGATCAGTACTCGGGTTGAACCTTGTGGCGGTATCGAGAGATACCTGGCGACTCTGAAAGTACACTCATAATTAGGATTAAGAAAGGCGACCATATGAACCGCCATATTTATAACCAGATAAACAGAGCAACACCACGGAGCGAGTGGCCCCATGATGAGAGGCTGTGCAAATTAGATGTACCTTCTCTGAATTTAGAAGAATGAGAGGTGATTTAATTGAACCATACAAGATTCTGAAAAGGCTTGTTACGGTAAATACTGGAAAGGCTGTGGACGTTGTCGACGTGGACTTTAGTAAGGCATTTGACTGGCAAACTGGTACAAAAGGTAAAGTCGCATGGGATTCGGGGTGTGCGAGCTAGATGGATAAAGAACTGGCTTGGCAACAGGAGACTCAAAGCTTTTTTTCCAGAATGGAGATCTGTAACCAGTGGTGTTCCACAGCGATCAGTGCTGGGACCACTGTTGTTGTAAAATGATCTGGAGGAAAATGTAGATGGTCTGATGAGCAAGTTTGCAGATGACACTAAGATAGGTGGAGCTGCAAACTTCTGCAGAGCGATAAAAAATCTAAACAAACACCAAGAGGGGCTGCCAGATTTAGGGAGTACGGAGTTGTCAGGGTCAAACTCCACAGCCTCCTCCTCTATCACAACTGAGAGTATTCAGCCTAGAATTTGCTCCAACGATACAAGAGAAACATTCCACAATATAGGAAAGAGAGGAGAGATTGATAACTCAATCGCCATGATACAAATAAAAGACTGGAGAAATCAAATTTTATTTAAGCTTGAGAGGCAGTGACTAATTGGTATATTTGAAGCAAATCTGCTGTATAGGTTCAAGGTAAACCAAAACAATAGATTGATAACTTCTGAAAGGCCAATTTATTGTCAATGGAAGACTATGGGCGTGATTTAGCAGCCGCATCTTGCTGGAATCAGGATGGAACGAGGCCTGTAGATCCCGCGAGTGGCCTCTCCTACAATTCCTGATGGTGGTTACGAGATCATGAGAGACATTGCAATCTGGATCCCGCCCACAAAGAGCGGGACCCAGACTTACAGGGATAAAAGGGCTTCGAAATTTGCTTAGCGATGCGGCCGTCAGATCAAACAGTTACCCGGCATCTATCAGCCTCAAAAAGGAGACCCAGCTTGGGACCCCACAAATGGGGACCAGGTAACGGCACTTGAGAGGGGTCTCCCAGATGATCAGAGGCCCCTGGGTGGTCAGCCACTGGTCAGGCTGACACCATGGCACTGCTGGTGCCACCCGGGCACCTTGGCATCGGCACACTGGCAACGCCACCATAGACAACCTGGAAGTGCCAGCTTGCCACTGCCAGGGTGCCCAGATGGCACTGCCAGGGTGCCAAGGTGTCAAGCTTGCATTTTACCCATGCTGGGGGTTGGGCCCGTGCTGGGGGTTGGGCCCAGGGGTGTCCTTTGGTGGGGTACAGTGGACAGGGGGGACGTCATTTTAAAATGGTGCCCCCAATTTCTTCCTGCACAGAGGCGTTTCACTACTCCTCAGTGCAAGGTATGGGGCGAATTGTGGACTTGGCGATGCCAAAATAAAAAGAGTGCTGTTAGATAGTGGGGTTGACCCTTTGATCCCAACCAGAACAAACGGTTTTCTTTTAGTTAAATTGCACCCTATATTTATTTATCCAAACAGTGATTTGCATTTGTAATAGCACTTCACATACGGAAAAATCATTCAGAATGAGTCAATATCCTGCTAAATTACCAGATGGGAGACTTTGGGGTCAATATCCATCTTCAGCTGTAATTTAATCTCATTTGAATTTTCACTATTTTGGAATTCACCCAGATCTCAAGTACACATACCACTCAATATGCTGGTGTAAACTCATTGGTGCAACTTCTTGGGCGCGATTCTCCGAGCCCCGCGCCGGAGAATCGCTGCAACCATGCCGCCCCGACACCGGCACATGATTCTCTGAGGTGCAGAGAATCGGCGCCATTTGCGCCGCCGCATTTGGCGCGGTGCTGGTCACGGGCCGCAGTCCGCAGCCGGGCCGCCGATTCTCCGGCCCGGGTGGGCCAAGCGGCCACGGGGAAATGGCAGAGTCCCGACGGCGTCGTTCACCCCTGGTCGCTGCCAGCGGGAACTCTGCACGAAGGGGAGCGGCCTGTTTGCGGGGGGGCTACATCCACCGGGGGGGGGCTCCGATGAGATCTGGCCCGTGATCGGGGTCCATTTTGTTGCGCGGCCGGCCCCTGAACACCCACGCCATGTTTTGTAGGGGCCTACGTGCTGAAGAAGTCCCCCGCGCATGCACGGGTTGGCGCGCCCCAACTGCGCATGCGTGGCTTGGCGCAACGCCCATTTGGCGTCGGGAAGGGAGGCTGGAGTGGCGTGAACCACTCCAGCGCCATGCTGGCCCCGTGTGGGGTCCAAAATCGGTTATCCCCGCACCTGTTCCGCGCCATCGTGAAACGCGACGGCGTTCACGACAGCGCGAGCACTTAGTCTCTATTTGGGAGAATCGCGCCACTTAATTCCAAGCAAAGCTCAAATAGCTATTTTTTCATTGGATATGGGGGGAGTGGGCATCACTGACAAGGCCAGCATTTATTGTCCATCTTTAATTACTCTCGAACTGAGTGGCTTGCTTGGCCGGTTCAGAGGCGAGTTAGAAGCCAACCACATTGCTGTGGGTCTGAAGTCACATGTAGGCCAGACCCGGGAAGGATGGCTGATTTGCTTCCCTAAAGGGAAGCAAAGTGAATTTTCAATACAACAATCAAAGTCCTTATGGGTCCCCATTACTGAGACTAGCTTTATAATTCCAGATTTTATTAACTGAACTTAAATTCCACCAGCTCTCATGGTGGGACTTGAGCCGCTGTCCCCAGAACATCAGCCTAGACTCTGGATTACCCACGCAATGACATTACAACGACCATCTCCCCCCTAAGGATGACAACGTGGTAGAAGAGGGAAGCTAAATCTGAAAGAATGGGAATAATAACAAAGGTGTGTCACATGGAAGGGGGCACATAAATTTGGAAGCTTTTAGAGAGGCTTAAAATACATCCCAACTATGGACACCTTTTGTCAAGGCTGAAAAGGCAGGATATTGGCAATTTGAAGACCAAACTGAAGGAAAAGGGACTCCTGGATGCAGACACAAGTCTGTAGACAACTGTAGCCTTCTCCTTGGTGGCTATTAAACAATTTGCCCGGGTTTGCAAGTGAAAATGGGCCAAATGTATGTCCTTAACTGTAATAATTGCGTGGAATATCCTGATGGCCATGTAAAGTTTATTTGGTCGCCCCCTGACAGTCACAGGCTTACCGAACTACTCAAAAAGGTTCGCAATTTGACACTTTAGACTTTCTCTGTTATTGAAAGGAAAATACTAGGAGTTTTGCATGTGATAATCAAGATGGTCTGTCCAAGCTGCTTTCTGCATGCCAGATTCTCAGATTTCAACTTCATTTCTGTTGGAAGAGAATTGTAGAATGGTTACAGTTTAGGAGACCATTCAGCCCACTTCTGCAAGGACAACTCATTTAATACCACACTCCGTCGCTCAGCAATTTCGTTTATCTTCAGCTGCTTATCTAATTAATTTTTCAAAGCCCTAATGTCTCCATCCAGCGTCCAGTCTGCATTCCAGATTCAAAATCATTCACTGTGTAAAAACAAATATCTCCTAATATCGCAATTTGTTCTTTTGCCAGTCACCTTCTGTCAGGTGAACCGCAAGTGAACCACATAAATGTTGGCAATATTGAAATGTTTTCTTCAAGCAACGCACAAAACCCACGGGACACAATGTTACAAACATGACAAAGGGCAAGTTTGTACCATGACATCCTGCAGGTTCCTATTCTCTTGCACCAGTACAGCAGCAGGTAATATAAATCGCAGGTACTGCAGGGCCACCATTCTGAACCCAAATTAGCTGTTGGAATTTGGGTGGACACCCAGTTCACACTGTGGATTCTTCCCTGTAGCCTTAAATTGTGAACAGTCGTAGAATCCCTACAGTGCAGAAGGAGGCCATTTGGCTAATCAAGTCTGTTCGGACCCTCTGAAAAACCACCCTTCCTAGGCAAACTCCCCCGGCCCTATCCCCGCAACCCCACCTAACCTGCACACCTTTGGACAGTAGGAGGAAAGCGGAGCACCCGGAGGAAAGCCACTCAGCCACGGGGAGAACTTGCAAACTTCACACAGTCACCCAAGGCTGGAATTGAACCCGGATCTCTGGCACTGGAGGCAGCAGTGCTGACCACCATGCCATCATGTTTTATCGTGTTTTATCAGGGTAACCATTTTTCAGCAAAGGCAGAATGGCCAGGTCTTCTGTGCACCTGTCTGCCAACTTGCATGTGAGTGAATATATGGGTGTCACCGTGGTTAGCACTGCTGCAAAATGACACCGATGATCATGTTCGATCCCAACCCGAGTGACTGTCCGTGTGGTGTATGCACATTCCCCCTATGCCTGCGTGGGTCTCACCTCCACAACCCAAAGATGTGTAGGGTAGCTGGATTGGCCACATTAAATTGCCACTTAATTGGAACAACCCCAATAAAGCACTGAAGGAGTCCTCAGGCCAAAGGAAACAGAAGAACTCAGAGTGTGAGGCAGGAGATCCCAAAGTGAGGGACAGAGAAGACCTCTGAGCATGGGATAGAGAGAAGACTCTCGAGAAAGAGAGGCAGAAGAACCCACAGCAAGGGAAATAGAAGACCTAAGAGCGAGAGAGACAGATCGAAGATCCTTGGGGATAGAAGACCCAAGAGTGCGGGAGATAATATCCAAGCAGGGTAACAAGAAGTCAACAAGAAAATAAACAGTTGAAAAAACAGCTGATTGTCCTTCACGATCGTATACAAAAGGAGCACATGAAAACGTTCCAAAGCAGACAAAATGGAGACTGGTTTAAACAAGCTGTGAGCGGATAATGAAGCTATTATAGAACTGAAAGAAGCGAAGCTTCACCAGAGACAGATATGCCCACAGTGAAACTAAAGGAAGTAGAAGAACAAATTGGGCAGCACAGTGAGTAGCACTGTTGCTTCACAGCGCCAGGGTCCCAGTGTCGATTCCGGCTTGGGTCACTGTCTGTGTAGAGTCTGCATGTTTGCCCCGTGTCTGCGTGGGTTTCCTCCGGGTGCTCCGGTTTCCTCCCACAAGTCCCGAAAGACGTGCTGTTAGGTGAATTGGACATTCCGAATTCTCCCTCTGTGTACCCGATCAGGTGCCGGAATGTGGCAACTTGGGGATTTTCATAGTAACTTCATTGCAGTGTTAATGTAAGCCTACTTGTGACAATAATAAAGATTATTATTTAAAAAACCATAGCTGAAATGAAAATCAAGAACCTAGAATGTCAAGGAAAAGGTTGAACAGTTGGGAGGAAAAGTAGAAGTTCTCACAAAGCAGCACAAAGTGCATCAGAAACAGTTCACTGAAGTAAAACGAAAAAATGTGAGCTTGAAAGATCGCACACGGGAATTACGTCTCTGCAACGGAAAAACTGGCGTTGGTGGGAATGAAACCAAAAGAATAATTCAACACTCGGGTCTGCACCAAACACCAAACAGTCTATTGATTTAACATCGGCAGGGAGCAGGTCGCTGGGCTCACCATACGCCTTTTCCCGAACATAAAAAATCATCAATTCTGACACAATGCGCAGTTACACAGCCCACCTCAGCTGGACACAATCCAATCGTAACAATTATTGATTATTAGGCAGCATGAGGCTGCATGGTCAGAGCTCAGAAACAGACAGAGGCCCCCCTCGTGGTGATTTCCAGACCCCCTTATCAGCTGTCCTTGGGTCCTCTTGATACCTCACAAACAGAGACTTTCTTTCCCTAACCTCGTTACAGACTGCTGCTGCAGGCAGCATTCCTGAGGCAGCTGGCCTAGGGCTGCTGATAAGGGATGTTCCGCAGAATAAGCCATTTCTGTGTACGTCTATGGGAACTAACAACGTCTCACAAATGTGGCCAAGTCAGTTAGCTAAAACCTCAGAATGCCTCACAAACTGCTTGGATTAGGATTCAGGGTTATACATTTTTAATGTGCACTTCGTATTTAGAGTTATACATTGTTAGTGTGTACCTAGTAAGTAATATGTATTCCAAATAGTATGCATTCAACACACACACACACAGGGCCAAGGCCATCACTGGTCAGTGTAGAGAAACAACTTTCATGGGCAAAAGATGAATTTGCGAAGAGAATAAGGAGAATACGGAAGCATCATTCACAAGAAGTTGAACACTTGAAACAGGACTCAAAAAGTCTAAATAATAAAGTTGTGGAAGAAAACTCATTAAATATAGGTCGTTGATTAAAACATGATGCACTTCAAACCTTTGGAGTCTCTTAGCTATTGAGAAAAATGCCTGAAATAGGAGGAGGAGATGCTGATGAATCAAAATAGTTGGTTCAACGTGAAATTAACAACCAAGTTCTTGAATCTGAAGAACATGAAAAATAAAATGCGCAGTACGAAAGAACAAATATAGATTTTGGAGCAGGGAAGGAAACTGATATAGTAAGTAAATTGGGAGAATCTAAGGAGCAGTCAGTGACCATGGAAGAAAGACTCCCAAAAGAAACTGAATGCCGAGGTGAATTTGTTAAGCTTGTATAAGGATCTCGCAGGTAACTTTGAAACAAAAGCCCCTGACCTCACCAAAGTAGTGTGGCTGGATTAAATGAAAAGATTCATAAGCTTGACAAAGGATTGAAAAATATGAAATTGAGCAACAAGTGGAAATAAAGGTTCCGTTTTTGAAATGTCACTGTCTAGGAAGAACATGGAGGATCCTGTCATGATATGCACTCATGCACATAATGAGATACAGTCAGGCAGTGACAGACACAAGTACAGCCAATCAACACACAGGACAGAACACAACCAATCACCAGGCAGAACACTAGAAGGTGGTCTCCCACTATAAAACACACGAGGCATCAACACTCTGCCTCTTTCCACTGGTGACAACTGTAGTGACAGTCAGGGTGTATATATGAGTTAGCACCTTCTACACGTGGCTCAGAGCTAGTCTGGTCTAGTTAGTTGTAGTTAGCACGCTTAGATTAGTAGAGTGTCAAACCCACAGCGAACTGTGTGCACTGCTCAGCAAGTTCAATAAAGCGTATTGAACTAACATCGCAGTTTGGAGTCTACTTTCAAGTACAACTGCATCCAGTTGCAGTCCGTGTTACCCCAGGGTGAATAACACGACAGATCCCAGGGAAAAGAATAGCACTTGGCCACTCTAGGAATCAACTGAACGTGCATTCCCTTCGGAAGGAACGTGACAAACCTACGAGTGTCCAAACAGACAGGCTCATGATAAAGAGCAATTTGAAGGAGCGCAAAAAGCAAATCAAATGGAGCCAACCAACTATCGGAGAGTACCATAATTTCAGCACTAAATCAGCAACGTCAACCAAAGGAACGGAGATTACCATTTCCTCCAGGTGTGACAGACTAAGATTTGGAAGAATGGTCAAGTTTCAATACCGTTTCAAAGTATAAATTTAGAGACTTGAGGGTGGAAGAAGGGGTGGCAAGAAAAGTAAAGATTGCATTGTAAATAGTTATACTTCATTGGAATGAGGAGCGGGGGGGGGGGGATGTTTTCCTGAAAGAAAGAGGAATTTTGTGTACACCATTAAGGGGTAGTAGCATGCCATTTTAATATAAATGTGTTTGGTGGACCATAGACTGAGACTGGAGAAAAGTACCACCCAGGGTATGAGGTAGAGTGTGACATGATAGTAGATTCTAGAAGGAGACATCATGGAGACAGCAACCATACGTGGCAGTTATGGGTTAACAATAAATGGTTTATGTTTGAACATGCAAATGTCCAGACCTCAAGGTAGATAGCAAATAAACCTTTACAACTGAACAAAAGTCGCCATAGTCTCAGAGGACCATTGACAGCTCTCCGCTTTGAGAGGGGAGCCGACTGGTGGTGATTCAACCCAAGGATCACCACACCTCAGGTGGGAGTTTGACAAAGGGCCTTCATGGTAACCTCAGCTGGTTTGAGAATTAAATCCATGCTGTTGGCCTCGCTTAGCATCATAAACCAGCCAACCAGCTAACTGAACTAAACAACCTCCCTTAAACCTCGATTGGTTTCTCTGAGGGCTAAATTTCAAAAAGACACAGCTCATTGTTGAACCATTCATTGCTCAAGGCAACTCTGTGAAAATTATATTCTTTTAATGTTTTACATCTTCCAGCTTAGTAATTGAAGGTTTTGACTACCATCATAATTTCAATACAATTGTCATTGTTTACTCTTTTTAAAACGTTAACAACATTAATTGATATTATTTATTAGAAATTGTGTATATTGTATACCCACAGCTGAAGCTAGAATCGATAGGGAAATATTTCCTTACAAGTCAATAATTTCTTTTCAGATATTCATGTTTCCTCTATGCCTTTGTGGCAATTTTTGTCTAAATTGTTTTGACTGTAGCACAAGATCAATTTTTAGTCTTGTTCTTGTTGTGTGAAATGAACTTTATATAGCATGTTTGCTTTGTTAGTCACCCTGTAGCCAGTCTCAAAAAGACTAGAGTAACAAGAGACGAGCTATCAATCATTAAGCGGTTAAAACTCAATTCCCTTAAACTCAATTTGCTTAAACTGGTACTCATCACCCTGTAATGGTACAAATTAATGAGAACTATACACTCAAGTGCTTGATCTAAAGTATCTAACCTGTCCCTTATTTCATTCCAAAACAAATCTCTCAGATTTTGATATTCTCTTGTGCTTTGCAAACTCGTGTGCCAAGTTCTCTCTTGTGTAATATCCCCAAATACTGACTTACCTTAAGGAATAGGACGCATCTTATTGCATGCTCATTGCATGTTTTTGATGCTGTTCCAGTCATTTGCCCAGAGAGAAGTGCTGACAATGGACTGTAGGTGATCATTCAGTACTACCTGCCTCCCACAATGCATCTACGTTTATGTCAGGACTGGTGACTTTGGCCACTAATCGCTATTCTTTCCACTAAAACATACCACCTCACAATTGTCTATATTGACATTTATTTTCCAGTTCCACCTCCATTCTGCCAACTCATTCATACCTTCCTGTATTTAGTTGCTTTGGTGTCATCCACAAACTCTGAAATTACTTTTGATTCCTGAATCCAAATCATTAACATTAGGAACAATAGAGGTCCTTCCGACATTTTGCCAGTCTGAGAAGCAACTCTTAAACCCTACTCTGTTTGTTCCTACCTTGCAATCCATTCTGCCACTTGTCCCTTTGCTCCATATATTTTGCTCTCAGTCATTAATTTAACATGCAGCACATTGATGAAAATCAACAAAAATTACTTCCACTGACTTACTTTGGCCTGCTGTTTCTGTTCGCCAAAGAATTCAGTAAGATTGAATGAGTATAATGTTCCCTTTAAAGTCTGTTCTTTATTGTCATTTGGTTGGTGGAAGGTTTTCTATAACATCCTTGAACAAAAATTCCACTAAACTAACTGGTCGAGAATTCTCCAAATTTGTTCCAACATAAAGAAACGGCATTAACTGTCTGCCAATTCTCTGGCACTATTCCAAAGAGTTGTGATAAATACAGAGAAGTGCTTTCCCTTCCCTATTACCTAGCAATGTGACTATTCCCACACTTTCCTGGCCAACCCCTCCCAACTTGCACTTCCCATCAAGTGGAACTCATCAAAAACCGTGCCTCCCCTATTCTAACTCACACCTATTCGAGTTTGTTCATTACCCCTGTGCTCGCTGACCTACATTAGGTTGTAGTTCAACAAGGAATTGATTTAATATCTTCACCATTATTCTTGAATCTTTCTATGGTCTCACAGTTCCCTATCACTGTCACCTCCTCTAATACTTTGTATTGGTGATCTCGAGGCACAATTCAGGCCTCCTGTGCAATTTTCATTATTCCCTTGTTGATGACCATGCCTTTAGCTGTCTGGACTCTAAGCTCGGGATCTCCTTCCTTAAACCTCTCTCTCCTCCTTTGATGCACTCTCTTTAAAACCTACCTCATTGACCAAGATGTTGATCAGCTGTCCTCATATTGTTATGTGGTTTAATATCATATATTGTTTAATAATCATTATCGACATTATCCCATTCTGCAATACCAGTTGTTGTTTTAGCTATGCTGCCTACAGCCAATTGTCCCTACAGACTACTGCCTTGTGGAATCCTTTTTCTCCAGCAAAAAAAACTGAATGAATTGATTTTGTAATTCCTCAGAGAAACAAAGTATTACACAATGGTGTATATGTTGTCAGGTCTCAGAGAAGGAAATGTAAAATGCCTTTTCAGTTGGACAAACAATGGAGTACTCTTGTATAGTTCTATGCCTAGGGATAGTTAGTGAAGAGCCTTACGCAGATAAATGCCAACATATTCTAGCAATTGCTCAGAAATATCCCAGTTAGCAATAATAAAATAAGAAAATGCAGAAAAAAAACAGTAAATAGAAAACCCAGCAGGTCTCTTGGCATCAGTGGAGAGAGAAACAGAGGGCAGGATTCTCCCATCTCGCGGCTAAGTGTTGACGCCGGTGTTGAAATGGGAGTGTTTTACTCCGACGTCAACAGGCCTTCACAGCGCTGGAGTGGCCCACGCCGCTGCAGCTGCTGATCTCTGCGTCAACTTGGCACCGCCTGGTCTGCGCATGCGCAGTGGCACCGGAGCCAACGCACGCATGCGCAGTGGCTTTCTTCTCCTCGCCGGCCCCGACGCCAAATGGCATAGGGCTACAGGAAGGAAGGAGGCCTCCAGCCCGAGAGGTCAGCCCAACGACCGGTGGGCCCCGATCGCGGGCCAGGCCACAAAGGAGGCCACCCCCACCCCCGGACCCTTCAACACCGAGATCCTGCCGGCTCAGAGCACGTTAGGACGCTGCCGGAAGGACTCGGGTTTTTTGTGACAGTCACTCGGCCCATCCGGGCAGGAGAATACGCGGGCCCCGACCGGCGCCGCGCCGACCACGCAGGCCCCAATGGCGCCGATTCTCCGCTCTGTGGAGAATCGTGTCCCAGCGTCGGAGCGGCATGGTGCAATTCGCGCAGCGCCCCGGGGATTCTCCGACCCGGCAGGGGGTCAGAGAATCCCGCCCAGTGTTTTTTTTCTTTTTATAAATTTAGTGCACCCAATTCATTTTTTCCAATTAAGTGGCAATTTAGCTTGGCCAATCCACCAACCCTGCACATCTTTTGGGTTGTGGGGACGAAACCCACGCAAACACGGGGAGAAAGTGCAAACTCCGTACGGACAGTGACCCTGGGCCAGGATGGAATCTGGGACCTCGGCGCCATGAGGCACCAGTGCTAACTGAGAGAGAAACAAAGTTAATGTTCTTCTGAGTTGAGGAGAGGAGAAATGTGATGGGCTTCAAGTTGTTGAAAGAAGGGGGGGGGGTGAAAGTGGAGCAAAATAGAAGGTTAGGGATAGGCTGAAGGTCAGGAGAGATTAAATGACAAAGATATTGTGGACACCAAGGCAAATGGAGTGTTAAAGACTAAAGCAGATGTCAATACATAGAACATAGAACAGAACAGTACAGAACAGGCACTTCGGCCCTCGATGTTCTGCCAAGCATTGTCCGAAACCAAGATCAAGCTATCCCACTCCCTGTCATTCTGGTGTGCCTATCCAATAACCGCTTGAAAGTTCCTAAAGTGTCCGACTCCGCTATCACAGCAGACAGTCCATTCCACACCCTAACCACTCTCTGAGTAAAGAACCTACCTCGGACATCCCTCCGAGATCTCCCACCCTGAATCTTATAGTAATGCCCCCTTGTAACAGCTACATCCACCAGAGGTAATAGTCTCTGAACGTCCACTCTATCTATCCCCCTCATTATCTTATAAACTTCTATTAAGTCGCCTCTCATCCTCCTCCGCTCCAAAGAGAAAACCCTTAGCTCCCTCAACCTTTCCTCATAAGACCTATCCTGCAAACCAGGCAGCATCCTGGTAAATCTCCTTTGCACCCTTTCCAATGCTTCCACAGCCTTCCTATAATGCGGTGACCAGAACTACACACAATACTCCAAATGTGGTCTCACCATGGTCAGGTATAGTTGCAGCATAACCCCACGGCTTTTAAACTCAAGGCCCCTGTTAATAAATGCTAACACACTATAAGCCTTCTTCACGGCTCTATCCACTTTAGTGACAACCTTCAGAGATCTGTGGACATGAACCCCAAGATCTCTGTTCCTCCACATTCCTCAGAACCCTGCCGTTGACCCTGTAATACGCATTCAAATTTTTTCTACCAAAATGAATCACCTCCCACTTATCAGGGTTAAACTCCATCTGCCATTTTTCGGCCCAGCTCTACATCCTATCAATGTCTCTTTGCAGCCTACAACAGCCCTCCACCTCATCCACTACTCCACCAATCTTGATGTCATCAGCAGATTTACTGACCCACCCTTCAGCCCCCTCCTCCAAGTCATTGATAAAAATCACAAATAGCAGAGGACCCAGCACTGATCCCTGTGGTACGCCGCTGGTAACTGGTCTCCAGTCTGAAAATGTTCCATCCACCACCACCCTCTGTCTTTTATGTGATAGCCAGTCCCACACCTCCTTACTTTCTTCATGAGCCGGCCATGGGGAACCTTATCAAACGCCTTACTAAAATCCATGTATACGACATCAACTGCTCTACCTTCATCGACACACTTAGTTACCTCCTCAAAGAATTCAATCAAATTTGTAAGGCAAGACCTACCCTTCATGAATCCGTCTTGACTATCCCGGATTAAGCTGCATCTTTCCAAATGGTCATAAATTCAATCCTTCAGGACCTTTTCCATTATCATGTAGATCATTCTTGTCTGAAAGCAAGATAGCAGAATGTGCTAATAGCAAACAAGTGTTAGCACTTTTGAAAGCAAGACATGAGCACAATATACAGACTGGCACATTGTCCGGACGAGGGGGGGGGGGGAGGGGGGGGGGGGAAGAGATACAAATATCTAAATGGAAGACAGTTTTTTGCTTTTATCTCAGTTAGCTCTCGTGCCTCACTGACAATAAGGAACATGCTAAATTCAGAATATTAATAACCCCGTGTGAAGCTGTTCAGGTAGGAAGGACATTCTTGCTATTGAGGGTGTCCAGTGAAGGTTCACCAGACTAATTCCCGGGATGGCAGGACTGACATATATGAGGAAAGACTGGATCGACTGGGCTTGTGTACTCACTGGAGTTTAGCATATAATCCTAGAATTTACAGTGCAGAAGGAGGACATTCAACCCATCAAGTCTGCACTGGTACCTGTGTAGAGCATCCTACTTAAGCCCACACCCCATCCCATCCCTGTAACCCAGTAAACCCCACCTAACCTTTTTCTTTGGACACTGAAGGTAATGGAGCATGGCCAATCCACCTAACCTGCACATCTTTGGACTGTGGGAGGAATCCGGAGCACCCGGAGGAAACCCACGCAGACACGGGGAGAACATGCAGACTCTGTACAGACAGTGACCCAAGCTGGGAATCTATCCTGGAGCTGTGAAGCAACTGTGCTAATGACTGTGCTACCATGCCACATGAATTTAGAAGAATGAGGGGGGATCTCATAGAAACTTGGAAAATCCTGATGGGACTGGACAGGCTCGATGTGGAAAAAATGTTCCCGCTGTTGGAGACTTCCAGCGCAGCCTAAGAATAAGGGGTAAGTCATTCAGGACTGTGATGAGGAAGAACTTCTTCTCTCAGAGAGTTGTGAACCTGTGGAATTCTCTACCACAGAAAGCTGTTGGGGCCAGTTTGTTGGATATATTCAAGAGGGAGCTGGATGTATTCCTTGTGGCAAAAGAGATCAAGGGGTATGGAGAGAAAGCAATACTGAATTTACATGATCAGCTATGATCATATTGAATGGTGATGCAAACTCAAAGGGCTGAATAGCCTACTCCTCCACCTATATTCTATGTTCCTAAACACTTTCCCACCTAACTTTGTATTCTGGAACACTTGAATACAGCACACTTATTTACCCTCCCCTCACCCTTAATAGAGGCCTGTTTTGACACTAGATCGACACTCATACATTTATAATATTTAAGGTCATGGACACGAAATGATCATCATTGCTAACTTTCACACTTCTCTCCATCTGAGAAAACATTGACATATCATTATGCCCTCATAGAACATACAGACCATAGAACATACAGTGTAGAAGGAGGCCATTCGGCCCATCGAGTCTGCACTGACCCACTTAAGCCCTCACTTTTACCCTATCCCCGTAACCCAATAACCCCTCCTAACCTTTTTGGACACTAAGGGCAATTTAGCATGGCCACTCCATCTAACCTGCACATCTTTGGACTGTGGGAGCAAACCCACGTAGACACGAGGAGAACGTGCAGACTCCGCACAGACAGTGACCCAGCGGGGAATCGAACCTGGGACCCTGGCGCTGTGAAGCCACAGTGCTAACCACTTGTGCTACCGTGCTGCCCTCAGCAGTCTGTGGAGTAGGTCTTGACTTGCCAGGCCTGTTAGTCATTCTGGACAATCTCAGCAGGTCTGACAGCATCTGTGGAGAGAGAAGAGAGCTAACATTTCAGGTTTCGAAGACTCTTTGTCAAAGCTTTGATAAAGAGTTATCCAGACTCGAAACATTAACTCCCTTCTCTCGTCACAGGTGATGTCAGATCTGCTGTGATTGTCCAGTATTTTCTGTTTTTGGATCAGATTCCAGCATCCGCAGTAATTTGCTTCAATATCTGTTAGTCATTCTGCTTATAGGTGGAATTTGTTCCTGATCCAGCAGAAGCATGGTCATGTTTCCCTCATGTAACTGAAAACCATCATGAGTAGGACAGGCCTTCCTAAACCACGATTCCCCCTTTAGCACTTGAATGTGTACACTTCAGAGCTGGATTGACACACTGGGTGGAATTTTCCCTAAAATTGGCAAAGGCCTAGGGGCATCACGGTGGTGCAGTGGATCGCACTGCTGCCTCACGGCGCCAAGGACCCAGCTTTGATCCCGGACCCAGGGCACTGTCTGTGTGGAGTTTGCACATTCTCCCAGTGTCTGCGTGGGCCTTACCCCCACAACCCAAAAAGATGTGCAGGGTAGGTGAATTGGCCACACTAAATTGCCCCTTAATTGGAAAAAAAGAATTGGGCACTCTAAATTTATTTTCTAAAATAAATTTGGCAGAGGCCGATAGATAGCAGGCGGTAAAAACAGCATTGAAGTCGCCAGCACCAATCGCAGCTTTCTCCACATATCATTTGGAACATAGAATGCAAAACAGATATGGGTCCCATGATGTCACACTGGCGGGGGCAGGGGGCAATCAGTAACTTTGGGGACAGTGCCCATACCTGACCGACATCCCCCTGAATGATGCACTCACCTGGGGTCCTTTGGAGGTCTGTCTGCTTGCCAAGTGCACGCCCTGTAGGCCTGTTAGGTTTCACGCTGATCTGCCCTCATGCAAACGTGAGTGGACATTCTTACCCAGATTGGCGGGCGGGGGGGGGGGAATGATTTTGGCATAGAGGCCTGATAATGGCGCTAATATATGGCAATTGTGCTTCTGTGTTCATCATCGGGAAACATGTAACATTTGTCATACGTTTACTTTGGCATGAAACGTGATTTGGACATCTGGCAAGATATTCTGCTCCCTTTGCTGAACCCACACAGTGAAAACAGGAGCGGAAGATCCAAGCCATTGAATTTTATTTGCAGCACTCTTATTCCCTGTAAAGGAGCTAGCTGCTAAATTTACACCAATTAGCATGGATTTGCTCTTCGAGGTTGAAAGGTGCAATATCCACCTCAACTCCAAGAGATGAACAATGCTACGAGTGTGTTCCTGTGAGTATACGCAAAAGAATCAAATGAATATGCGAAATAGGACAGGAGAGGGCCTTGCTGACATTCTCTGCCATTCAAATAGATCATGGCTGATCATCTACTCCACTCTTATACCCATATACCTTGGCTCCCTTAGTGTCCAAAATCTATCAATCTCAACTCTTCAGTATTACCACACCAAAGAGGATTAAATCCCTACATTGTACTCCATGAATGGGGGATGGGGTCGTTACAGTTGTTAACTGGTTTATTTCCCTCGGTATTGATATATGTGTTAGTTTTCTTTAGCTGTGTAAATTTGTGGATGTAAAATGTTAAAAAGTCATTTTCAAGAAAAAAATTATACTCCACCTTATCTTAATATTTCTAAATTCCTTTTGTAGTTTATTTGTGCCCCTGTCACAGCTTACTTTCCCACCCCACCTAACCTTGTATTGTAGAACGCTTAAATATAGTGCACCTGGCCCCCTCATCCTCATTATTAATATAGGTGTAAATAGTTGAGGCCAAAGTTCTGATTGATCCTTGGGGGAGCCCACCAATTACAACCTACCAACCCGAACATTTCTCAGACGATTAATCAATCCGCAATTCAAACTAACTATCTCGCAATTTCCTCAGCCCTAATCGTATGCAACCAGTGACTCTTGTGTGGCACCTTATTGAATGCCATTTGAAACTCCAAATATCCTACTTCCAATGGTGCCACCCACTCACATTACTAATTATACCCTCAAAAAAACTACTTTTTAATTCATTTTCTTTTTAAACGTGGTGTGGACTTCGCTGGCTAGGTTAGCATTTGTTGCCCATCTCTAATTGCCCTTAAAAAATGCGATAATGAGCTTCATTCTTGAACTGCTGCACTCCATGTGGTGTAGGTGCACCCACTGTGTTATTAAGGAGGGAGTTCCACAAATTTGACCCAGCGACAATGAAGGAATGGCGATATATTTCCAAGTCAGGATGTTGAGTGATGGGCGGCAGGGTGGTGCAATGGTTAGCACTGTTGCCTCACGGTGCCAAGGACCCGGATTCGATCCCAGCCCCAGGTCACTATCCATGTGGAGATTGCACATTCTCCTTATGACTGCTTTGGTCTCACCCCCATAACCTAAAAGGTGTACAGGTTAGGTGGATTGGCCATGCTAAAATTGCCACTTTATTGGAAAACAAAAATAGAGAACATTAAATTTTTTAAAAGATGGTGAGCGACTTGGAGGGAAGATTTGGAGGGGAAACTCCAGGTGGTGGTGTTCTCATGTATATGCTGCCCTTATTCTTCTGGATGGTAGTGGTCATGGTGTTGGTAGGAGCTTTGGTGAGTTCCTGCAGTGCATCTTAGATGGTACACACTTCTGCTACTTAATAAATTGATCAAAATGATTTCCATTTCAGAACATTGTGCAGACTCTGCACATTCTGCACAAGCATATGATAATTTCCTAAGTATCCTGTTACCATTTCCCCAATACTACAGATTTCAGCACATTCCCACCAGTCATGTCAGACTAATTGACCCACAGTTCCTTCTTTTCAATCTTCCTTCTTTCTTGACCAGCAGGGTTAATGTTTCTACCTTTTAATTTACAGAATTCTGTTCCAGAAGGGGGTGGAACAGGCAGGGAACACAATGCTGCGTAATGTGCAGTCCATTAGCTCAGATTTTCTCCACATAAATTGTCATGTTATGAATATTTCATGCAGATTTCAAAATACTTTCTCAGATATTGGGAGGCTTTGATTAAGGGACATCAGGGGTAGCTACCCTCACTCTGATCATTTTGTATGAAGTACACTATATTCACTGCTCACAATATGGTCCCCTCTATATTGAAGACACTGAACTATGCTTGGGTATCTATGCTGATACTTTGAGCAGAATTTTAATTGTGACGTGACATTACTGATGGTGGAAGTGGTACTTTACTCTCTTGGCTTTTTGTTGGTTCCCCTGTGGTTCCAATTAAAATTTTAATTGCCAGCAGCATGCACAGGAGACATGTCTGATCATGTGGTACTGGAAGCTTTAAAATACCAAAACCCACCGTCAACTGCAGCAGGAATGAGTGGGCTACAGTGCATTGGAAAGAACAAGATCACTCTCAGCAGGGATAATTGAAATATTGTAGGCGAACACAAAGCCGTGACTCGGCTCGCCAACACCCTCAGCTGGACTCACATTTGGATAGTGCGGACACCACTCTTTATTGACCATATTTTCTTCCCTTGATTGACTGTTCCCCACACCCAGGACTCCAGGCCTTTCCCACTTCACTCCTCCATGTCCCTTTGCCCCACCCTTTGTCCTCCGTTGAGTCACTCTTCCATTCCTCCATGCCCCAACCCCGCCCCACTCCTCAACATTTACTCACCCTTGCCTCGCTGGGCTTACATGCAAGGTTCTATTCCCCTGTTCCCCTCCCTTGTGCCGCAGAGTTCCACAAGGAAAACCACTCCAACACAAGGGCACAAAGCCGACTGGCGCACGGTCACTTTAAACAGACATGAACTCTGTGCCGCGGGATCCTCTGGTGCCGTTGACTTTATCAGGAAGGTAGGTCGCACTTACGAAAAGTTGAATATAATGGATATTAATAGTATGCATATATATTACAAGAAAGAAAACTGCCACGCCACAAAATGTTGCGGAGTTCGTCTCCAAATTTGAACATGCCTTCAGAAAAGTGAAATAAAATCAGTTCTTACCCGAGTTCTCCAACCCTCCACGTTTCCCGCTCTTTCAAGCCCCATAAAATGCCCTCACTCCCATTCCATCTCATGTTATGTTGACCTGTCACTATAGGCATTGCCAAAAAAAACTACTGCAATAATGTTGCACCAAACCTCAATGCAAACTTCAGGACAGTATCTTGTCGCTGGGTATTTTACATTCCACTACTTTGACCCATCTTATTAGGACTTCAGAACATGGTTGCCTCGTCTGATGAGCAGAGTGCCGATTGGGTAGATGAAGAGGAACTGTTTCCATTGATAGGAGGGTCTTTAGACTTTAAAAATTAATTACCAAAAAATTACAGGGGGGTGGGGGGATACTAGATATTTCTTTTTGTGCAGTGTATTTCTGTGCTTCCATTTACTATTAAAGATGAAGTGAATGCTGGGGTTGATCTGTAGATCTATTGTAATCTGAAGTGGTGTGATAGGCTGCTGTTGCTAGTGTTAACACTGTGGCTTGGATTTTAGGTATGTGCTTGGAGGTGCTGTCATTCCTCTTTTCAGGATGCAAGGAGCTGTTGTCTGATTGCTCATTGCCACCACAGCCTCAGTGAGCTCATTGGCATGTCTTGCTCCTTCACTGGTTTTCTTCAAGCCTCCCTCAGTGTGTGTCTCAATGCTATCCACCCATTTTTCTTCCCCTTCTGTTTTTCTGTTGCCAGGCTATCGGGTCTTCATTTCCAAAATCTGTACCTGGTTGTCTTCCTCCAACTACTTAGAAACTCTTTTTGATTCATAGAATCATAGAAAATAGGAGCAGGAGGAAGCCATTCGGCCCTTTGAGCCTGCTCCGCCAATTAGTATGATCATGGCTGATCATGCAACTCAGTAGCCTAATCCCACTCTCCCCTCATTTCCGTTGATCCCCTTCGCCCTCAGTGCTATATCTAACTGCTTCTTGAAAACATATGTTTTGGCCTCAATTACTTCCTGTGGTCATGAATTCCACAGGCCGACCACTCTCTGAGTGAAGAAATTTCTCCTCATCTCTGTCCTAAATGGTTTACCCTGTATCCTCAGATTGTGACCTCTAGATCTGGACACACCCACCATCGGGAACATCCTTTCTGCATCTACCCTGTCTAGTACTGTTAGATTTTATAGGTTTCCATGAGATCCCCCCCTCATTCTGCTGAACTCCAGCAAATACAATCCTAACCGATTCAATCTCTCCTCGTAGATCAGACCCGTCATCCTAGGAATCAGTCTGGTGAGTCACCATGAGCTCCTACTCTTGATCTAACGCACTTTTTTGTCTTTCTGTCTACCCAGACAATTTTAAACCTCCTCCGCCATACCCACAGTTCAATTGCTGTTAACCTTCTCGTGTTCTCTTTCTGCAGAATCCATAGAGTGTGACATACCACACTCGTGCCTGATACCCTGTTGCATTTTCAACTTCTATTTTCCTCCATGCCTTTCTTTTTTATTCTTCTTAATTGCTTGACAGTGTTAAGGGGAAATGAGTGCCTGCATCTTTCTTCATTTCCTGAATTATTTGACGAGAGACTGATGAATGCTGGAATGGTGGAGAAGACTAGATGGGCTGAATGGCCTAATTCTGCTCCTATATCTTATAAATATATGAGGTGCATACTCAACCTGCTACAAGCTGGCTATTTCATTCCAATAAGAATATGAGAACATGAAAAATAGGAGCAGCAGTGGGCCATCTGGTCCCTTGAGTCCGCACTGCCATTCAATAAATCCATGGCAAAGCTGATTGTGCCCCTAGCTCCACTTCCTTGCCTGCCCACTGTCCCCTTCCTCCAATAAATCTCGACGACTCTTGTCAATCAAATATTTGTCTAATTACCCAGCCTCCACTGCTCTCTGGGGGAGACAATTCCAAACAGTAATACATCATCCAGGGGGGGTGGACTACGCCCCGTGTTTCTAATGGAGATAGCGGAGGAGATTGTGGAGGCATTGGTGGTGATTTTTCACTGGTGTCAGGGAGGATCCTAGAGGACTGGAAAATGGTTAATGTAACGCCCCTGTTTAAAAAGAGAGGGAGGCAAAAGATGGGAAATTATAGGCCAGTTAGCCTGACTTTGGCCGTTGGTAACGTTTTAGAGTCTATTATTAAGCATGAGTTTGCAGAGTACTTGGAAGTGTGTGGTAAAATAGGGCAGAGTCAGTATGGTTTTGTCAAGGGGAGGTCATGCCTGACAACTCTGGTAGAATTTTTTGAGGAGGTAATGAGGAAGTTAGATAAGGGAGAGCCAGTGGATGTGATCTATTTGGATTTCCAGAAGACCTTTGACAAGAGTACAGGACAGGAGGCTGGTAAATATGGTAGGAGTCCATGGTGTTAGGGGCAAGGTACTGGCACGGATAGAGGATTCGCTGACTGACAGAAGGCAGAGAGTGGGGATAAAGGGGTCTATTTCAGGATGGCAGCCAGTGACTAGTGGTGTTCTGTAGGGGTCAGTGTTGAGACCACAACTATTCATGATATACATTCACGATCTAGAAGAAGGAACTGAGGGCATTGTTGATAAGTTTGCAGATGAGACAAAGATGTACAGAAGGACAGGTCGTGTTGAGGAAGCAGGGAACCTGAAAAAGAACTTGGGCAGGCTAGGGGAGTGGGCAAAGAAGTGGCAGATGGAATGCAATGTGGAAAATTGTGAGGTCATGCACTTTGGTAGGAAGAGTAGAGGCACAGACTTTTTTCAAAATGGGGAAAGGCTTTGGAAATCTGGAGCACAAAGGGACTTATGAGTCCTAGTTCAGGATTATCTTAAGGTTAACATGTAGGTTCAGTTGGCAGTTAGAAAGGCAAATGCAATGTTAGTAGTAATTTCGAGAGCGCTGGAATGCAAGAGCAGGGATGTACTTCTGAGGTTGAATGAGGCCATGATCAGACTCCATTTGGAATACTCCGAGCAGTTTTGGGCCCTGTATCTAAGGAAGGATATGCTGGCCCTGGAAAGGGTCCAGAGGAGGTTCACAAGAATGATCCCGGGAATGAAGGGCTTGTCATATGAGGAGTGGTTGAGGACTCTGGGTCCATACTCAGTTGAGTTTATAAAGATGAGGGGGGGGTGGGGGGTATCATTGAACTTACAGAATATTGAGAGGCCTAGATAAAGTGGACGTGGAAAAGGTGTTTCCCCTCATAGGAGAGACTAGAACCCGAGGGAAAAGCCGCAGACAGAGGGACGATCCTTTAAAACTGAGATGAGGAGGAATTTCTTCGGCCAGAGGGTGGTGAATCTGTGAAACTCATTGCCGCAGAAGGCTATGGAGGCAAAGTCACTGAGTGTCTTTAAGACGGAGATAACTATGTTTTTGATTAATAAGAGGATCAGGGGTTTTGAGGAAAAGGCAGGAGAATTAGGGTGAGAAACATATCAGCCATGATTGAATGGTGGAGCAGACCTGATGGGCTGAATGGCCTAATTCTGCTCCTCTATGATGTGATGTTCTGGTCTTATAAGTAATTCTTCCTCATCTGCTTCTTAAAATGGGCCACCCCTTATATTGAAACAGTGCCTTCTAATTTCCGATTCTCCCGTGAGGGGAAACCTCTTTCCAGCTTCTACCCTGTCACGATCCCTGAGAATCTTATATGTTTCAATAAGATTACCTCTCATTCTTCTAACTGGTGCTAGAAAATATAGGATGTGTCACACATTGGCAAGGAAACCTAGCAGCTGGAGAGAAGGTGCAAAGAGCAGTGTCCATCAGCTAAGTGCATTTTCAGCATTGCTCGTGAGCCAGGAAGAGCTGGAGTGTGTTTTCCTGGACTCCAAAGCTTACCTGCTTCCCTTCCCAGGATTCCTTAACCCACGTCCCGACCTTCCCCTTCCCAGGTTTCCCCAAACCTGACCTCCAATCTCCCCCAACCAGCCTCGTCTCCACTCTCTGGAAATATACCTCCTTGCCGGACAACCCAGAAACAAAAGTTAAATGAAATAAAAATAAGTCTTTTCTTCTTATCCTTGCAATATCCTTAGCAAACTGAGAAATATAAACAGAACAAAAGAAAGATATGCTGACAGGGTGAATTGAGGACGACTCAGGAGGCTGCTTGTATGGTGCATTAACAGTGGCATTGTGCAATTGGTCTGAAAGTTGGACGAGAGTAGAATCTCTGACAGCAGAAGGCCATTGGTCTGCACTCAAGGTATATTTATCAACACCTAGATAATTTGGTGGAGCGTGGAAGATTGAGGGCAGGCTTATTTCGCCCATGGGGCAGGGTACACTTGAACTTTGCAACATTCCTTATCCTACCGCACTGGTTTAGCTGTTGCTGTAAATGGTGGTGGACAATTAAACAGCTCAGTAGGGGAGGAGGCGCCACAAATATCCCCAACCCCAATGAAGGAAGAGCCCAGAATATTAGGGTGAAAGATGGTATTTGCAAGATCTTCAGCCAGAAGTGCTGACATTCAATAGCATTATCATCGCAAAATGCCTCACTATCAACATCCTTGGAGTTACCATTGACCAAAAACTGAACTGAATTAACCATATAAATACTGTGGCTTCAAGAGCAAACCAGGGGCTAAGAATCCTGTGGTGAGTAACTTACCCCCTGACTGCTCAAATTCTTTCCACAATCCACAAGGCATAAGTCAGGAGTGAGATGGAATACCCTCCCCTCGCCTGGATGAGTGCAGCTCCAACAACACTCAACAAGCTTGCCATCATCCAGGACAAAGCAGACCGCTTGATTGGCAGCTAATCCACAAATATTCCCTCCTTTCACCACTGATGAACAGTGGCAGCTGTGTTATCACCTGAAGCACTGCAGAAACTCACAAAATATCCTTAAGCAGCAACTCCCAAACCCATGAACTACATCTGAGGACAAGCACACCTGAGATATGGGAACACCACAACCTGGAGGTTCCCTTCCAAGCCACACACCATCCTGACTTGGAAATATATCACCATTCATTCACTGTCACTGGGTCAAAATCCTGGAATTCCCTTCCGAACAGCACCGGGGGGGGGGGTTTACACCACAGGGACTGTAGCGGTCAAGAAGGCAGCTCACCACCACATTCTCAAGGGCAATACGTACCGGACTAGCCAACGACGCCCACATCACAATAAATGACTTTTTTTTTCAAATGCAACCTATTCCAAAGGTTGTGCATTCAAATCCCACTCCCAAATCTTCAGCTCAATTCCTTGGATGTTACACCAGTGGAGTCCTGTACTGTTGGAGGTGATGTCTTTTAGATTAGATGTAAAACCAATGACCGTTGCCTCAGGTGGATGGAAAAGCTCAAGTAACACTATTTCAAAAAAGGCCAGAGGAACGCTTCCGGGTGTCCTGTCCAATATTTCTCCCTCAGACAAGATCATCAAAAACAGAGTCACAGTTCATTGGCATCTTGCTATGTACAAATTGGCTGCTGTGTTTCTAACTTCCGAAGTACCTGTTTGGTTCTGAAACTTTGAGACATCCTGAGATCATAAAAGATGCTGTAAAAATGCAAGTCTTTTCTTTAGATCACAACTCTTCTTTGAACATTACTGTCGGGTGTGTTACATTCACCTGAACACAGATGTTAAAAGCGAGAAAACTTGCCTCTAAACAGATGGATAAATTGACTTGCTAAGCAATACCAATTTGTCCATAGCTAACCTGTAAGTATACTGAAAGAGTGAACTGGAGTGATTGAAAATTTTGGGTACGAAGGACCAATAAATATAAATAAGAGTCCTGAAGTTGCAACAGTGCTCCATGGACCCACAAGAGAATGCACGCTAAAGGATTTCAAACGTATGGAGAAAATCGATGCAATCAAGATGTTAATCAATCCAGCACCAAGTGTTAGCAATGTTAATGGTTGATATGAAAAATGGATCTGATTCGTATATCGCAGCAGGCCACTTTGGAACACTGCTTCACACGGAAGTACTCTGGAGTGTGCTTCACTTAGATGCCAAATTGCACATGTGTATGAACATGAATGATTGAAGAGTGATTTACAATGAAAAGTGATGTATATCCAGTGAGGTGGGGGTGTAGGGTTGCGGGTGGTGATAATGGTGAGCAGAGTGGGGTACACCACAACATACAGGCAATCAGACACTAGACCTTTAAAATTAAATCTGGAGAGATGTCAGCAAGCGCTTCTTCGTACAGCAAGCAGTGGAAATCGGGAATGCTCTCCGCAAAATAAATCTAATAAAAAATTCAGCAGAAACTTCTTCACCTAGAATGTGAAACTTGCTACCAGGAGGAGTATTTGAGGAAAATAGTATTGATGCCTTGGTGGGTTTGAGATAAACACAGCCGGGAGAAAGGGAAGAGGAATGGCTGCAGATTCTGCAAAATACTAGAATGGATTTTTTTAAATCACCATTTCACAAGATACGCCCAAAAGTAGACTTTAACTTTTGTCTGTTGAATCGCATCCTTAATTAATTCATTGATTTCAACAGCCACAGTGGGATTTGAAACTCATATCCCCAGAGCATAAGCCTTCACCTTTGGTTTACTAGGCCAGCGACATTACCACTACCACCTTTCCCATTGGGGCAAATGATAAATACGAGGTGAAAGAGGATTTCGGGAAGGACGCTAACAGAACATTTTCATAAAATCATAGATCTTACAGTCCAGCAGGAGGCCATTTGGCCCATCATGTCTGCACCGGCCGTTGGAAAGAGCACCCCACCCAAGTCCACACCTCTACTCCATCCCCGTAACCCAGCAATCCCACCCCACCTTTTTGGACACTAAGGGCAATTTAGCATGGCCAATCCACCTAACCTGGACTGTGGGAAGAAACCAGAGCACCAGGAGGAAACCCAGACAGACACAAGGAGAAAGTGCGAACTCCACACAGATAGTGACCCAAGCCAGGAATCGAACTGGGACCCTGGAGCTGTGAAGAAACTGTGCTAATCACCGTGCTGCCACAACTGAGATTGACGGATATTTCTTCGGCAAAGGTATTAAGTGTTCCGGAACCAAGATGTGTAAATGGAGTTAGGATAGAGATCAGCCATGATCTAATGAGCTAATTGAATGCCGGTGCATGCTCAAGGGAATGAATGGCCTACTCCTGTCCTTGTGTTTCTTGGCCTGTCGTCTCACATACATATAAGGGCTGAGTGAAGCCTGCCCAAAGGGACTGCAATTGAATCCGTTGTAACGGGATAATATAATTATTCCATCAGCACTGGCCTGATTAAAAGCCATAGGGCAAAATTCTCACCCAGTGGCAACAGTTTATTTTTTCAAACATCTTTGCTCATTAATCTACCAAAATAAATTAGATTAAGTGTGTGACCAGCAACACATTTTAAAAGATGGAGTCAGCACATTCTAATCATTTATTTTAAAAAATAATATGAGACTCGTGCTAGTAACTGGCTGCCCTTTCACACTAATATCATCAGCTAAAGCATAGAGTTACAATATCAATTTATTAATCATAGTCTTAAACTAACTGCAAGCATATTTTTTTTAAAACACAGCTTGATCAATAGCTATTGAAAAACAATTTATAAAAATTGTATTGCTTCATAATTTTAAACACTACAGGCTACTATGTTTAAGCTTAACATTTAGGGTCTTTGAAAAGTAAATTTTGCCTTGCTGATACCATTACTCACAGCGTAGTTTTCCATCAAAATGGAAATTGAGTGTCACTCAGCTAGACTGCAATGTAAATAAATTCGAACACAAAATATTCCCTGAGGTGTGTAGTGTATGTTTGGGAGAGTCAACATGTGTACAGTGAGCAGGGAAAGGACAAACACAGAATAATGTGGCATTAGCTGACATTTGCAGGGTGTCAGAAGGTCAGCTGGTATGGCAGTAATCAAATTTGCCCACCTTATGCTTTACGTGTAATGAAAAACCAAGTTGCTGGGAGCCGCTTTGGGGAGACAGCAGTAGATTGGTGAGGATGACGAGAGAGGACAAGAACTAGTGGGATGCCTTGTGTGGGGACAATCTGAATGTTTTTGAAAGTAACATTTTCTTTAATTTTTCCAATTAAGGGTCAACTTTTTAGCGTAGCCAATCCACCTTCCCTGCACATCATTTTGGGTTGTGGGGGTGAGGCCCACGGAGACACAAGAAAGTGCAAACTCCACACGGATAGTTCGATCCCGGTCCCGAGTCCTCAGTGCTGTGAGGCAGCAGGGCTAGAAAGTAACATTTTTAAGCTGTCATAGTAATGTGACATTGGACGCGATTCTCCGTTGCAAGTCCGCCTTGCTAAAGCTGCTAGCGAGGACAGAGAATTTAGTGCTGAGCCAAATTTCCCATTCACTGCAGCAGAACTGGAGAATCCCGCTGCCGTGAATGGACGGAGAATCCTGCCCATTGTGGACTGCTGCAGGATTTTCCGATTCTGCAGCTATATTCGCAGGATCCCTCTGGTCTTACGAACAGAAGGTCGGCGCTGCCCACGCACCGATCCTCCACCCAGTGGGGGGCTAGCAGCCGCGCAGAGTAAAACCCTTGGCTTTACCTGCGGGTACGACCGCAGAATGGCCGGGTCCGTGGCCGCGCATGCACACGGCAGCGGCCTGCAGCAGCCGCACCGTACAACATGGCGCCAGCCACGTGCGGACCCGGCCTGCCAAAAACTGTGCCCCGTAACAAGCCTCGCCACCCCTGACCACCCTCCACCATTCACGCCACCCCCGCCGAAGCCCCCCCAGCCAACGGAACGACACCCCCTCGACTGTGGCGCCACTGGACACAGTCCACAGCCACCACGCGAGGTCCGCGACTGTTATGAGGACACGCACCCCACGAGGTCGCGCCCATCGGGGGCGGAGCATCGGGAGAGGGCCTCAGGTGATGTCCTGTGGCCGTCCATATGGCGTGCGGCGTACTCCCCGAGTATGCCGCTTTTGAGGGGCGGATCATCGCAAAAACGGCACCACCCCGGATTCCAGCGCAAAAGTGGATTCTCCGGCCGATCGCTAAACGTGATTTCAGCATCGGCGATCAGAGAATCCCACCCCAGGTGTCAACCACAGTTCAGTGAGAACAGTTTCAGCAATCGGTCTGAATGGTACGGGTTCACGCACTGGAGCATCAGTTAATTGGCAGAACAGGCTCGAGGGGTAAGTGCCTAAGTCATAAAGCACATGTACTGAAATATATTATCAGAAAGTTATCTGTACAAGTGTACATTGTTATTAAAATATACACTCAGCCTGAGAGGATATGAATTTCTGAGTGACCAGCTTTGAATGGCTAATGTTAATGTTTAAATACTTGCACTGCAATAAACAAATTCAAATCAACATAGACTAAATATTGTGTCATTGGCAACTAATACTCTAAATTACAGAAATATTAATTCTTATTAACTTCTCAACACAACAAAAATTCCATGTCATGTTTATAAATTACACCACACTCTGAGCAGAAAAGTGGTCTTGTGTTGAAGCATCAAGCTCCTACTGGCTTTACCAAGAACCCCTCCCACCACCACCTCACCAAGGCGAATCTTCCAGAATGCTTTTAAACAAAAGCCCTCCACTCAAAGATAAAAGCAAATTACTGCGAATATTGGAATCTGAAACAAAAACAGGCAATACTGGATCATCTCAGCAGGTCTGACAGTATCTATGGAGAGAGAAGTGAGCTAATTTTTTGAGTCTGGATGATTCTTTGTCAAAGCTAGAGAGAACTGGAAATGGGGTCAGATTTATGCTGTAGTGGGGGGGGGGGGGTGGAGCCATGAGGCTGG
The DNA here is from genome assembly GCF_047496885.1 of Scyliorhinus torazame. Taxonomy (NCBI): domain Eukaryota; kingdom Metazoa; phylum Chordata; class Chondrichthyes; order Carcharhiniformes; family Scyliorhinidae; genus Scyliorhinus; species Scyliorhinus torazame. Next base: position 94,339,369 of record NC_092710.1, read on the forward strand.
AAAGGGGGGCAGTGATAGGTGGAGGTTGGGAAAGAGGTGAGGACAGAAGACAAAAGGAATGTAAATGGAGTGATTAAGACTAAGAAGGGTGCTGATAGTGGCACAAAAAGAGATTAGAATGTGTGAATGCAGAACAAAGTGTGAAAATAGATAGGTCCCCTGGGCCGGATGGAATTTATCCTAGGATTCATTGGGAAGCTAGGGAGGAGATTGCTGAGCCTTTGGCTTTGATCTTTATGTCGTCATTGTCTACAGGAATAGTGCCAGAAGACTGCAGGATAGCAAATGTTGTCCCCTTGTTCAAGAAGGGGAGTAGAGACAACCCCGGTAACTATAGACCAGTGAGCCTTATTTATGTTGTGGGCAATGTCTTGGAAAGGTTTATAAGAGATAGGATTTATAATAATCTAGAAAGGAATAATTTGATTCGGAATAGTCAACACGGTTTTGTGAAGGGTAGGTCGTGCCTCACAAACCTTATTGAGTTCTTTGAGAAGGTGATCAAACAGGTGGACGAGGGTAAAGCAGTTGATGTGTATATGGATTTCAGTAAAGCGTTTGATAAGATTCCCCACAGTAGGCTATTGCAGAAAATACGAAGGCATGGGATTCAGGGTGATTTAGCAATTTGGATCAGAAATTGGCTAGCTGTAAGAAGACAAAGGGTGGTGGTTGATGGGAAATGTTCAGCTTGGTGTTCAGTTACTAGTGGTGCACCACAAGGATCTGTTTTAGGGCCGCTGCTGTTTGTCATTTTTATAAATGACCTGGAGGAGGGCGTAGAAGGATGGGTGAGTAAACTTGCAGATGACACAAGTCGGTGGAGTTGTGGACAGTGCGGAAGGATGTTGCAGGTTACAGAGGGACATAGATAAGCTGCAGCGCTGGGCTGAGTAGTGGCAAATGGAGTTTAATGCAGAAAAGTGTGAGGTGATTCATTTTGGAAGGAGTAACAGGAATACAGAGTACTGGGCTAAGGTAGTGTGGATGAGCAGAGAGATCTCGGTGTCCATGTACATAGATCCCTGAAAGTAGCCACCCAGGTTGATAGGGTTGTTAAGAAGGCGTACGGTGAGTTAGCTTTTATTGGTAGAAGGATTGAGTTTCGGAGCCATGAGGTAATGTTGCAGCTGTACAAAACTCTGGTGTGGCTGCATTTGGAGTCTTGAATGCGGTTCTGGTCGCCGCATTATAGGAAGGATGTGGAAGCATTGGAAAGGGTGCAGAGGAGGTTTACCAGGATGTTGCCTGGTATGGAGGGAAGATCTTGTGAGGAAAGGCTGAGGGACTTACGGCTGTTTTCGTTAGAGAGAAGAAGGTTAAGAGGTGACTTAATTGAGGCATACAAGATGATCAGAGGATTAGATAGGGTGGACAGTGAGAGCCTTTTTCCTCGGATGGTGATGTCTAGCACGAGGGGACATAGCTTTAAATTGAGGGGAGATAGATATAGGACAGATGTCAGAGGTAGGTTCTTTACTCAGAGAGTAGTAAGGGCGTGGGGTGCCCTGCTTGCAACAGTAGTGGACTCGCCAACATTGAGGGCATTTAAATGGTCATTGGATAAACATATGGATGATAATGGAATAGTGTAGATGGGCTTTAGATTGGTTTCACAAGTCGACGCAATATCGAGGGCCGAAGGGCCTGTACTGCGCTGTAATGTTCTATGTTCTAAAGGTGATCAGCGTGTCAAAGGGCAACTTGGAACAGATGGCCAAAGTGGAGTGGGTGGGGGGAAACAATGGTGAGGGAAAAAAGATCAATGGAAGAAATGAAAATAAATTGATAGAAATAAAAAATGGGGTGAAGGTGGAGGAGGCAGTTCACAGTCTGAAGTTGTAGAACTCAATGTTAAGTCCGGAAGGCTGTAAAGTGCCTAATCAGAAAATGAGATGCTGTTCCTTCAGTTTTACTGGGCTTCACTGGAGCTTTGCAGCAGGCCAAGGATGGACATGTGGATGTGAGAGCAGACCGGTGAGTTGAAGTGGCAAGCAACAGGAAGTCACTCCACTCATAGTCACAGAATTTACAGTGCAGAAGGAGGCCATTCAGCCCATCGAGTCTGCACCAGCCCTTAGAAAGAGCACCCTACCTCAGGCCACACCTCCATGCTATCCCCACACTATCCCTGTAACCCCACCTTACCTTACCTTTTTTTGGACACTAAGAGCAATTTAGTGTAGCCAATCCACCTACCCCTGCACATCTTTGGACTGTGGGCGGAAACCGGAGCACCCGGAGGAAACCCACGCAGACACGGGGCAAACGTGCAGACTCCATACAGACAGTGATCCAAGCCGGGAATCGAGCCTGGGACTCAAAATTTGGAGTACAGTCAAAGGGCTTCCAGTAACAAGGCAGGCTCTCGTGATTTTGTAGTCTTTAACTCTTTACCAGCCTTTGTTTCTTTGAGCCAGGAATCTGCCCACACCTCTCTGCTTGGTGGTTAACTCCAGAGCAATCCTTCTGTCATCCGGCTGGCATGGCAACAACTTTTGTTGTTCTTCTTCCCCAAATCTCTCTGGCTAACTGACTCTGAGGCCTGGATCCGTTGTCCCGAGGTGATAGCTTCAATTGGAAAATTTCTGACTCTGCGAGTGCCACAAAAAAAAATTCCCCGACTGTGGTGTGAGTGGGGGAGGGGGGTGGGGGGGGGGGCAGTGTCTTTGTTCCAATGGGGTGGGTGCAGTTATGAGATGCAGTTTGGCCCACCATCCCTGGACGTAGATTTGAGGCAGCCACAGAGCCTGCTGAGTGTCGTAAAAGGCCTGCTTCAGTGATCTGGGACTTTGTTCCAGTTGTTTTCTTAAACATTACCTCTCCTCTTATACACCCTCACCTTCCCACCCACTCACCATGCCCATGCATGCTAACCAATGCTCTGACACACTCCTGTCATGTCAAACCATGCCTCCCACTTATCCCCATGACCCTGTGTCGCCCCTCTACCGACTTAGTATCAACGCAGGCCTCCATGGGGATGCCCTCACATGCTCAAATTAATTTTTAAAAATCTCAAGTCTCTTACAGTTTATTTTTTAAAAACCATTCATGAAATCCCATTCAATATATTTAAATCCCCTCAATTACTTAATCTATTCAAAACACAAACATTCCACTGATCCCTGAACAATGTATTTCGAAGGCTTCATCTAAGCTTTGTACTTTGTGCAAATACAAAGTGGTTTTCGCTTTGTATAGGATTGTCAACCAACCTAGTTCTGGCCTTGTGATGTGACACAGAGCTCAGAAGGTGTGAAGTAAAATTCTGAAAGTTGTATTTTAAGATGTTGTAAAATGCACTGGGAAATCCATGGGCGGGATTCTCCATTGCCCAACACTGATATCATAATCACCGATCAGGCAGAAAATGGGCTTCGACAGCCAAATCGGGGCCGGCGCTGGTTTGATGCCGGTCAGCCATGCTCAGCCCGCACGGAAGTGGCGTGATCACATTGTGCGCCGCACGCCATTGCAACAGCGTTGGCGCGTCTTCGGAAGGCCCTCCCACAATGCTCCCCCCCCCCCCAACGGACCGAGTTCCCGACTGTGCGGTTGACGTGTGGTCTCAGCGGTCGGGAACCCGGCATGGCGGCTGCGGTCTGCCACTGGCCGGGGAGGCCTTCACGAGGGCTGGGGGGACAAGTGGGGGATGACCGGGGGAGGCTTGTGCGGTTGTGGCTGGTGGGTCTAGTCGGCGCATGGCGTCGCCATGCGTGTACACGGCCAGGGACCCGGCCATTTGTGGTGCGTGAGCTGGGAGTTTCAGCTGGTGCCGCTGCTTGTCCCTCACCGGTCCCAGAATCGGTGAGGATTCGCCGCCGATTTTTGGCATCGTAAAACGCCCGTGAGTTCTCTGTTTGAACCGGCACTTAGCCGCTGAAACGGAGAACCTAGCCTCATATCTTCACATACTTTGGACACTTGGATTTTTTTTTTACATAAAGGTCACCTTTGGACTGGGATTTCTTTTACAAAATGGTCACCTTTGGACTGGGAGCAACTATATACCTTTCCAAATAAATCACATGACCAGCATGGTTCTTCAGGGGTAAAGAGCTTTTTGTTTGTTTTGAACTGCAATCAATTTAATTGATGAGGAAGAAACTGAAAAAAGGAAAAGGCTCATGATTTACTGCAAATCACATGAAAGAGACAAACTAGATTTGGATTTGCTGATTTTGAAATCAGTGTTTGGTGCAATAAACTGAGACGAAAGGCTGGCCCCAGCCACTCTCTTTCTGCCTTGCTTGAAGTTCAGAATGTGCAGATCAACCTGTAGCCAGAGAATCCTCATCTGAGTGTAACTTGTATGTATTTGGAAACCTGCAAAACTGAGAGAAAAATAATTGACCCAGCTCTGATGTGTTCTTGCACAGCAAAGCTCCATTGGTGAGAATCTCCAGACATCTTCTGAGAATAGGTCATCAAATGATGAAGCTCAAGATCAGTGGTGTCAAACCATGCAAACTTTATCCTTTAAGAAAAGTTTTTTTTCTAACCACCCATCTCTGCAGAAACTTCTTGTGTGCCCTTTGTTTGTTTGTATGTGTGTGTCTATGCGCTGGGGAAGTTTTATGTAGTGATCTATAGTTATACTTGCAGATTACCCTGGGGTGTTAGCCAGCTCTTGCAACTTGTTAAACAGATACATCACACCTATCTTTCAGACTAGGGAGAGACATTCTGCCCGTGCATGCTGACTAGTCAGCATTCTGAAGCTGACAATATAACTCAATGTTCTTCAAACTTATTTTCTGGGGGCCCATTTTTACTAACCGGCCAACCTTCGGGACCCAGCCCGGCCGACCTTCGGAACCCAACCTGGCCGACCTTCGTGTCCCATGCCGGCCGACCTTCGCGACCCACGCCGGCTGACCTTCGCGACCCACGCCCGTCGACATGAGCAACCCACCATTTTCTCTTACCTTGTTTGCTGCTGATTAAAATGGAGGAAATGGTTTTGGGTCCCTTTGGCCCTCGTACACGCTCCTCCAATGGAACCTGTTGGATGAAGGTGAAGCCTTCTGGTGTCGGAAAGTATGGAGTCTCCATCTGTCCAAAGTTCTGCATTTTTTCCCGTAAAATTTTATTAAATAAAACCCCCCCCGAAATTGTAAAAAAAAAATGAATAAAATAAATGGAAAAAAAAATAAAATGAATAAAATAAATGAATAACCCTCCCCTAACTTGTAAAAAAAAAAAAATGAATAAAATAAATGAAAAAAATGAAAATTAAATGAATAAAATAAATGAATAAAATGAATTATAAAAACCCCAAACTTGTAAAACAAAAAGCTGCGAGCGTTTAAAAAAATAGCGGCCACACTGCGCATGCGCGCCCGATCAACAGCGCGCATGCGCATAGTTTTGCACATGCTCGCCGATGATCGCATGCGCAATGCGGGCAGATGTTTTTTTGCCTGTTCGCAGCCATTTTAAAGACCGCTTGCATCGCCGTTATTAAAAGCCGGCTGCTGCGCGGGGATTTGCGCGATTGGGAGCGCCGCGAAGGACGGCTTCGCGACCCTCCCGACACCCGCCCGCGACCCACCCGCAGGTCACGCCCCCGAGTCTGGAGAACACTGATATAACTGACACCAGGCACTCCTACATAGCTCTAAATAGATCCTAGTCTGAAAGGTGCAGTATTGCAGTATAACAAAGATACAATAATAATCTTTTATTAGTGTCACAAGTAGGTTTACATTAACACTACAATGAAGTTACTGGGAAAATCTCCTAGTCGCCACATTCCGGCACCTGTTCGGGTACACTGAGGGAGGATTCAGAATGTCCAATTCTCCTAACAAGCACGTCTTTCGGGACTTGTGAGAGGAAACCGGAGCACCCGAGGAAACCCACGCAGACACAGGGAGAACCTGCAGACTCCGCATAGACAGTGTCCCAAGCCGGGAATCGAACCTGGGACCCTGGCGCTGTGAAGCAACAGTGCTAACCACTGTGCTACTGTGTCGCCCCTAACAAGTTTGCAAAGATATTCAGATAAAATTGTAATGACACAAACAATTATTGTTCAATGTGTAATCACCTGCGTCTTAAAGTTTCTAAATTTCCTTTGTGATGTAGAAATAACAGTTATTTAGCCCAATTAGTTTCTGTTCATCTTGCATGTAAACAGTCCACCTAATCATTGAACAAGTTTTTATTTTATTCGCCTTTTCTTCAGTCTATTCTTAAACATGACATCTGCTTCTGTCATCCAGCTGTTACTGCGTTCCAGCCTTCAGCCCAATGTGTAAAATCCAGCCTTCAGCCCAATGTGTAAAATCATACTTTGGGCTTTCTGCCTAACTCTCATATTTAATCTTATTTTCAAGTCCCCTCAGTCACTATAAACACTCCTTATTTACTCTCCTCTATTCCTTCCTAACTTTCAACTTTCTAATAATCTCATAGTCTCCTCTCTTTGAGTTAAATAAGCCCCTACTTTCCAATACAAAAATGCTGCTATTTTGAGCGATGATCTGCCATTATCCATTGGAACTGTAGATTATTTTGTTGGTTCCTGTGTTTATGGAAATAACCTTGGGGGCGGGATTCTCCGCCCCGGCAGCGGGATTCTTCGTCCCGCCAGCTGGCCAATGGTGTTTCCCATTGTGGGCAGCCCCACGCCGTTGGGACATCCCCGGGCATGGGTGCGTTGCCGGCACAATGGAGAATCCCGACAGCAGAGAATCCATTTAGTTCTATCCTTGAGTGGAGACATCATCAGAGAAACTGATGGGAAGAAACTTAAGCATGTTGAGTGCCAGACAGCAATAAGAAAGCAAAGTGATACTCGGAATTGTGGAATTTGGTTCCATACAGAGACTGGCCAGATCATAGAACATAACATACATAGAAAATACAGCACAGAACAGGCCCTTCGGCCCACGATGTTGTGCCGAACCTTTGTCCTCGATTAATCAGAGATTATCATTGAATTTACAATGCAGAAGGAGGCCATTTGGCCCTTTGAGTCTGCACCGGCTCTTGGAAAGAGCACCCTACCCAAACTCAACACCTCCACCCAACACCAAGGGCAATTTTGGACATTAAGGGCAATTTATCATTGGCCAATTCACCTAACCGGCACATCTTTGGACTGTGGGAGGAAACCGGAGCACCCGGAGGAAACCCACGCAGACACTGGGAGGACGTGCAGACTCCGCACAGACAGTGACCCAAGCCGGAATCGAACCTGGGACCCTGGAGCTGTGAAGCAATTGTGCTATCCACAATGCTACCGTGCTGCCCTTAAGAACAAATAAATCTACACCATATCATTTTACCGTAATCCATGTACCTATCCAATAGCGGCTTGAAGGTCCCTAATGTTTCCGACTCAACTACTTCCACAGGCAGTGCATTCCATGCCCCCACTACTCTCTGGGTAAAGAACCTACCTCTGATATCCCTCTTGTATCTTCCACCTTTCACCTTAAATTTATGTCCCCTTGTAATGGTTTGTTCCACCCGGGGAAAAAGTCTCTGACTGTCTACTCTATCTATTCCCCTGATCATCTTATAAACCTCTATCAAGTCGCCCCTCACCCTTCTCCGTTCTAATGAGAAAGGGCCTAGCACCCTCAACCTTTCCTCGTAAGACCTACTCTCCATTCCAGGCAACATCCTGGTAAATCTTCTTTGCACCTTTTCCAAAGCTTCCACATCCTTCCTAAAATGAGGCGACCAGAACTGTACACAGTACTCCAAATGTGGCCTTACCAAAGTTTTGTACAGCTGCATCATCACCTCACGGCTCTTAAATTCAATTCCTCTGTTAATGAACGCGAGCACACCATAGGCCTTCTTCACAGCTCTATCCACTTGAGTGGCAACTTTCAAAGATGTTGAACATAGACCCCAAGATCTCTCTGCTCCTCCACATTGCCAAGAACTCTACCGTTAACCCTGTATTCCGCATTCATATTTATCCTTCCAAAATGGACAACCTCACACTTTTCAGGGTTAAACCCCATCTGCCACTTCTCAGCCCAGCTCTGCATCCTATCTATGTCTCTTTGCAGCCAACAACAGCCCTCCTTACTATCCACAACTCCACCAATCTTCGTATCGTCTGCAAATTTACTGACCCACCCTTCAACTCCCTCATCCAAGTCATTAATGAAAATCACAAACAGCAGAGGACCCAGAACTGATCCCTGCGGTGTGCCACTGGTCACTGGGATCCAGGCTGAATATTTGCCATCCACCACCACTCTCTGACTTCTATCGGTTAGCCAATTTGTTATCCAACTGGCCAAATTTCCCACTATCCCATGCCTCCTTACTTTCTGCATAAGCCTACCATGGGGAAACTTATCAAATGCCTTACTAAAATCCATGTACACTACATCCACTGCTTTACCTTCATCCACATGCTTGGTCACCTCAAAGAATTCAATAAGACTTGTAAGGCAAGACCTACCCCTCACAAATCCGTGCTGACTATCCCTAATCAAGCAGTGTCTTTCCAGATGCTCAGAAATCCTATCCTTCAGTACCCTTTCCATTACTTTGCCGACCACTGAAGTAAGACTAACTGGCCTGTAATTCCCAAGGTTATCCCTAGTCCCTTTTTTGAACAGGGGCACGACATTCGCCACTCTCCAATCCCCTGGTACCACCCCTGTTGACAGTGAGGACGAAAAGATCATTGCCAACGGCTCTGCAAATTCATCTCTTGCTCCCCATAGATTCCTTGGATATATCCCGTCAGGCCCGGGGGACTTGTCTATCCTCAAGTTTTTCAAAATGCCCAACACATCTTCCTTCCTAACAAGTATTTCCTCGAGCTTACTAATCTGTTTCACACTGTCCTCTCCAACAATATGGCCCCTCTCATTTGTAAATACAGAAGAAAAGTACTCGTTCAAGACCTCTCCTATCTCTTCGGACTCAATACACAATCTCCCGCTACTGTCCTTGATCGGACCTACCCTCGCTCTCGTCATTCTCATATTTCTCACATATGTGTAAAAGGCCTTGGGGTTTTCATGGTTCTGTTAGAGAGCCCAGTGTGCCTACCAAAATTATTCTACCTTGTTGTCTTTATTAGGTCCTGCTCTTTGACCGGAGATGTACCAATCATATGAAAAGGATTGGTAAACTAATAATGTGGATTCTTTATTTGAAGATAAGACTATACACAAATAATATTAATTAGAGGGTTAAGCATACATGTCTGACTTCCACCATCTCTGTTGTAGACTGAGTACAAACTCATGGGAATAATGCACCCCTTCCTGTCAAGGTGGCAGTGATTGACAGCTGCTTAAGAAACACATTCTTAAAGGTGCATATCATAGAATTTACAGTGTAGAAAGAGGCCATTCGGGCCATCGAGTCTGCACCGGCCCTCGGAAAGAGCGTCCTACCTAAGCCCATACCTTCATTCTATACCCTACCTCCACCCTATCCCGTAACCCCACCTAACCTTTTTGGACACGAAGGGCAATTTAAAATAGCTAATCCACTTAATCTGCACACCTTTGCACTGTGGGAGGAAACTGGAGCACCCGGAGGAAACCCACGCAGACACGGGGAAAACGTGCAGACTCCGCACAGACAGTGACCCAAGCCGGGAATCAAACCTAGGATCCTGGAGCTGTGAAGCTGTGTTAAACCACTGTGCTACATTATCTCACAGTGTCCCTCCAGGTGACAGCATGGTTTATTCTGCTTTGAAACGGTTTGGAGTCTCCATCATTTCGGACCTTCTCTGTTATCTCTTTCATTTCAGTGACCAAGTGGCGATCTTTTTTCTGTTTATGCTTGCTTTCTGCTGCTTTTTTTAGCTGCAGACAAAGGTCTGTGACTAACTGTCAAATATCTTTTCAGCAGCTTCCATGCCCGAATCCTTTTGATTAGACAGAGTCAAAAGTTTGTCACATTTAAATTGAAGTCAAAACAATCCTGTAGCTGGCACGTTTGTTAGTTAGATAACATGTGAAGCACAGTCAAGATGTGTGTAAGGGGAAGTAAAGAAAAAAATGAAAGTGACTAAATACAATTAACAGGACAGAATATGGCCCAATTGTTCTAGGCTGTCATTTCTCCACCCACATGAGCCTCACCTGCCCGTCCATATCGAGCCATATCAACTTCCAGTTGCTTAAGTTACCACATTACACAGCAATGTTAACTAGGCCAGGAATAAGGATATTATTAAACTAGAAAGAGTGCAGAAAAGATTTACTAGGATGTTGCCGGGACTTGATGGTTTGAGTTATAAGGAGAGGCTGGATAGACTGGGACTTTTTTCCCTGGAGCGTAGGAGGCTTAGGGGTGATCTTTAAGAGGTCTATAAAATAATGAGGGGCATAGATAAGGTAGATAGTCAACATCTTTTCCCAAAGGTAGGGGAGTCTAAAACTAGAGGGCATAGGTTTAAGGTGAGAGGGGAGAGATTCGGAAGGGCCCAGAGGGGCAATTTCTTCACTCAGAGGGTAGTGAGTGTCTGGAATGTGCTGCCAGAGGTAGTAGTAGAGGCGGGTACAATTGTGTCTTTTAAAAAGCATTTAGATAGTTACATGGGTAAGATGGGTATAGAGGGTTATGGGCCAAGTGCGGGCAACTGGGACTAGCTTAATGGTAAAAACTGGGCGGCATGGACTGGTTGGGCCGAAGGGCCTGTTTCCATGCTGTAAACTTCTATGATTCTAATAGATAAGCAAAGTGAGTCAAAACCTGATCTTGTGGATACTTTACGAATTGGATGAGAAAAGGTTAAGATGGAAGGACAAACAGCATTAGTCCACATAATTGCGTTCTTCATTTATGTAATTATGTGGACTAACGATCTCTGTGTCAGTAAATAATAATATTTGTCCTATTTTTAGCTTCAGCTGGGGTCTCAACTGCTATTATTTTTGCCCGATGTAAAGTGATCATTTATTACTGCAACTTAATACTGTCCATCATACTTACATTGGCTGTAATCTCATATGCTTAATCAAAACGTGTTCATTTACTGAAAATTAATGATCATTTCTTGGGAAGCTGATATCTGGGATATTGAGTGACTCCGAGTGCCATGGGCAAACAGCTTTCTGCATTTTATTCAACATATTAACAAACAATGTTGGATTCAGACTTATATTATGCCAGATTTGCGATTTACCAGGAATCAGAATTATCCTCCAACAACTGGCTTCAGTAACAAACAAACCAATTATAGTTTAAACTGGAAGCAGACGTTTGACACGTGAAACAAAAAAATACAAGACTGCTTAATCTTGTTCACTGCCAAGTCTGTGCGGCTAATTTTCATGTTCAGCACAATGCTGAGGGAGTGCTGCACTGCCTTTCAGAAGAGATGTTAAACCGAGGCACTGTCGACTCACTCAAGTCGACATACAAAATCCCTTGCGTTAATTGAAGTAGGGTAGGGCAGTTATTCGGAGCCAATATTTATCACTCAACCAGTGTTGTTCAAACATATGTGATCCTTTTCACATTGCTGTCTGTGGTGTGGCGATATGTCTGTAAGCAGTATCGTAGATGGATGGTGTGCAACCTCCAACCAGTAGGTGGGGGTGCAGACACGTCATGCAGTCTCAAGACAGTGGTCATGTGACAAGTCACTCCAATATAAATGGGGGCACATCTGGCCATCACTAGATAGTTGTAGGAGATGGTTGTAAGACATACAGGTGAACAGTCATGTGAGGTATAGTTCCAGAGGAGTACAAAGAAACAAATGATAACTTTCCCTGTAACAGATTGTTATCTTATCATGTGTGATTCAATAAAGATCCTGGTTTGGACAAGTCAGGTGTTTGGTAGATTCTTTTGCAAGACATCGAAAGCCAAAGACAACATGTGGGACCTTGCTGTGTACAAATTGAACAGCAACAAACCCACCTTAGAAGTAAACCATTGGCTGCTAAACACTTTGAGCAGCCTGAAAAATGCATTACTTAATTTATTGCTCCATATCTTCAAGAGGAATAGGGACTGTTTTTTGCATGGGCTAAGAGATCTACATGCCTTTATGAATAACACTGGGTCCACATGATCTCGTGGACTGGTTTCAACCACCTGATGGTGTTCAAGAAGAATTTTCAGGATTTGTTAATTCCTTTCAAGGCCCTGTCTCTCCCAGGAGATCACATAGCTGATGGGCTGTACTTAGAAGTGTCTGATATTAATGGTCTAGCCATCGTGAGAGTAAGACAAGCTTGACTGACAATCTGGTCATTTTCATATCTTTGCAAAAATCCAAGTCTTTTTTCTTATGTCCCAGACGAAATAACTCCCCCGCATATTGGAGAACACTTACCCATTATTCAACCCATTCAAACAAATCAAAAAAAGAAAATCTACTTGTATTTACAGGAAGTCGTTCACAACCACCAATTATCTCCAAGCACTTCACGGCCAATTAAATATTTTTTGAAGCACGGTTACTGCTGTTATGTAGGAATCGCAGGAGGGAAATTGCACACAGCAAGCTCCCACAAATGATAATGTGATAATGACTGGGTAATCCAGTTTTATGATGCTTGAGGGATAAATATTGATCAGAACACCAGGGATAATTCCCCCTGCTCTTCTCTGAGATAGCGGTTTGGAATCTGTTCCATCCATCTGGGAGGACATGGAAGGACTGAAAGATATCACCTCTATGGTACCCCCCCCCCCCCCCCCCCCCCAAACACCGGTTGCAGAGAAAGTGAATGGTTAAGGTGACGGATGGGGCGCCAATCAAGTGACCTGCTTTGGCTTGGATGGTGTTGAGCTTGAGTGCTGTTGGAGCTGCACTAATCCAGGGAAAGGGAGAGTATTCCATCAAACTTCTGACATCTGCCTTGTAGGTGGTGGACAGGCTTTGGGGAGTTAGGGGGGTAAGGCACTCATTGCATGATTCCCAGCCTCTGACCTACCCTTGTAGCCACAGTATTTATACGATTCATCTGGTTTAGTTTCTGATCAATAGTATAACTCAACATGTTAATAGCAGGTATTTCAACAATGTAATGCCATTGAATGTCAGGGGGCAAGGATTAGATGCTCTCTTGTTGGAGATTGTCCTTGCCTCGCACATATGTGGCACGACTGTTATTGCCTGGGTTTGATTTGTTTTGCTTTTTTGCGAACAGCACATACCTGGACAATATTCCACATTGCGAGATAGATGCCAGTATTTTTCCTGCACTGGAACAGCTTGGTCAGTTCTGGAGCACAGTTACTCAGAACTATTGCTGGAATATCATCAGGGCCCGTAACCGTTGTAATATCCAGTACCTTTAGCCCTTTCTTGATAATAATAACAATAATAATAATCTCTTATTGTCACAAGTAGGCTTTACTGAAGTTACTGTGAAAAGTCCCTAGTTGCCATATTCCGGCACCTGTTTGGGGTGGCCAGTACGGGAATTGAACCAACGCTACTGGCCTTGCTCTGATTTACAACCAGATGTTTAGCCCACTGTGCTAAACCAGCCTCTATCACTTGGAGTGAATTGGCTGAAGACATCTATGATGCTGGGGACCTCAGAAGGTTGTCGAAATGAATCATCCACTCGGCAAATTCCAGTCCAAGGTGGCTGCAAATGCTTCACCCTTGTTTTTTACACTGATGTTCTGGGCTCCCATTATTGAGTATGGGCATACCTGAGGAACCTCCCCCTCCAGTGAGTGGTTTAATTGTCCACCACTATTCACAGCTGGATGTGGCAAGACTGCAGAACTTAGAACTGATCTGTTGGTTGTGGAATTGCTGAGCTCTGACTATCGCATGTTGCATGCTCTGTTTGGCACACAAGTAATCCTGTGCTGTAACTTCACCAAGTTGACATCTCATTTTTAATTGTGCCTGGTGCTGCTCCTAGCATGCTCTCTTGAACTCTTCATTGACCCAACATGATTTTGTCTGTGGGAGTTTGTTTCTGTGAGCATTTCAAAACTTCTCATTATTATGTGGCTCAATTGCTACTCATGGTCGTGGAATAGAGAGGACATGAGACATGTAGCAGGGCATGGGTAAAAGCTTTTGAATTCATCTTTCTCAATGTTCCCAAATCCAGACATTGGTTTGCGACTTCTCCAGTGGACTGTGAACCCTGAGTCCTTGGAAAGTTGGCCTAACCCTTCAAAAATTACAGCTGAGGAAAAGAGGAGTGTGCGGAGGGAGGAGTGTGGGGATGGGATGTCTACCTGTTATATACCCCACCAACCCCCACAATGTAACCAGCCAGGTCAGGAATTCTGCTTATTCCATGCCACCTAATTTCCCGGCACTGGGAATGGGTGCGGCAATCCCAGAATCAGATCCTGCCCACCATTTTCGAAGGCTTCTGGAGTTGGTTCAATTCCCAAAAACTCAGGCAGAAGCTTTTTGAATAAGGTGTCAACCGAGACCCTGTGTGCCTTCTCTGATTGCTCACTGAATTACCAGAAACACGCTCTCAAAAGAAATTCCAATAATTAGAATGAAACAAAGTGTGATTTAAGTGCTGACTTTCCCCTTGGAATTGTCAGAAAATTTGAATTAAACAATTCTGAATGAAAAGGTTTGTAGTGTTGTGGGACAGTGGATCAGTCACAGAGCTATGTATTGTAATCCCAAGCCTGCTCGGTGTTTCTTTACATTTTCAGTTCATGTGGGAATGACGGGGCCAATTTAACGGCTGCATTGCGCCCTGTTAGGATCCATGTGGGCCGGTTAGATCATAGAATGGTTAGATCATGGGAGAGGTCCAAATCGGGAACCGTGCCGAGCGAGGAGCAGTTTGCAATCTAACCGGCCCGCTCCCGTTGGCGGGATCCGGATCCTGCCTAGACACAGAGTGAAACTAATTGAGGGCAATTAATGGCAATCTCCATCTCATTAACACGACGGAAGACCAATATGACGGCCTCACGTGATCTAACCAGCTCCACAATGAGAGGTCACGTGGGTGCCGATGAGTACTGGTCTCCACAAACGTGGACCAGGCGTCACGGCACCTGGGGGGCGGGGACTCCCAGGCCATCGGAGCTCCTTGGTGACCAGGGATAGGGCAGTGTGGCACTTTGGCTCTTCCACTGGCACCCGGGCACCTTGGCACTGCCAGGATGGCAATGCCAAGATGTCTGGGTCGCACACGCAGGCTGGCAGGAGCACTGCCAGGGTGGCAGTGCCATGGGGCCCAGGTGCCATGGCAGCACTGCCAATGGCAGGGTCTGAGGGGGGCCATGCCCATGAAAGGAGGGATGAGGGGGGTACGACAGGTGAGGGGCATGAAGGGCGGGTTTGGAGGAGCCTCTGGAAGGTTTAGGAGGATGAAGGGTGGAGGTCCTGAATGAGGAGGGGCCCGAAAGGGGCATGGGAAGGCCTGAAAAGGGGGACACTCAGCGACCTCATATTGTCCTCACAGGGGCCGGGGTGGGGTAATGCCCATGTGTGTGGGGGTGACATTGTCCAAGGTTGGTGCTGTGGGGACCCCAAGCTCACTTAGAGATTGGGGCATCCTTTCAAAATGGCGGCCCAATCTCTGCACAGCCTGTCTGACAAGCACATTCAGCTTCCCAGTGATGAGCAAAATTCGAAGGAGAGAGGTTGGAATGGGTGGGGGGGGGGGGGGGGGGGGGGGAGAAAAATTAAGACAGCCAATTTTCTGTCGACAGTTCTCAATGAAAAGATCAAGGGCAGGTAATTGTCCCGGTGGGTGGGTCCACTTGGAGGCAGAATGTTTGAGGCACATGAAAGGATCAGTGGAACGGGGGGAGGATTCTTGCCCAAAGAAGTGGGCATGGAGACAAAGGCAGCGAAAGAAGAGTTTAACATCATGTCGAGCCTGGAGTTCATTGAGGTGGGGACATAAGGGTACAAAGCTGAGTACTTTGCTGAGAACAGCACGCTCAGCCTCAGAGATGGAAAAGTCAGATGGTATGGCAAACACGCGGCAAGGGCTGGGGTTGGGAGAAATGGGGCATGAGGGATTGGGACTGGTGGAGAGGCTGGGCAGTGGTGTTGCTAAGTTGTTGAAGCTTGCGTTCCTTAACATCTGCAAGAAACAGGAAAAGATTCTTGTTAAGGCGTTGAATGATGCGAAGGATGAAATGAAACTGGGGGCAGGGACAACTTTGAGAGAGAGTAAGACGGTGCTGCTGGAGAGAGATGTCGAGTGTCTTCATGTGGTGGCGCATGGCACTGAGTGTGGCTTTCAGGATGCGGCGAGAGCAGCACTTGGAAGAATGTTGTATATCCTGGAGGTACCTGTAATCCTGGATTACATAAAAAGCAAGAGGGTAGCCAGGTAAAGGGTGGGCCCACTGAAGGACAGGCGAGGGAACCTACTGTTGTAGTCAATATTTTCCTGCTTCTGTAGTAGAAAGATTCAACAACGCTCGTTGAGACAAAATAAAAGGCTTTATTTACGAAGAGACTGCATGCAGTAATGGCTGAAACTTGAGGTCAGAGAGCAGTTAGTGAAACTGCTGATTCCTTCTCAAGTCCGCGCTTTTACAGAAAATCAGTTCAGTATTTATACATTATCATTATCAAGATTGCGTGACTACAGCTTAGTCAAGAATTCGATCGGAAGTAGAAATGGAAGCAATGCCTGCTGACCTTATTGGACTCTTTGTCGCATCACTCATACCATTATCTTGTCCTTGGAGGGAACATTGAGCGGTCGGAGGAGACTTATTTCTTCCTGACCTTATCTTGTCTTATTCCTACGGCCCTGAGTTATGACGAGTTAGTCTTATCAGGAGTTGCCGAGGTCCGGTATTTTGGAATGGCTTGACCTTCTCTGATCTTATTCATACTTCAAGTTCTGCAGAGTCAGCCTTGTTAGTCTTACAGGGGTCTGAAATGGCTAGGGCAGCATTTCTTACATTGTATCAAATATTTTGACCAGTCTTCCCATTGACCAGTTTTCCCATCATGCCATTACTTTATTCGTACCATATCACATTCCCTCCTTTTGTCATATCATGACAACTAGTTAAATGGGTATATCCATGACTCGATTGAAAATGCATTTGCACAAGCAACCAAGCAATCCTATCCCTACTAACAGAAGTAGTAACAGCATGAAGGCCTTAAAGATCTGGTCAAATAATCCGTGACCCAACCACCCTAGCCAACCCGGCGGGTTATAGTCATTAAATTCACTGCCAATCTCTTGAATTTGAGCAGACTGTCTCTTAATATGGTTGGCCAGGTTAGTGATATTTTCAGAGCCATCTGGAATATAAGTACAGCACTCCTGACCTACGATAGCGCACGTTCCTCCCTGCGAGGCTAACAGATAATCCAAAGCCAGTCAATTTTGTAATGCCACGGTCCGGACAGCCACTAGCTCTGCTGAGACCTCAGCCAGTGCCTGTCCAGTTTCCCTGGCTTCTGCTGCCGTTACGTTCGCCAGTTGTTCCAATGCTGAGGCCATGTTGATCAGTTCGTTGGCTGCCTTGCCCGTTCCGTACAAGGGAAAGGCCATCATAAAGAATTGTTCCGTTTTAGAAATAGTCCTTTTTGCTCGCAAGCGGGAGTGCTTTAGGGTGGGTATAGGTGACGCATTTGAGGTACGACATATCCCAAAAAGCAGGATCCTGTCCAATCAATGGGGAGCCACGGAAATGCTTTAGTGCCGCATATGAAATAGGTTCCATTATAGGCCATAAAATCATCAGCTAATGTCATCCAGGGGATTGGGGATGTCTGTCCCCATGAAATGTTAGAGGTTATATTCCATTGGACCAATCACAGTTAAACCTGCCCTTGTTGGATATGCCTGGTACTGGTGTCCTTGCCAGTCAACTGTAAGGTTGCACCTACTTTGCCCCATTAACTTTCCCTGATTTATTAAAACACATGGAACCTTGAACATTATACGAGTGGACAGTGAGGGAGGGTGGAGTCGAGGCATGATTATAGGTAGGTTGATACGAAGCTGAAAATTTAGTCATGTCATAGCCAGCAGATCTCCATATTTCCATATCCCCCCTATCTCCCCTGCTCCCTGTTTGATTTTGTCGTAAAATCCATTCAACCGTCTCTGCGATATGAAAGGGGAAGGATTGGAGAGGTATTCCTTCCCTCGAATGGACGGGGATGTGGGTACAAATCCAACACTTGCTTACATTCAATTTTTCGGCATAAAGATATGACATATATAAATAGGTATTGGAAGGCAGGACTCGTTTAGTTCATTTTTTTTACTACCGAGTGGCCATTAAGGCTAAATAGTCCAGAGAGTCCAAAAATTATACTGAAGATCTTTATCCTGTGTTCTCGTCTGGGTTGGAGACTATCTTCTTGCAATCGGATAGATGTATCCAACTTAAATGTCCTTCAAGCTTGACGGACGTCGGTGTAGTCAGTAGTACGAGGAAGGGTCCGCTCCAGCGTTGCCCTAGTTACTTTCTGTCCCAGTTTTTCACCAACACGTGGTCTCCGGGTTTGATCACTGTATATCGAGGGACGGCTGTCCCTGCCGTTACTGGGAGATGTGCCTGTTTTACCTGTGAGTGGAGAAACTTCAGAGAAAGTGTTAGTTGCTTCAAATAGTTCTGCATTTGTTCCCCCATCACATGGAGCTCTACTCCCTCTAGGGGGTTTTCATGGGCATCCCAGGGAATCCTCATTGGCCGACCGTAGACTATCTCTGCAGCTGACAGTCCGGTCCATGAATGGGGAGTCACTCGCATGTGAAACAGTGCCAAGGGTAATACTTATATCCAATTTAACCCAGTTTCTTCAGTTAATTTAGATAATATTTCTTTTACAGTCCCATTGGCTCTTTCCACAATTCCTGCTGCCTGCGGGTGATACGCGCAGTGCAGTTGCTGTTTAATTACGAGTGCTTCGCACAATTCAGTATTGATCCAAGCCACAAAATGTGTTCCATTGTCTGAGCTCACCATTTTGGCTACCCCAAAACGAGGAATGACTTCCGTTAACAACAACTTCACCACCGTATGTGCCGTACAATTAGTTATGCAGAGTCGGCCTTATTAATCTTACAGGGGTCTGGACTGGTTAGGACAGTATTTCTTGCATTGTATCAAATATCTTGACCAGTCTTCCCATTGACCAGTTTTCCCCATCATGCCATTACTTTATTCGTACCATATCACACTACATGTGGAGCCAGAGGAAATGGACGAGGTACTAAATGAATACTTTGCATCAGTATTCACCACAGAGAAGGAATTGGTGGATGTTGAGTCTGGAGAAGTGTGTGTAGATAGCCTGGGTCACATTGAGATCCAAAACGACGAGGTGTTGGGCGTCTTGAAAAATATTATGGGCGATAAGTCCCCAGAGCCTAATGGGATCTACCCCAGAATACTGAAGGAGGCTAGAGAGGAAATTGCTGAGGCCTTGACAGAAATCTTTGGATCGTCACTGTCGTCAGGTGATGTCCCGGAGGACTGGAACATCCAATGTTGTTCCTTTGTTTAAGAAGGGTAGCGGGCAGCACGGTAGCACTGCAGTCTCACGGTGCGGAAGTCCCAGGTTCGATCCCTGCTCTGGGTCACTGTCCGTGTGGACTTTGCACATTCTCCCCGTGTTTGCGTGGGTTTCTCCCCAACAACCCAAAGGTATGCAAGGTAGGTGGATTGAACATGCTAAATTGCCCCTTAATTGGAAAAAATGAATCGGGTAATCGAAATTTAAAAAACAAAAGAAAGGTAGCAAGGATAATCCAGGGAACTACAGGCCGGTGAACCTAACGTCAGTGGTAGGAAAATTACTGGAGAGAATTCTTCGAGACAGGATCTACTCCCATTTGGAAGCAAATGGATGTATTAGCGAGAGGCAGCAAGGCTTTGTGAAGGGGAGGTCGTGTCTCACTAACTTGAATGAGTTTTTCGAGGAGGCCACAAAGATGATTGATGCAGGTAGGGCAGTGGATGTTGTCTATAT
The DNA here is from genome assembly GCF_047496885.1 of Scyliorhinus torazame. NCBI lineage: Eukaryota > Metazoa > Chordata > Chondrichthyes > Carcharhiniformes > Scyliorhinidae > Scyliorhinus > Scyliorhinus torazame. Next base: position 94,359,242 of record NC_092710.1, read on the forward strand.
GGACTTCAGTAAGGCCTTTAACAAGGTCCCCATGGTAGACTAATACAAAAGGTGAAGTCACACGGGATCAGGGGTGAGCTGGCAAGATGGATACAGAACTGGCTAGGTCATAGAAGGCAGAGAGGTAGCAATGGAAGGGTGCTTTTCTGATTGGAGGGCTGTGACTAGTGGTGTTCCGCAGGGATCAGTGCTGAGACCTTTGCTGTTCATAGTATATATAAATGATTTGGAGGAAAATGTAACTGGTCTGATTAGTAAGTTTGCAGACGACACAAAGGTTGGTGGAATTGCGGATAGCGATGAGGACTGTCAGAGGATACAGCAGGATTTAGATCGTTTGGAGACTTGGGCGAAGAGATGGCAGATGGAGTTTAATCCGGACAAATGTGAGGTAATGCATTTTGGAAGGTCTAATGCAGGTGGCGAATATACAGTGCATGGTAGAACCCTCACGAGTATTGACAGTCAGAGAGATCTAGGTGTACAGGTCCACAGAAACCAAGGGGAAAGAGTGCTAATGGCAGTCCCCAGAGAGAACAAACGGTGTGAAAGGTCAATCAGCAGAGAAACTAACATCAGAGGGTAAACTGTGGCAGATGGAGATGTGGGGGAGAGGAAGGGGAAGCAAAGGGGAGAAGGGGTAAGGAAAGGTGGATAAGATGGGGAGGGGGGTTAATATATATTAAGAAAGAAAGAAAGAAATGATAAGAGACAGTTGAAATGAAAGGGAATAAAGACAAATGGGTCGAGGTGGGTGTGGTGAATGTATTCACCTAATGCATGAGCTGTCTGTATAGTGCTGTGACCTATGACCTGGAAATGATGATACGGTCTACTTCAGGTACTGTACTGGAACCCCGGTGGCTCCGCCTCTGGCTCCGCCCTCACCGGGCAATATATAGGCCGGCCACCTGTGGGTGGCACTCATTTGTACAGCCGATACTGGCAGGTGAATTCATGGATAATAAAGCCTAATGTTCACTCGTTCTCACGGTCTCACAGTGAATTGACGGTATAACAGTGAGGTAGAGTTAATCACCTGAAGTTCGATGTTGAGACCGGAAGGCTGTAGTGTGCCTAACTGGAAGATGAGATGTTCCTCCAGTTTGCATTGAGCTTCACAAGAACATTGCAGCAGGCCAAGGACAGACATGTGGGCATGGGAGCAGGGTCTTGTGTTAAAGTGGCAAGCAACGGGAAGGCCAGGGTCCTGAATGCGCACAGACCGAAGGTGCTCAGCAAAGCGATCACCCAGTCTGCGTTTGGTCTCTCCGATATAGAGGACACCACATTGGGAGCAGTGAATGCAATAGATCAAATTGGAAGAGATGCAAGTGAAACGCTGCTTAACCTGGAATTAGTGTTTTGGGCCTGGGATATTAAGCATGGAAGAGGTAAAGGGGCATGTATTACGCCTCCTGCGATTGTAGAGGTACTAGGTACGGTGGAGGAGTGGACTAGATTGTCTCGGAGGGAACGGTCTCTGCGGAATACTGACAGAGGGAATGAAGGGAAGATGTGTTTTGTGGTGGCATCACGCTGGAGTTGGTGAAAATGGCAGAGGATTATGCTTTGCATACGGAGGCTGGTGGGATGAAATGTGAGGACGAGGGGGACTCTATCCTTGTTCTGGGAGGGAGGGGAGGGGGCGAGGGTAATGGCGCGGGAGATAGACCGCACACTGTTGAGGGCCGTGTCAACAACTGTACGTGGGAAATCACGGCCGGAGGGCTGCTGTGGGGATCCAAAGAGGTGAGCAGCCTTCACTCCCGGGCAATGAGCCCGCGGGCACAAGGGTAGCTGCCCCGGTACTCGGGAAGGTGGTGTGGGGAACCCGGGCGGGGGGGCGGTCTCGATCGGGGCGGCCCGCCATCGGTGGTCGCGGGTGTGAAGCCGGTGTTGGCACCGTCGCTAGGGGCGGGGGGGGGGGGGGGCGTTTGGAACAAAGGGGAGGAGGTGGATGGCCCAGTGCCCGGGGTCCACCATGCCACCCCCTGGATTGTGTGTTCCCATTCCAGGGGCAAAACCAGCCCCTGCCTGTCTGCTCCACCGACCACCCATAACTTCCACTGACCACGGGGGCATATGGCCACATGTCTGAAGGCTATTGTTAATTGAGAATTGGCAATCGTAGTCAAGTGAATCCTTCACAGATCCCAAGTGGATTCCCGTGGGTAGGTGTGCCATATAGCATGTAGGAGTTATTGTTTAGCATCCCAATCAGACCATGATGCCTGAACACTATGGGAGGCAACACAACACACACAGTGATCAACATCCGAGCGGCCAGGGGCTGTTTCAGTGACCAGAGGGCAGGTATGTGGACTGAGAAGGGGACTAGCCCCAGTCCAGGTAACATTACGTGTGGGTGCCCTGGGTACAGGGTCTAGGTTGCAGTGACCAGGGGCCCCCACTGCGGCCCGGGGTGCATGTGCAGGGCATGTTTGATGGCAGGGGGCATGGAGGGGCAGGACGCATTGGGGGAATGGAGGGTCCTGGGGTGGACACCCTCTCCAAATCCTTTTACATATTACAGGGGATGGTTGATATCTTCCACCCCACTGAAGCTGCCCTGGTGGTGCTGCTGGCAGGCCAGGCAGCCAGGCGCTGTCGAAGGCGGCGGCAGCAGTGTCAACAAAGGCACGAAGCAACAGCCCATGTGCAGGGCCCCACCCCACACCCTGAGGACCTGGCCGCCCATCGGGCCAGGGAGGGACCCAGAGGGGGAGACCAACGATGGCCCAAGATTTACAGGCGTCACGAGCCATTCGAACAGGTGACAGACAGCGTGCTCCACGTGCCGTGTTTTTACGGACTTGGCAGCACCCGCTCCCGGTGGCCATCTAGGTCACTGAAGCCCTGAACTTTTACGCCTAAGACCCTTCCAGGGCTCGAGTGGGGACTTGTGCGACATCTCCCAAGCTGCAGTCCACAAGTACACCCGTGATATCATGGATATCCTGTTTGCCCGGGCAGTGAACTATATAAACTTCAACTTGGATCAGGCCCAACAAGATGCCTGAGCAGCAGGATTCTCCACCATCAGGGGCTGGTTTAGCACAGGGCTAAATCGCTGGCTTTGAAAGCAGACCAAGGCAGGCCAGCAGCACGGTTCAATTCCCGTACCAGCC